>NW_022437059.1:1620337-1716715 GCF_009761245.1 Sapajus apella | reverse complement strand
AAAAAAAAAAAAAAAAAAAAAAAAAATTTAGATAAGCAAAAACATGCCTGAGAAAAGCAGAAATGTATATATTAGAAAACAAAAAAACAGAGCTGGTAATTAAAGAGCTGTTTTTTTTTAATGCCAAGGAACAGAAAACAGAATTGTCCTGGAATAAGAAAGAAAATTTAAACAGATAAATTATCATAGTAGAATTTTAAACAGTTTCCAAGGAACAATCCAATTTAAGAAACCTATCAAGACAAGATAGTTTCACAGATAAATCTTTCTCACTTTCAAAGAATGAATAATTACAAGCTACTTAAATGGTCTTGAGCCACACAAAAATTAAAACTAGAAGGATCTTTTTCTTAATATGATAACAATTATGTAACTCAAGCCAAAAGTTAGATTTGCATTTAATGAAGAGCACCAAAATAGTTTCCAGTAAGGGTGAAAAAATGGTAATTTAGAATTTTTCTGGTAGTATGTTTTAGTGGGAAGAGGACACTTTGAAACAACTCTAAAAATTGAGCAACTCAACGCATAATAGCTTATTTTAATTCAAGTTACATGCCCCACATGAACTGGCAACTGACCCAGGGACATAGAGGCTTCACCCTTTTGTACCTGTACTGCCTGAATCACATAGGCTATTTCGTGCCAATAGCAAGAGAAGTGATACATGGGCATTTCATGCCTGCTCTTGATATGTCATCCTGGAAGTAGCTAATACTACTTCCACTAACAGCCTATAGGACACATCTAGTCATATGGTTCCCTACTATATGGAAGCTGGAAAATGTGGAGCACATGGCTATTCTGTGAGCAGTAAATGTCTTTACCGCATAGTACTAGCCAATGGATAATAGTCAAGAGAAAGAAAACGATACAATTACAAAAATTGCAAAGAAGGAGATAAAATTAAAGCATGCAAAAGCTATGCTATAAAAGAAATCAAGAGTTGAGATAGACTAAAATTAGAAAAGATGTGTATTTGAATAACATGAGTCACAAGTTTGATCTAATAAGAAAAATAAATTTTAAAACAAACATTACTAGAGATAACTGTATTATTACTTAATGATTTAAAAAAAAAAAAAGGCATTCCTAAGCATGATAGAATAAACCCAACTCAAGGGCTCACGCCTGTAATCCCAGCACTTTAGGAGGCCGAGGCGGGCGGATCATGAGGTCAGGAGATCAAGACCAGCCTGGCCAACATGGTGAAACCCTGTCTTTACTAAAAATACAAAAATTAGCTGTGTGTAGTGGCATGCACCTGTGGTCCCAGCTACTCGGAAAGCTGAGGCAGGAGAATCACTTGAACCCAGGAGGTGGAGGTTGCAGTGAGCCAAGATTGCGCCATTGTACTTCAGCCTGGTGACAGAGCGAGACTCGGTCTCAAACAAAAAACAAACAAATAAAAACCCAAACGGACCATGCTCAACTAGACAATGAGGTTAGCTAAAGGTCATTAATAAAATTACAGCAAACACAGCATCAGATTTGGGTTTTTAAGTATAGCATCCAATGAACTGAATCAAGTCTAAAGGTAGATGAGACTCTCCCAGTGTGGCTTTCAGACAAGAAACAGAGATAAAGAGAGATATTTAATAATAGCAAGTGTGTCAAACTATCAGGAAGAGGTAACAATTCTAAATGTGTAAGCACTTCATAAATTAACTTGAAGAATAAAATATTAAAGAGGAGAAATTAATAAAAGAGAAAATGAACATACAATAGGAAAAAATCAACAAAGCCAAAAGGTTCTTTGAAAAGGGTTATTCGATTGATGATTCCCACTAGAGACTGGTGAAGAATAAAAAAACAGAATGATAAAGAGAAGACAGTTATTAATATTATGAGTGAAAAAATAAAAATCATTACTATGGATCTCAAAGATATTAAAAAATAAATGAGGACCTTGTAAATAATGTTGTGTCAATAGACTTGGAAATATTGATAAACAAATTTTAAAAATATACAACATATCAAAGCTGGAACAAGATGAAATAAAGTATCTGAATAATCTCATATCAGTTTTAGAAATCAAATCTATAATTTGCCCCTCCCAATAAAAAATTTCAAGCTTAAGTATCTTTATCAGTAAAATCTTCCAAACATTTAAGGAAGAAATAACATCAATCTTAAACAAACATCACAAGAATAGAAAAAGAGGAGCTTGCTTATGATACCAATATAATTTTGTTACTAAAATTCATCAAGAAAATAAATTCGTCCATCTATCTCATGAACACAAATGCTAAAAAGCACAGCAAATGTATAAGTCAAATTCAAGAATATATAAAAAAGGTAACACATCATGGCCAAGTTATAATGTACAGTTGATTTTACATTTGTAATCATCAATGTAATTTACAACATTGACAATAAAAGTAAACAATCATATGATCATATTAATAGAGGCAATAAAGATAGTTACTGAAGTAGCATCCGTTATTTTTTTAAAAATGAAAAAATCTTAGCAAATTAGAAATATAAGGAAAGGTATTTAATCTGATAAACAGTATTTACCCAAAAATCTTACAAAAATACCATATTTAATATTGAAATATTAAGAGCTTTTTCTGTGAGACTAAGACAGGATGCCTGATATTACCATTTCTCTTTAGTATCATGTTTGAGTTCCTAGTCAGTGCAATAAGTGAGGGAAAAGGACATTTAAGTTTTAAAAATAATGAATACAACTATCATTATATGATTGTGTATGCATGAAATCTAAAAGAACCTAAACTATTAGAATCAATAAGTAAATTCAGCAATTTTAGTAGATATTAAAAGATTAGCAAGGCCAGGCACGGTGGTTCATGCCTGTAATCCTAGCACTTTGGGAGGCCAAGGTAAGCAGATCACTTGAGGTCAGGAGTTCAAGATCAGCTTGGCCAACATGGTGAAACCCCATTTCTACTAAATATACAAAAATTAACTGGGCGTGGTGGCAGATGCCTGTAATCCCAGCTACTCAGGGGGCTGTGGCAGAAGAATTGCTTGAACTGGGAAGTGGAGGTTGCAATGAGCCAAGGTCGTGCCACTGCACTCCAGCCTGGGGGACAAGAGGGAAACTTCATCTCAAAAAAATAAAAATGAAGGTCAATAAAACAAAAAACTATTATATTTCTACATACCAATATACATTTAGAAAAAAATACATTTTTATTTAGAAAAAAATAAAAATGAAGGTCAATAAAACAAAAGACTATTATATTTCTACATACCAATATACATTAGAAAAAAATCTGATAATGTCACTTACAATCTCATCAAAAACATATCAATAACCTAAGGATAAACCTAACAAAAGATGTACTTTCTACAGACGAAGCTCCAGAAAATTACTGAAAGAATGTCAAGTTGACCTAAATAAATGAGGGTATATTTTATGTTTATGGATTGGGAGACTCAATCTTTTCTAATTTATACAAATTAATTTATAAATCCAGTGCAATCCCGGTTATTAAAAGTCTACTAGGCTTTTGGGAGAGAGGGAGCAGGAGTTGACAAGGTGATTTTCAAATGTATAGAAAAATTCAAAGAGCCAAAAATAGCCATAACAATTTTGAAGAACAGCATTTTATGACTTAAACTACCAGTTAATAAGAGTTATTATAAAACAACAATAATCAGAACAGTGTCATATTGGCATGAGGATAGACAAAATAGAGTAATGAGCAAGAAAGGAGTTTCCAAGAATTGACTTACATGGCTTTTTGTTTTATAACAAAGGTGAAATGGCACTGTACTGTGGGAAAAAATCAACTTTCAATCAATAGAGCTGGGGAAATTATATATATTTCCATTAAAAGTGAATAGAAACATTCATACTATACACAAAAATCAATTGCAATGCTATTATAAATATAAACTAAATGGTAAAAAAAAAAAAAAAAGTTTCTAGAAGATAACCTGGGAGAACATCTTTATGACCTTGGAGTGGACAAAATTTCTTAAAAGGGATGCAAAAATCTCTAACCATAAAAGAAAAGATTGATAAACTGAACTGTGTCAAAATTAAAACAATTGTTCATCAAAAAGCACTATCGATGAGGAAGGAAGCAAGCTACAGATTGAGGGAAGACATCTGCAATACATATATCCAACGAAGGGTTTATATTCACAGTTTAAAATAACTACAAAACAGGAAAAGAAAGACTAAAGTTAAGAGAAAAATGAGGAAAGTTTTGAACAGAGATTGCACATAAAAAGGATATCTACATCACCAATTAAACTATGAAAAAATGCTCAGTCTCAAATTCACCAGATACAAAAACTTAAAACCACATTGAGATAATTCTAGCAGAATGGCCGGATTTTACTAGATGACAACATCAGTGTCAGCCAGAATTTTAGAACAATGATAACTCATACATCGGTTGGTGGGTATGGTGTGAATTGACACAACCACTTTGGAAAATAATTTGGTTGTACTTGCTAAACTGAAAATATCCATTCCTTATGACCAGGAATTCCACTCCCAGGTATATACCCAATAGATTGTATGCGCAAATGCCCCAAGAAATGTATACAAGAATGTTCATAGCAGCACTATTTGTTTTAGCACCAAAAGTAGGTAAAGACTCTGTGTTCCCTTTGAAGTTCTCCTCCTAGACTTAGATGGATTCATCTCTATTCACCCCTGTAACCCCTGTATGGTTTTCTCACCTCAGGATGCAGTGGGTCAGATGTGACATAACACACCTAAGATGATGTAAAATTTGTAGATATAAAATTAAATGCCCCCTTAGGAAGACCAAGGTATGGGCCCAGAGAGAAAGGGTGGGGAAATTTTTTGAAAGAAAGAAACTGGCACTCCTCATGGCAGCTAATGTCTTAGGAACCTCTGTTGACCAGTATACCAGGATGGAAACTTGACTTTCAGAAAATTGTAAGAGCTATACATTCACATGGTAATTTTTAAAAAAATCAAACAGTACAGAAATACATAAAATTAAATGTCTTTTTCCCACCTATTGCTCTTCAAGCATAATCAATATTTTTGTGTGTGCTTTCCAGGAAAAGAAGAAAGTATACTTAAAAGAGTTGATGTACACATGTATCCTATTTTTTATATCTACCCACTAGGATAATATTACAAAACCAATCTATATCTTACTTTTTTCCTCTTCACATCAAACGGGGTGGTCTTGCCTTCTTAGCATATTGTGATTTACCTTATTTTTTAATGATTGCTTGTCATTGCACAGATGAATCAGAATATTCTTAAACAGTTCCCGTAGCATGGTTTTTAAGTTTTGTGCCCAGTGTTTAGGCAATAATGAATGCTACAATAAACGTTCTTATAGAACTCTCTTCAGATACTTCCTTCAGGGTAATTTCCCACTAGCAGAAATGTGGGGTCAGGGTATGTGATTTTTTAAAACCTTAACTTCTTTTTTCCTTCTTTGATCATCGGGCAGGAAACTTTGATTAGTAGTTGAATATGAGTACTCCCACTTCCTTTTTTCTAATTCACTAATGCTTTCGGCTCTTTTTGAAAGTGTAGCTTCTCAGATGTGCTCCCTGGAGCTGATGTGCAGTGTCCTGACTGTAAGATCAAGTCCAAGCCGGTTATTCCTGACGAAACTTCTCTTTTGGTCTCAGCCCTTGGTGGTCCAGCTCTTCATGCTGCTGCGGGTGATATTACTCCTCCTGGGTGAGTAAACGGGCTTAACAAGGACCCTGGGTGGTGTCGAGACAGCTTCTCTCCACCACAGATCTGGTTCTTTCTTGGGGCTCAGCCCCTGCTGAGAGAATCTTTCCTACATGAAAGGACTAGATTTTTGAACTTTACTCTGTAGCTCAGGGCTTTCTATTGAGCCTGAAGAAAATGGTCACAGCTGGAAGAAACCTTCAATCTTACAGAGTAACCATGACACTTAAAATTTCATTAATTTTTTTTCTTCAAAAAATACTTCATAAAGGCTGGAAAATATTTCATGTTTGTTTATTCATATTGCCTTATTTATAGAAGAGCCTACTCTCCTCTCTGCAGAGGAGATGTATGACAAGGCCAGATCCTGGTCCCAAGCATGAGAGGGCAAGGTTTCTAACAAGAAAGACACCTGTTTCTTTTGGACACAATTGCAAACCACTGCAGCGATTGGCTGATTAAGAAATGGAGTGGGGGAGGTTGGAGAGGGGTAGGTGGGCAAAGCAAGGACAAATCTAAAGCATATGACTTTCTTTTTGTGCCTGTGGGCATGGATAAGTTTCTATTGATTCATAGGTGCCAACTGATTGGTTTTTACTAAAGTTTAAATACTAGAATTAAATATGTTTATTTATTTGTTCAGCAAATGTGTTTAGTAATAGCTATGCACAGTATTGTACCAGGTGCTGAACAATAAGAGTCCACAGGAGGCACCATGTTTATGCTCAGGAAGGTCATGACATAGAAGGGCTCCCCACAAGGCCAGTGTGCTTTAAAACAGCTATGCAACAAGATCCCAGTTAAATAATTGTCCAGGAAAAGTTACCAATGAATGCTGTAGGCTGACAATAAACTATATGCAAAATAGCTAGTAAAGACTTAATGAAACTTAGAGGTGAGTTAGGAGCTAGAGGAGCAGAAATGGAGCAGGCATGATATAGGAAAAGAGGACCCCAAAGTTGTAAGGTACATAGACTATAATTCCTGAGGTAGGAACACATCGCAGTGTGGCACCCACATAATATGAGCATTAGCTAGGTCCTTTCAACGAGAGGGCAGAGTTTACAACATGGGCTCTGGGGTCAAACAGGATCTAGGTTCAAAACTTCATTCTGCCACCTGCTAGCTACCAGATTCCTGGCCTATAAAATGGGGTTAATCCTAGTGCTTACCTCATAGGGTTATCGACAAGGTTATATAAAATAACCCATGTAAATGCATACCATATAGAAAGCGCTCACAAAAATATTAGCTTCATTTAAAACAATACAAAGACTAAGGAAATCAAAATATTCAGGTGAATGGTGAATAATTTGTTGTTCTCAGTAAAATGTTTAAGTTCGGATAAGTCTCCAATAGCCTCATGTGGACAGGGATGATGTGCCTCTCACTCACTGCTGGATTTCTATTGCCTTGCCCTGGAGTATGACTGGCATTCCAAAAATCTCTGTTGAATAAATAAAACGTGAATCTTACGCAGAATATCTACTCAATTTATAAACCTGCCAGTTTTCTGTCCTCTCTCTCTTCATTACCCAACTCTCAAATCTCTATCCTTCTATCTCTATATTACTAACCTAGTTCTTTAATTAATTCATTATACAACAAAAATATATTTAGGGAATATTAAAGGAATATCTTTTATATACCAGGCACTGTTACAGGTCCTAGAGGATATATGGTGAACACAAGAAAAGTCCTAGATCTCATAGAGCTTGCATTCCAGAGATGGGAAAATAAACAGATAATGAAAATCATTTTGGATAAATACTCTGAAAAAAAATTAAACATTACCATCTCTTGGTCAGAGCATCAGGTCTAAACGACCTGAGCCTCAGTTGATTGTTTAAAAATTAGGCATGGGCTGGGCGCAGTGGCTCATGCCTGTCATCCCAGCACTTTGGGAGGCTGAGGTGGGTGGATCACGAGGTCAGGAGTTCAAGACCAGCCTGACCAACATGGTGAAACCTTGTCTCTAATAAAAATACAAAACTTAGCTGAGAGTGGTGGCACACACCTGTAATCCCAGCTACTCAGGAGGCTGAGGCAGGAGAATTGCCCGAACCTGGGAGGCAGAGGTTGCAGTGAGCCAAGAACATGCCACTGCACTCCAGCCCGGGCGACAGAGTGAGACTTCATCTCAAAAAAAAAAAAAAAAAAAAAAAAAAAAAGTAGGCATGATGATAACAAGCCATTGGAGTCAATGATTTCATGAAGAGAGTATAGCTTGGACTCTGTTACTAGTCTCCCTAATAGGTGGGACTACAGGAGCCTGCCATAATGCCTGGCCATTTTTGTATTTTTAGTAGACATGGGATTACCTCACGTTGCCCAGGCTAATCTTGAGCTCCTGGGCTCAAGTGATCTGCTCATCTGGGCCTCTCAAAGTAATGCGTGACCATTTCCTTGCCCTGCCTTCTAATCAATCTCCCTCCTTCGTACTGTATCCCACTGAAGTCTGTCCTGTGACGGAGTGTTCCATCCAAGTTCCACTTCTAACCTTGTCAATCTCCTCCTTGAAACCTTTCCATGACTCCTTATGGCTTTGAAAATAAAATTAGAGCCACTTACTGGGGCTCTGTATGCCTCTCTGCTCTTTTTTCCACCAACACTCCCAACTCCTGAGAACCAATGTCGTGTCTCCACCTCTGTGCCCTTTCTGCCTTGATTACCCTTCCCATCACCTCTCGCCACACACAAAAGCTAACATCCACCTGCCGACTCTTATGTTCTCACTCCCAGTTTTCTGAAGTATCATCAACTTCAGATACCTTCCAAGATCCATCCGCCCTCTTCAACACACATACACACAAACATACAATCTATACACATACACACATATTCTACACACTAGACTACGTGGCCCTTATGCCCTCAAGATACCGCCGTGTATTTGTTATTGCACTTACACCCTGTGATATAATTATATTACTTTACATTGTGTTTCTGTTTTTCCACCAGTCAACTTCTCGACAGCAGATACCATTTTTAAAGTTTATTTTAAAAGTCCAAGCACCATGCCTTAGTATTTATATATATAAATTTGATGAAAAATTATTAGATTTTTTTAAAATGCATTTTTAATGGGAGAAGTAATATATGCATGGGAAAAAAGAGAATTGTCTTAAAGCAAAAGAATCTTGGCTCTGTGCTCATCTCTGGCTCTTATTTTTTGCAGCTCCTGTCAACGGACAGCTTGGTGAGTTCTCCTGTCTTTAGCACTTCAGTGTCTCTGGATAAGAGTGTCTCTTTCTAGTGAATAGAAAACATTTGTGATGGTTGCCTGAGATCTCTAATATCTCCTGTTTTCTTGCTGAGATCGGCAGGGATTTCAAAGTGATGCTTGGTTTTTTGGCATTGCCCAAGGGCTAGGATAGTGCCCTGGTCACCCTCTGACTCTCCCTGGGTGAAGTGGTGAATGCACAAGCAGCTCCTGGCCTTTGCTAGGCTCTGCATTTACTGTTATTGCCAACAGACCCCACTTAGCCAGGAAGGACATCTTCAACTCCATGGCAATTGTGCTGGACTCAAGATAGGATCCTCTCCAATCAGCAAGCCAGAAAAATCCCTCTGAAAACATCCCACTGTGCTGATGTCAGCAGGAATGCTGCATTCTCTACAGCTTTGGAGTAAAATCCTCCAGGAAATGTGTGGGGAACAGAAAATCTGACAATTGGGTCCTTGAAAAAAAAGAAAGGCAAGAAAGGGGAGATAGGGGAGAAGACAAGTCATCAGCATCCCACATTCAATTAGTTCTGGCTCTTACTGCCATTCCTTTGGCTCAGAGTGAATAATTGAGAATCTATGAATAGCAAGAACCCTCTACAACCCCTCTCCTTGTCCAAATCAGTGCCGCAGCTGTCACCTTGTCCTGCTCACCCCTGGATGCCAGTGAGTGACTTGTCCCTTCCTTGCTCTGCCACAATTAACTATGATGGGATTTTTCTGGGCATTTGAATCATCATCTACAAAATGAAGATGTTAAGTTGAGCTGCCAAGGTTTTTTCAGTGACAAATCTTAAGATAATATGATATAGTCTCTCAGGGTAAGTGCAACATTGTGATTTTAAAAATCACCTTTGGAGGTTCTTGTGAGTGTATGAACATGATGAAATGGCAGTGCAGTGGTGGTTTTCTCTGGGACCCCCTTCCATGTAAGGCTACCTAACTGTGATGTTTGATGGTGAATCCTGCCGGTGTCACCCTCCTGAAATCATTTTGCTCATTGTCATCCCCTGGGCAATTTCTCCCTTGGGTGAGGTGAGGGCCAGGCTATGCAGCAGGAGGCCCTGAGGCTGGGCCTGCGGGTGCCTCTACCTTAGACTCCTTTTCTCTTTCCTCCTCAGCAAGGACACACAAGTCCATTATTTCCCTCCAGCCTCCATGGACCACAGTCTTCAAAGGAGAGAGAGTGACTCTGACTTGCAAGGGATTTCGCTTCTACTCACCACAGAAAACAAAATGGTACCTTGGGAAAGAAATACCAAGAGAAATTCCAGCAAATACCCTCGAGGTTCGAGAATCTGGAGAGTACAGATGCCAGGCCGGGGGCTCCTCGCTCAGTAGCCCTGTGCGCTTGGTCTTCTCTTCAGGTGAGAGAGAGTGAAAGACGCACCGACTTTAGAAATCAATTCAGCCCATGTTTCTCTCTAGCTGTTATGACTGTTTACTTCAGACCGTTTATGAGTGGACAATTTTTACTTGAGTGGATTAATGTCTCTAAACCTGTGGCTCTTAAAGTTTGATTTGGGCAGCTTTTCCATCATACAGATACTCAGGGCCTACCCTATATTTATTGAATCAAAATCTATAGGAGTGGGGCCCAGCAATTTGTATTTTTTACAAGCTTCTCAGGTAACAGAAAGTCTAAGGAGTAATTCATTTGAATGGTTCCTGAATCTATGTATAGTTTTTTTGTTTTGTTTTTTGAGATGGAGTCTCGCTCTGTCACCCAGGCTGGAGTGCAGTGTCACTATCTTGGCTCACTGCAACCTCCGTCTCCCTGGTTCAAGCGATTCTCCCACCTCAGTCTCCCTAGTAGGTGTGACTACAGGAGCCCACCATAATGCCTGGCTAATATGTGTGTTTCTAGTAGAGACGTGGTTACCCCATGTTGCCCAGGCTAATCTTGAACTCCTGGGCTCAAGCTATCTGCTCACCTGGGCCTCTTAAACTGCTGGAATTAAAAGTATGAGCCACTGCACCCGGCCTCTATGTATAGTTTTAAGTCATATTATTTACTTGGAATAATACGTGGCAGAAGGGTTGTTCACTCTTCTGGGTAGATAATGCATAGGTAGATAACTATACAGAGAAAGAAAGATGAAGTAAGAGACATTTCCTCTTTTGCCCTAAAGTCACCAGTTTTGAAATTGAAGTCATAGCATCCTTGAACGTAGTAGAAGCAGTGTACTAGCAAGGAATAAATAAAATGCTTAAGCTCTTTGACTTAACACGCCCTCTCTTAAGAATTTGCCTACTGAAACAATCATAGGCGTACATCCCTGAAAATGGCAGACCCTAAAATGGTTTAAAAAAAAGAATACTCATTTTAAAAATTTATGTTACCGCCAGTGAAGTAGGAAAGTGTTCATAGCATAGTAAGTGAAAGGAAAGTCATCAAATCCACCAGTACAATTTTTATTTCATAAAAAAATACACAAGGACTCTCAATACTTGAAAGTGGAAGAGAAAACTGGAAAAACATGCCAAAATACAGGTGGTGAGGTGGTAGGTGATTTTACTTACATTTCTGCTTTTCAACTTTTCTCAAGGTGTATGCGTTCATTTTTAAATCAGAAAAAAAAAAAAAGAAATGATAATTACTTTAAGAATTCTTTTTCCCAACCCATCTTTTAAAATAAAATCTACTTGGAAAAACAATAAAAAGGGAAACAATGAGATGAACCAAGTAACTGCGGTTGTGTTTCCCATAGCTTCGCTGATCCTGCAAGCTCCGTTTTCTGTGTTTGAAGGAGACTCTGTGGTTCTGAGGTGCCGGGCAAAGGCAGAAGTAACACCGAATACTATTTACAAGGATGATAATGTCCTAGCATTTCTTAATAAAAGCTCTGACTTCCATATTCCTCGTGCAAGTCTCAAGGACAATGGTGCATATCACTGTACTGGACATAAGGGAAGTTGTTGCTCTGTTTCTTCCAACGCAGTTGAAATCCAAGTCCAAGGTAAAGCCTTCATTATTTTGTGAAGTGAGTTGGTCAAAAGGAGACTCCCTGGGTTCATAGAGGTAGAAGAGGAGGAAAAGGGTATGCCACAGGGCACAGTCCTATAAGGACCAGAGGAAGTACAGCAGTGTTTTGGGCAAAAGGAAGCTAGAAATTGATAGCATCCCTTTCTTTCCCTACTTCTGGATGTGCTGCTGCTTGAAATGTGTTTCTCTCCAAAGCAATTCCAGCCTCACTGCTCTGGGACTATTGTGATTCTTCTCTCTAGAGCTGTTTTCACGCCCAGTGTTGAGAGCAAGCTCCTTCCAGCCCATCAGCGGGAGCCAAGTGACCCTGACCTGTGAGACCCAGCTCTCTCTAGAGAGGCCAGATGCCCAGCTCCGGTTCTGCTTCTTCAGAAATGGCCAGACCCTGGGATCAGGCTGGGGCAGTTCCCCAAACTTTCAGATTGCTGCCATGTGGAGTAAAGATTCAGGGTTCTACTGGTGTAAGGCAGCAACAGTGACTCACAGCATCATATCTGACAGCCTGAGATCCTGGATACAGGTGCAGAGTAAGTGTTGGTGGGATCTGAGGCTTGCTGATGATAGGGCTGGAAAAGTGGGACAGAGCTGCACATCAGCTTGGGTCACCAGCCTCTGTAGAAAGAACCCTTACCTGCAATAATGGGAGTTGTGCAAGCAAAGAGACCCCTACTCTTGTGGACATCTTAGAAGAGCTTAGACCCAGGAAAATCCAAGGAAAGAAACGTCTTTGTTATTTCTTTCAATGCCATTGAATACTACTCTTTCTTTTCTCTCACAGGGCTGTCTTCTCTGACATCATTTTTTTTCTTCTAGGCCCACAGGGATAAGCTGTGGGCTGTGGCAGAGCTCTCTGACTGTGGGGTACAGAGGTATCTTAATGTTGTCCCAATTAACATTAATTACTGGCAATAACCAATGTGAAAATTTCTGCAGGATACAAAGACAGATAGCAACATCACAGTTACTCCAAATACGTAACTTTGGAGGCTTACCATTCCCTAGTTAAGTTTTATAAATATGCACCTCAGATTACATCACCTTCCTTACTAGTATACAGCAGCATCCTTACCTCAAAGCTACTGTAGTAATTACGGTGATGAGGGCAAAACAGTTGCTGTGGAGCCCTGTGTCACCCCTCCACTCATGGCAAACTCCAGGCTCACTTCTAAGGAGACAATATGATCATCACCGGACCAGGAGTCAGGAGACTAACTCTGGTCCTGGCCAGCCCTGAAAACCTACACAGCCAGGTCTCCTAGTCTCTTTCTGACTCAGTTTTCTCACCTGTAAATAAAGAAGGTCAGTCTGGGCCAAGGGAGAGAGTAGGAGCTGAAGAAAAAGCTCTAGAGGACTATGCTAATCTTTAAGGAAAAACTGTCAATGGCGAATCAATCCCTGAGGCCAATGCAAGTCAAGGGAGAAATGAACAGGAATGGGAAAGAGGACTCGGAATAACTGGGCACTCCAGGGACAACCTTCCATAGTCATAGGGCAGAGGGAAGGAGCAAGGAGCAGGTGCAGGTAAGGGTGTGTGATTCTGATGACAGCAAGGTAAGGGTAGAGACTGGAGACTGGGCATTTGCATTGAAATTGCCTTGAAATCTACAGTAAGAGGCAAAAGCAATTCTTGACTAATTTTTTCTCTTTCTCAGTGCGCATGTCTCTTCCTGTCCTCACTCTCAGCCCTAAAGACGTCCCGAATTTTGAGGGAACCAAGGTGACACTTCACTGTAAAACCCAGGGATATTCTCCAGACACTTTGTACCGGTTTTATCATGAGCATGTCCTACTGAAGTACAAGTCAGCCCACTTTGCAGAGGGAGCATCTATTAGCTTCTCGCTGACTGAAGAGCATTCAGGGAACTACTACTGCACAGCTAACAGTGGCCATGGCCCCCAGCGCAGTAAGGCTGTGAGACTCTCCGTCACTGGTAAGTCCTGGGTTCCTGCCAATCATCCACCCCTGGCCAAGAGTCCTCTCTTACTAAGCCCTTCAGAAGACGGCATGTACCTTCCAGTTCCCTCTGCTTCTTCCTTGGGACAACCTAATGTCCACCTCCACTCTCTGGCTCACTGAACTAGCTGTCTGCCTCCTGAGCCTTGTTGCATTGCAGTCTGGGTGCCTTCACACCCCTACCTGATGGTGCAGCGGCTTTCTCTCCCTTGGTCCCCAATTTCTCAGAAGAGAAGTCCTTTTCTCGTGTTCTCTACTTGTCTTGTGGCTCCCCAGATGCCTGATTTTCACTCATTATATTATTCTCAATAGACACAGACTCAATTTCCAGGAGCACAGAAGTATCTCCTGTTCTGTTAATATCAGACATTAATCAATAAACCAGAGGCAAAGACATGTAAGACACAAAGACAAGTAGCTGGATCACCGTTACCCCAGCATGTCCCTCTTGCTCAAGCCTTTTTTAGAGTTGATTTGGGAGTAGGTAAGAATAGCACAGGCAGCACTGGGCTGGGGGCAGGCCAGGAGACAGCTTCACTTCTGCTTGCTTGGCTTAACGCCCTCATGGCTATTCATGCGGCCGTCAAATAGTTACGACATCAAAAAGATTTCCACTGAGCTTTGGATCTAAGTTTTGAATCATTCATGGGTGGCTAAATGCCAGGTCCAATGTTTAAGGAGACAGCATGATTTGGGCCTATACTGGAGACAGAGGGTCCAGTCTTGGCTGGGCCTGGAAGCAGACTCAGTTTCCTTTCCTGTAAAACATTAACACAAACTTGGAAGACAAGCAAGAATCCATTCCCCCCTATGAATGTGTGAGATTATAAAAGAGAGGACCAGGGAAGCCGGGGGAAGACATCAAATAACGTAGAAAGAGAACAGTGCCCCTACCATTCAGAGGCCTAAGTGGAGACAGTGACATCATGATCAAACACACTCAGAGATGCACAAAGTCCTATTCAATGGCTCGTTTTTTTTTCTTCACCTAATATATACTGATTGCATATATTCCACAGACCAGACTGTACTGACATCCAAGGATGCATCTAAGACTAGACAAACCTGGCCCTGCCCACATGGTTCTTAGGGGCTAAAAGCAAATGCAGACAAGTAATAGAGAAAACATCAACCTGAGGATAAAAATACCTGGTGGCTACAGGAACAGATGAAAAGGCACACAAATCTGAACTGGAAAGTGAGAAAAAATTTCTTAGAGGAGCTCATGTATGAGTTGAGACCTGCAGGAGAAGAGAATTGTGGTGAGGGTGGGAGGATACAAGTCAGGAACTGGAGTGGGGGTCGGTTCTTGATGACTGCAGCATACACTGAACAGTGGAGAAACGTGGGATGAGGTTGGGCAAGAAGACATGGTTAGAACATACTTAGAAGCAGAGTAAGGGCTTGGGCCATATCTGCAGGAGAATCTGGGCTCCATAAATGGTTTCAATGTTGGGGAAAACCACTCCAGCAGCACCGTGAGAAATGGGTCATACAGCAGCCAGTTTGGGAAGCAGCCAGGAGTAAAGGACAGGGTCCAACAAGAGAGTGTCCAGTTGGACAGAACCCCCAGGCCAGTCCCAGTAGAGGAGATAGGATATGAGAAGGAAGGACTCTGGCCGAGAAAAGAGGCACTATAAGAGTGTGTACCACTGTCACCAAGGGCAGAATGTGTTCTGAGCAGAAGAGAGTGAGCTGGTTTGGATAAGGCAAAGCTAACAGATGATGACAGGTAAAAACTGAGTCACATCCAGTGAATTTAGCCACAAAGTATTCTTTGGCAGAAGAACACAGACTAGGACCGGAATACCCGGGTATGAGTGCTGCCTCTTCACTTACTAGCTGTGTGACTCAACCACTTAGGACCTCAGCACCTTCATCTGCGAAACAGGGACAACAATAGCATCTACCTCAATGAATTGTTGTGATGATTAAATTAGTGTCTCTATATGTATAAATATTTATGAATTACATCCAACAAATATACACACACCAGAACTTAGTTACAGACATTATAGTGTCATTATAACATGTCTATTTTATGATTTTTAACATTATCATCATAATTAAATTCAGAAACATGAAAATCAGCTTTAGTAGATTGTTGGGGATACAAACCAAGTTGCAATGGACAAACTGTGCACATGAGGTATGAGATAAGGAAGTAGAGATGATAAATGTAGCTCACTTCTTCCAGAAGAATGACCACAGAAAAGTGGAGAAACAGACTGAGGAGCTTCAAATGCAAATAGGGTTGTTTTTCTATTGTCTGGTTATTTTCTACCATGGAGAGGGTTAAGCACATGCAAATGGTGTTTGCAAGAAGCCAGTAGAGGTAAGAATGTTTTATCTAGGACAGAGGCAGGTGTGCACAGGGTCAAGAGACAGAAGAATATCCCCGCCCCCAGGCAGGCCAAGGAGGTTTGCTCCATGGTCTCAGGACACAGGAAGGAGTGAGAAGCTGGTGCAGGTAAGGGTGTGGGTCGGCTGGTGGCAAGACAAGGGAATTCTTCCTTGAAAGCAACATCTCCTCTGCAAAAGAGAGGCAGGTCATACAACAAGGGGAAGTGGAAGAGGAGAAAAGATAGAGGTCTGATGGACAAGGAACAGACAGGGAAAGAGCAGCATGCAGGACAGAAGAGCTGGTGAGAGAAGCCTGGGAAGTGGCTCCGTCACCCTGTGGGTGGGTGGGGCCTGGAGACTGAACATCTGCATTGGCCAAACATTGAATGTGTGAACCAAAAACTATCTGAGACAGGTCTCAATCAACTTGTAAAGTATATTTTGCCACGGTTAAGGACATGTGCCGCGGATTCAGCCCCCTGCCTTCTCCAAAGATGATTTTGAGGGCCTTAATATTTAAAGGGGAAATGACAGATATTGGACAAAGATGAAGAAATTTTTAAAGGTATGGGTAAATAGGAGACAAAGTGTTCATTCTTTTGAGTCTTTGCTAAGCCTTTAGCAGAATACACAATTTATATTTAGGAAGAGGGTAGAGGAATAGTCACTTACGTCTTCCTCTAGCCCAGTGAGTCTGCATTTTAAAATCAAAGAAACAATCAGTATATATTTGTCTCCTGTAAGCAGGGGTGACTTAGAGTTCTGTCTTTTGTCCTGCACCTGTGAAAATCAGCTCTCAATTTACATTGTTAGGGTAAAACAGGACCAGTTAAGACAGAACCATTTAGAGTGAAGATCTTGGGATCCACAAAGAAATTTTTTAGTGGACAAAGTGTGAGGGAAGTATGTAGCTTTTTAAAAAAGTCTTTGTGGTGATCCTATTAAGGAATAAAATGAAAGGCAGGTTTGCCTGACACAGTTCCAGCTTGACTTTTCTCCCTGGCTTAGTGATTTGGGGCTCCCAAGATTTATTTACCTTTTACCAAATCTATAGCAAGAGGCAGAATCAAATCTTGACTAATTTTTTCTCTCTCTCAGTCCCTGTGTCTCGTCCTGTCCTCACCTTCGGCTCTGCTGACAACCTGAATTTTGAGGGAGCCAAGGCAACACTTCATTGTGAAGCCCAGAGAGGTTCGCTCCCCATCCTGTACCAGTTTTATCACGAGGATGTCATCCTGGGGAGTAGGTCAGCCCACTATACAAGAGGAGTGGCCATCAAATTCTCTCTGACTGCAGAGCATTCAGGGAATTACTACTGCACAGCTGACAATGGCCGTGGCCCCCAGCGCAGTGAGGCTGTGAAACTCTTCATCACTGGTAAGCCCTGGGTTCCTGCCAATCATCCACCCCTGGCCAAGAGTCCTCTCTCACCCAGCCCTTCAGAAGTCTGCATGTACCTTCCAGTTTCCTGGGTTTCTTCCTTAGGACAACCTAATGTCCTCCTTCACTCTCTGGCTCACTGAACCAGATGTCTGCCCCTTCGATCCTTGTCCCATTGCAGTCTGGATGCCTTCTCACCCCTTCCTAATGATGCAGCAGCTTTCTCTTCCCTGCTCATCAAATTCAGAGCAGCCAAGTGCTTTTCTTGTGCTCTCCACTTGTCCTGTACATCCACCAGATGCCTGATTTTCATTCACTAAATTGTTCTTAGTAGATATAGACTCATATTCAGTTCCCAGGAGGACAGAAATGTCCCCTGTCCAGTTAATGTCAGACATTAATGAATAACCACATGCAAAGTCATATAAGATACATTGACAACTAGCTGGATCACAGTAACTCCAGCATGTCCCTCTTGCTCAAGCCTTTCCTTGGGGTTGATTGGGAAGTATTAAGAAAGGCACAGACAGCAGTGTGCTGGGGGCAGGCCAAGAGACAGCTTCACGTCTGCTTGCTTGGCTTAATGCCCTCATGACTATTCAGGTGGCTGTCAAATAGGACGTCAAATAAGTTTCTGTTGAGCTTGGACCTGTTTTGGACCATCCATATGTGGCTAAATGCCAGGTTAAAGTTTTAAGGAGACAGTGTCATTTGGGCCTATGCTGGTGACAGAGTGTCCAGTCTTAGCTGGGCAAAGAAGCAGCCTCAGTTTTCTCTCTGATAAAAGAATAATACCAGGTTGGAAGATAAACAAGAATCTAGTTGCTCCCCTCCACCCCTCCAACATGGATGTGTGAGATTATAAAAGAGAGGACCCGGGAACCTGAAGGGAGATATCAAATGGCTTAGAAAGAGAACAGTGGCCCTGATATCCAAAGGCCTAAGGAAAGTGGAGACAGTGACATCATGATCAAACATACTCAGAGATGTATAAAGTCCTATTCAACGGCTCATTTCTTTACCTAATAAATACTGATTGCGTATATTCCATGGGCCAGACTGTACTGACATCTAAGAATGCATCTAAGGCTAGACCAACCCGGCCTTGCCCACGTGGTTCTTAGTGGCTAATAGCAAATGCAGACAAGTAATAGAGAAAACATCAACCTGAGGATAGAAGTCCCTGGTGGCTGCAGGAGCAGATGGAAAGGCACGCCAATCTGAGTTGGGAAGTGAGAAAAAAATTTTTGGAAGAACTCATATGTGAATTGAGACCTGCAGGAGAAGAGAATTGTGGTGAGGGAGGGAGGACACAAGGCAGGAACTGGAGTGAGGGTCGGTTCTTGATGACTGCAGCATACACTGAACAGTGGAGAAACGCAGGATGAGGTTGGGCAAGAAGACATGGTTAGAACATACTTAGAAGCAGAGTAAGGGCTTGGGCCATATCTGCAGGAGAATCTGGGCTCCATAAATGGTTTCAATGTTGGGGAAAACCACTCCAGCAGCACCGTGAGAAATGGGTCATACAGCAGCCAGTTTGGGAAGCAGCCAGGAGTAAAGGAGAGGGTCCAACAAGAGAGTGTCCAGTTGGACAGAACCCCCAGGCCAGTCCCAGTAGAGGAGATAGGATATGAGAAGGAAGGACTCTGGCCAAGAAAAGAGGCACTATGAGAGTGTGTCCCACTGTCACCAAGGGCCGAATGTGTTCTGAGCAAAAGAGGGTGAGCTGGTTTGGATAAGGCAAAGCTAAGAGATGATGACAGATAAAAACTGAATCACATCCAGTGAATTTAGCCACAAAGTATTCTTTGGCAGAAATACACAGACTAGGACCAGAATAGCTGGGTTTGAGTGCTGCCTCTTCACTTACTAGCTGTGTGACTCAACCACTTAGGACCTCAGCACCTTCATCTGCGAAACAGGGACAACAATAGCATCTACCTCAATGAATTGTTGTGATGATTAAATCAGTGTCTGTATCCAGATAATGATTTACGTATTATATGTGACAAATATACACACACCAGAACTAAAACCACTATAGTGTCATTATAAAATAAATATCTATTTTATTTTCAGCATTACTCTCATAACTACATTTGTAATCATGAAAAATCAGCTTTAGTAGATTATTAGGGCTAAAAACCAAGTTGTAACGGACAAAATGTGCACATGAGATATGAGATAAGGAAGTAGAGATGATAAATGTAGGTCACTTCTTCCAGAAGAATGACCACAGAAAAGTGGAGAAACAGACTGTGAGGAACTTCAAATGCAAATAGGGTTGTTTTTCTATTGTCTGGTTATTTTCTATCATGGAGAGGGTTAAGCACATGCAAATGGTGTTTGCAAGAAGCCAGTAGAGGTAAGAATGTTTTATCTAGGACAGAGGCAGGTGTGCACAGGGTCAAGAGACATAAGAAAATCCCCTTTGGGCAGGCCAGGCATGGCTCTTCCATGGTTGCAGGAAGGAGTGAGGAGCTGGTGCACGTGAGTCTGGTGGTGGCAAGACAAGGAATTTCTTCCTTGAAATTACCATCTCCTCTGCAAAAGGAAGACAGATCACACAACAAGGGGAGCCATGAGAGAAGAAGAGACTCGAGGTCTGGTGGAAAATGAACAGGCAGGGAGAGACCAGCATGGGGGATAGGGGAGCAGGTGAGAGGAGCCTAGGAAGTTGCTTGGCTGCCCTGACAGTAGGTGAAGCCTGGAGACCTTGGACTGGAGACTGGGCATCTGCATGGCCAAGCACTGAAATCTACAGTAAGAGGCAGAAGCAACTCTTGGCTCATTTTTTCTCTTCCTCAGTTCCTGTGTCTCATCCTGTCCTCACCCTCAGCTCTGCTGAGGCCCTGACTTTTGAAGGAGCCACTGTGACACTTCACTGTGAAGTTCAGAAAGGTTCTCCCCGGATCCTATACAAGTTTTACCATGAGGATGTGCCCCTAGGGAGCAGCTCAACACCCTCTGTGGGAGGAGTGTCCTTCAGCTTCTCTCTGACGGCAGGGCATTCAGGGAACTACTACTGCACAGCTGATAATGGCTTCGGTCCCCAGCGAAGTGAGGCAGTGAGCCTCTTTGTCACCGGTAAGTGCTGGGTTCCTGCCAATCAACCACCCCTGGCTGAGTTCTCTCTCACCCATTCCTTTAGAAATCTGCTTGCACTGTCTAGTTTTCTCCCCTTCTTGGCTTCTTCATCAACTAAGTAGCTGGGGTTCTCAGTCCTCATTCAGTCCTGGCTCAGCCAGATCCCCCAAATAGCTCAGTAGATTCCCCAAGTTTTATCAAATGAACTTATGGATTGTATTTTCTTCTCATTCATCACGTGTTCCATCAGTACACCAATTTATCTTGATGTACAGAGCGTGTCCTATTTCTCTACTGACATTTACAAATTAACTCAGCTACAAGCACAGTCTTGTAGATAAATATTGGTCGAGGCCTTAAATTCTCCAAAGGATTTCCAAACAGTTAGAACTCTTATGGTAGATTTGGAGAAGGCTGCTTGTGAATAAAGGAGGAAATGGCTCCCTAGGAACCAGCTCCTCAGACTTCCGGAGTTTTTATGATCCCTTGTTTTCTAACTCACTAAAATCAGTATCATTTTGTTGCATTATTTAAAAACTTTTGTTGAAGTGTGACATACATTCAAGAAACACGTGCAAATTATATGTGCATGATTTGGTGTCTTTTTAGAAGCTAAGTTGCTTCCGTTTTTAATTGAATATTTAGTAGAAAGTAAAAGTTTATTTTCTTTACAGAGAAGCAAAATGGTATGATAGAAGAATCTTGAGCCTGAGGTGTCAGACATGCCCCTAGCATAAGTTTTTGAGTAAAGAGACTATTTTTAAAATGTAAATGTTCTAAGATTACTCCAAAGTCAGAGTGCAATCTATCTAGGAAGCTTCCTGAGTTCATGCATTCTCTATCCCATTACCATGTTTTTATCCATGTTTTACTTTCTTCTCATATTTGGCAGCATCTTAAGCCTCTTTATTTTCGGTTTCTTGACTGTCTCCCTTAATGCCAATGGAATGTGAGCTTCATGGGGACAGAACAGCATCCATCTGGGTCTCCACAACCTCCCTGCACCTACTCAGTGTTTGGCACACAGCAGATCCTCAGTCAACATTTGTAATTTAGTAAACAGATGATATGACGAGATGATAAGAAGGGATTTTTAAAAAATTAGCAAAGCCCAAGAGGAAACAAAAAACAAGCTACTTTAGAAATGAGATACCAATTTGAAGCAGTAATAATAGAATGGAAGCCTTTGAAAAAAGTTAATTGAATGAAAAATCAGTGTGAGAAAATAATACAGAATGCAAAGTAGAAAGGCAGAGAAATAAAGGCAAGAATTATAATATGGAAATCAGACAGTGGAGCCCCCCAATTATCCAGTTATATGGATAATTAAAATGGAGACTCTGGAAAAACTGAACTGAAGAGTAAAATGAAACTCAAACATGTAGTAGACATTGTTGGGAAGTAAAGAACACTTGAATATGTAGATCAGAAGATATATGTTGATGAAGTATTGACCTTTGAGGTTAAAAACATATGTATGCAGATCCAAGATGGCTGAATAGGAACAGCTCTGGATGGCAGTTCCCAGTGAAAATGCAGAGGGTGAGTGATCACCGCGTTTCCAAATGAATTTTTACTGCCCACAGACCAGGAGATTCCTGGGCGGAAAAGCACCACGAGTCTCCAGCACACTGTTTCAGCTGGTGCAGCAGGTCTCTGCACAAAAACTCACACAAATCTGGGCACTGTTTCAACTGGCACCAGGAATGCCTGGGAAACAGAGTCGCCCATTCAACTGAAAAAAAGGGGGCTGAAACAGGGAGCCAGGCGATTTAGCTTGGCCAGTCCCACCCTGACAAAGACCAGCAATCTGAAACGCTCTGGACTGAGAGTTTCACAGCAAGCACAGCTGGACCCAGGATGGTCCAGCTCTGTGGGGGGAAGAGCATCTGCCATTACTAAGGCAGTCTGCCACTACCAAGGCAGTTTGCCATTACTGAAGCAGTTCACCAATACCGAGGCAGTCCGCCATTACCGAGGTGGTCCACCATTAGCAAGGCAATTCTCCATTACCGAGACAGTCTGCCATTACAGAGACAGTCTGCCATTACAGAGGCAGACCGCCATTACCGAGGCAGTTCTAACTATACCTCTATAAACAAAACTGCAAGAAAGTTCACACAGCAGCTAAGCAGAGCCCACAGCAGCTCAGCAACACCTCTGCTGGCAGACTGTGACTAGGCTACCTCCTCGCTGGGCAGGCATCTCTGAAAAAAGGCAGCAGCATGTCAGGAACTTACAAATAAAGCCCCACCCTCCTGAGACAGAGCACCTGGTAAGAAAAGGCAGCTATGAGTTCCGCTGCAGCAGACATAAACATACCTGCCCAGCAGCTCCGAATGGAACAATGGAGCTCACAGCTCAGCATTTGAGCTCCTATAAGAACAGACTGTCTCCTCAAGCAGCTCTCCAACCCCTATATGCCCAAAGAGACACTACATAAAGGAGAACTCAGGCTGACATCTGGCGGGTATCCTTCTGGGACAAAGACAGAAGAAACTGGCAGTAACCCTTACTGTTCTGCAGCCGCTGCAGGTGATCCCCAGGCAAGCAGGGTCTGGAATGGACCTCCAACAGTCCTATAGCAGACAGGCCAGACTGTTAGAAGGAAAACTAAAAAAACAGAAAGAAATAACTTCGTCATCAACAAAAACGATGTCCACTCAGAGACGCCATCCAAAAGTCACCAACTACAAAGACCACAGGTAGATAAATCCACAAAGATGGGAAGAAAGCAGCGCAAAAAGGATGAAAACACCCAAAACCAGAACGCCTCTCCGCCTCCAAGGAATCACAACTCCTCACCAGCAGGGGAACAAGGCTGGATGGAGAATGAATCTGATGAACTGACAGAAACAGGCTTCAGAAGGTGGGTAGTAAGAAACTTCTTTGAGCTAAAAGAACATGTTTTAACACAATCCAAAGAAACTAAGAACCTTGAAAAAAGGTTTGATGAAATGCTAATGAGAATAAACAGCTTAGAGAGGGATATAAATGACTTGATGGAGCTGAAAAACACAACACAAGAACTTCGCAAAGCATACACAAGTTTCAATAGCTGAATCGACCAAACAGAAGAAAGGATATCAGAGATTAAAGATCAACTCAATGAAATAAAACAAGAAGGCAAGACTAGAGAAAAAAGAGTGAAAAGAAATGAACAAAGCCTCCAAGAAATATGGGATTATGTGAAAAGACCTAATCTATGTTTGATAGGCATACCTGAATGTGACAAGAGAATGAATCCAAGATGGCAAACACTCTTCAGGATATTATCCAGGAAAACTTCCCCAACCTAGCAAGGCAGGCCTATATTCAAGTCCAGGAAATACAGAGAACACCACAAAGATATTCCTTGAGAAGAGCAACCCCAAGGCATATAATCGTCAGATTCACCAGGGTTGAAATGAAGTGAAAAATGCTAAGGGCAGCCAGAGAAAAAGGTCAGTGTACCCACAAAGGGAAGCCCATCAGATTCACAGCAGATCTCTCTGCAGAAACCCTACAAGCCAGAATAGAGTGGTGGCCAATATTCAACATCCTTAAAGAAAAGAACTTTCAACCCAGAATTTCACATCCAGCCAAACTAAGCTTCATAAGCAAAGGAGAAATAAAATCCTTTATGAACAAGAAATTACTCAAAGATTTCATTACCACCAGGCCTGCTTTACAAGAGCTCCTGAAAGATGCACTAAACATAGAAAGGAACAGCCAGTACCAGCCACTCCAAAAACATACCAAATGGTAAAGAGCGTCAACACAATGAAGACTGCATCAACTCATGGGCAAAACAACCAACTAGCATCAAAATAGCAGGATCAAATTCACACATAACAATATTAACCTTCAATGTGAATGAACTAAATGCCACAATCAAACGACACAGACTGGCAAATTGGATAAAAAGCCAAAACCCACCGGTGTGCTGTATCCAGGAAACCCATCTCACATGCAAGGATACACATAGGCTCAAAATAAAGGGATGGAGGAAGATTTACCAAGCAAATGGAGGAAAAAAAAAAAAAAGGAGGAGTTGCAATCCTAGTCTCTGATAAAATAAACTTTAAACCAACAAAGATCAAAAGAGACAAAGAAGGGCATTACATAACGGTAAAAGGATCAATGCAATAAAAAGAGCTAACAATCCTAAATATATATGACCCAAAACAGGAGCATCCAGATACATAAAGCAAGTTCTTAATGACCTACAAAGAAACTTAGACTCCCACACAATAATAGTGGGAGACTTTAACACTCCACTGTCAATATTAGACAGATCAATGAGACAGAAAATTAACAAGGATATCCAGGACTTCAACTCAGATCTGGACCAAGCAAACCTAATAGACATTTACAGAACTCTCCACCCCAAATCCACAGAATATACATTCTTCTCAGCACCACATCACACCTACTCTAAAATTGACCACAAAATTGGAAGTAAATCACTCCTCAGCAAATGCAAAAGAATGGAAATCAAAACAAACAGTCTCTCAGACCACAGTGCAATCAAATTAGAACTCAAGATTCGAAACTAACTCAGAATCACACAACTCATGGAAACTGAACAACTGGCTCTTGAATGTTGACTGGATAAACATTAAAATGAAGGCAGAAATAAAGATGTTCTTCAAAACTGACAAGAACAAAGACACAATGTACCAGAATCTCTGGGACACATTTAAAGCAGTGTCTAGAGGAAAATTTATAGCAATAAATGCCCACATGAGAATCAAGGAAAGATCTAAAATCAACACCTTGTCGTCAAAATTGAAAAAGCTACTGGAGCAAGATCAAAAAAACTCAAAAGCTAGCAACCAACAGAATGGGAAAAAATTTTTGCAATCTACCTGTCTTACATCCAGAACCTACAAAAACTAAAACAGATTTACAAGAAAAAAACAAACAAACCCATTCAAAAGTGGGTGAAGGATATGAACAGATACTTTTCAAAAGAAGACATACATGAGGCCAACAAACATGAAAAAATGCTCATCATCACTGATCATTAGAGAAATGGAAATCAAAACTACATTGAGATACCATCTCATGCCAGTTAGAATGGCGATCATTAAAAAATCTGGAGACAACAGATGCTGGAGAGGATGTGGAGAAACAGGAACACTTTTACACTGTCGGTGGGAATGTAAATTAGTTCAACCATTTGGAAGACAGTGTGGTACTTCCTTAAGGACCTAGAAATAGAAATTCCATTTGACCCAGCAATCCTATTACTGGGTATATATACAAAGGATTATAAATAATTCTATTATAAAGACACATGCACACGTATGTTCATTGCAGCACTGTTTACAATAGCAAAGACTTGGAACTAACCCAAATGCCCATCAATGATAGAATGGACAGGGAAAATGTGGCACATATACACCATGGAATACTATACAGCCATAAAAAATGATGAGTTTGTATCCTTTGTATGGACATAGATGAACCTGGAAACCATCATTCTCAGCAAACTGACACAAGAACAGAAAAACAAACACCGCATGTTCTCACTCATAGGTGGGTGTTGAATAATGAGAACACATGGACACAGGGAGGGCAGCATCACACACTGAGGTCTGTTGCGGGGGACTAGGGGAGGGACAGTGGGGGGTAGGAAGTTGGGGAAGGATAACATGGGAGAAATGCCAGATATAGGTGATGGAGATGGAGGCAACAAACCACATTGCTATGTATGTACCTATGCAACAATCTTGCATGTTATTCACATGTACCCCAGAACCTAAAGTGCAACTATATATATATATACATATATATATGTAAAATATATATATGTATGTGTGTATGATTATAGGGAAAAATGCAGTCATCTCAGAAAGAAAAATATTAAGTTAGTCTTAGACTTTGCAGAGCACTCAATGCCAAAGAGAGAGCAATGATATCCAGACTTGGACCTTCGGGGGGAGGAATAATAACTGAGAATTTAATATCAAATCAAAAAGGCATTGTCAAAAATACAGGGATTCAGGAAACTGAGAATGCACTAAGCCTTCTTGAAAAAATCACCTAGTGACAAAATCCAGCCCAACAAGATGCAAATGAACATACAGGACTCATAATGAGGAAACAGGATTATGAAAAGCCAGTTCTGAATCTATGTAGATGATTGGTTCTCAACCCTGGCTGTAGAGTCACCCAAGAACTTCGTAAAGGACACATTACTAAGCCCCTCTCCAGACTAATTCATTCAGAATCTCACAGATGGGGCCACAGAATCAATATTTTTTGACACATCCTCAGGTGAGAATATTGTGTGAACAAGATTGGAAACCACTGATTTAGATATAGAAACAAAGGCTAATCAATTGTGAGAATTATGGTCACAGAATAGAAAGTAACTAGTATAAACACTGAAGATGTAAAAAAAATTGTAACAAAGAAAAATCAGTTGGTCAGAGGAAGAAGAGTAAGTAAAGGAACAATAATTTTCTCATGATTATTATTATTTCAGAGTAAATTGTGAAGTATTTCACAATTCAAAAAGAATTGACAGTTTTTAAAAATTAATGACAGATTTCAAAATATCCATTTTGTAAATCGTTTCTGAATACTTTTCCAACAGTAACTCTTCGTTAATGGTTTATACTTCACTAAAATTCCATGGAAAACCAACTAGTAGCCTGTAGGGTCACATAGGATAGAACAAGTGAATTCTTCAAGTGGAGCAACCATAGATACTAAGACTGACAAAATAAATAAATGATAAAAATAAACCTGTGCACTGATATGACCATAAATGATCAGGGAAAGAAGAAACAGAAACTCATATACACCATTACTGCAACTGGCATGAGGTGGTATCACATTGTGGTTTTGATTTGCATTTCCTTGATAGTGATGTTGAACGTGTTAATGTGTTTGTTGGCAATTTGCAAATCTTCTTTTGAAAATTGTCTATTCATGCCCTTTGCCTACTTTTTGATGTGATTATTTGTTTATTTCTTGATGATTTGTTTGAGTTCCTTGTTGGTTCTGGATACTGGTCTCTTGTCAGATGCAGTTTGTGAATATTTCCTCCCACTCTGTGGGTTGTCTGTTTATCTGCTGATTTTCTTTTTTTTTCTTTCTGCTGTGCAGAAGCTTATTAGCTGAATTCAGACTCATCTATTTATTATTGTTTTTGTTGCATTTGCTTTGGTTTGTTGATCATGAACTCTTTGCCTAAGCCAACATCTAAAATAGCTTTTTTTTTTTTTTTTTTTTTTTTTACAGTATATTCTAGAGTTTTTATGGTTTTGGGTCTTAGATTTATGTCTTTGATCTATCTTGAGTTGATTTTTGTATAATTTGAGAGACAAGGGTCCACTTTCATTCTTCTACATGTAGCTTGCCAATGATCCTAGCACCATTTGCTGCACAGGGTGTCTTTCCTCACTTTATGTTTTTGTTTGCTTTGTCAAAATCAGTTGGCTATAAGTATTTGGCTTTATTTCTGGGTTCTCTCCTTCCACTGGTCTTCCTTTCTGTTTTTATGTGAGTACCATGCTGTTCTGGTAACTATAGCCTTGTAGTATAGTTTGAAGTTGGGTATTTTGATGCCTCCAGATTTGCTCTTTTTCCTTAGTCTTGCTTTGGCTATGTGGGCTCTTTTTTGTTCCATATGAATATTAGGATTGGCTTTCCTACTTCTGTGAAGAACAGTGATGGTATTTTGATGGGAATTGAATTGAATTTATAGATTGCTTTTGGTAGATGGCCATTTTCACAACATTGTTTCTACCCATCCATGAGAATGGGATGTTTCCATTTTATTGTGAAATCTATGATTTATTTCAACAGTGTCCTGTAGTTTTTCTTACAGACATATTTCACCTACTTAAGTGTATTTCCAAGTACTTTATTTTTTTGTGTCATTTAAAAGTTTGAATTTTTTTATTTGATTCTCGCTTGATCACTGTTGGTGGATAGCAGTTCTACTGATTTGTGTACATTGATTTTGTATCCTGAAACTTTATAGAATTCATTTATCAGATCTAGGAGCTTTTTGGATGAGTCTTTAGGGTTTTCTAGGTATACAATCATATCATCAGTGAACAGCATCAGTTTGACTTCTTCCTCTTTACCAATTTGGATGCCCTTTATTTCTTTCTCTTGTCTGATTGTTCTGGCTAGGATGGACAGCTGTTTTTAATTTTAAAAATATATGTGTCCCTAACTCATTTTCTCCCTCAGTTCCAGTGTCTCGCCCCATCCTCACCCTCAGGGTTCCCAGGGCCCAGGCTGTGGTGGGGGACCTGCTGGAGCTTCACTGTGAGGCCCTCAGAGGCTCTCCCCCGATCCTGTACCATTTTTATCATGATGATGTCGCCCTGGGGAGCAACTCAGCCCCCTCTGGAGGAGAAGCCTCTTTCAATCTCTCTCTGACTGCAGAACATTCTGGAAACTACTCCTGTGAGGCCAACAATGGCTTGATAACCCAGCACAGTGACACAGTATCACTCAGTGTTATAGGTAAGTTGACACAACCAGCAGCATAAAAAAAACAGATCATCTCCCCCAAATTTCCCAATAGCCAAGATTGGAGCTATGGTTTCCAGAGCCATTTGCTGTGTGATGTCCTGTTAGGCCTGGCACCTACACAGCCTCCATCTCTGAGTTTTGTATCCTACACATTCAAGAGCTTGCACCTTCCCTTCTCTTGCTGTACTTTTCCTGCTAGCAGCAGTCCAGCCACCGTGACCAAAATTCCCCTAACATAGGAGTAAAGGCTTTCAAAATACAAACTATATTCTTGCCAACAGTGATAGTAAGAAAGAAAGTTATAAAGTTCCATGTGCTTCACCTTAGAAGAGATTTAGTTGTGGTTTTCTCTGTCTGCCAATCAATAAAAAGACCAACACAACTCTCTTATTGGCTCACACATTTTTCTCTAGCCTCTCCTGCCCCTGTCCCAGAGTGGTTTGGGTTCCCACCCAAGACCCTTGTTAGAAGACATCCTTCTCCTTCCTCCTTACCTTTTCCTGTTCCATTCAACAACATCATGATCTTCCATGCATCCTTGTCATGGGCTGACTCCTAGTCATGCCCACTCTCAGCGAAGGCTTTGGCACTGCACTTTGTCTTTCTCCCTACCCCACAATCTGTCATCATTTCATGACTCTCATGGCCACATGTATGACTCCCTTAACACCATGGTCTGTCCTCTCCACACCAGTCAGCCACTCCCACATACATATACTACTTCATCTCCAAAATGACAATTTTAAGCCCTTATTATCTGAAAAAACCTCTATCCTTCTATTTGCATCAACCTCTCTTATCACTATTGTTCTCAGACCTGAACAGAATGCCCAGGTCATTAATACCTCTACTCCTTTCCTACTCCATCAGACAATAACTCCTTCCACTGCCACCAACAAATTGAGTGTCTAGCTCTGTATCCACCCAGTAACTCATCTCTCCTTTCCTAAGTTACAGAGGACTCTCCTCCCTACAGGTGAACATCTCCATCTGGACTCCAGATTTCATCATTTTGTGCATTCTCAGAAGCTATACAACCGATTATCTCTTTCTCCTCAGTGGCCCCCAACATCTCCCTCTCTGTAGGAACCTTCCCACTGGCATTTCACATCCTATATCTCTCCCATATCCAAGGAAAACCCTCTCTCGATCCCACTTATACCTCCATACACTACCGCTTCATGGCTAAACTTCTAAAAATAGCTACCCAGGTTGTTCCCATGTCCCCATTATCCACTAGGCTCTAATCTACTAGGTTTTTCCAACCTCTCCACTAAAATGTTTCTCACCAAGGTCATCGATGACCTCTGAGGCTTTAAATCCAATGGCCATTTTTCAATCCTCACCTTCTTTGACATCTCAGATATATTCCATATTGTTTACCTTTCTTCCTTCTTGAGGCCCTCCCTTCAGGGAATCCATCTTCTTCTGTTTCTCTTCTCTCCCTGGCCACTTCTTCTCAGTCTTCTTCATTGGCTTCTCCTTTTATAGAAAACCTTGGCCGGGTGTGGTGGCTCACACCTGTAATCTCAGCACTTTGAGAGGCCAAGGCGGGCGGATCACCTGAGGTCAGGAGTTCAAGACCAGCCTGGCCAACATGGTGAAACCCTGTCTTAAAAAATAAATAAATAAATAAGAAAACCTTTAAGCACTGGCATGTCCCAGAACTTTGACTTATGCCCTCTTCTCTTATCTAAATCCTTTGTCTGGATGATCCTGGGCATGGCATCTATAATTATTTCAAAACTTCTATCTCTAAAGGGGACCTTCCACTTGAGCATCTGCATGTGACATATCTTCACTCAAATATCTCAAAAGCTTGTCAATCTGAATATCTCTAAAACTGAACTGCTGACATTCCCCTCCTCTTTCAAAGGTTCCTACTTCTGTGACACACATCTCCCCTCATCAGATACACAAAGCAGAAACAGAGGAGTCTTCCTCAGCATTTCTCTTCCTCACTGCTCACAGCCAGTTAATCATTAAGTCCTGCTGATTTGACTTCCTAAATATTTCTCAAATCTTTATCTCTACCACCTCTATCTAGACAAGTCCGCCATCATTTTGACTACTGCAATGCCATTCATCTACCCTACCCCTTAATTCCACTTCCATTCCACCACAGTCCACTTTGTGCACAATGGTCAAAATGGTCTTTTAAAAGCAACAAATTTGATCATCTCACACCCCTGCATAGACAGACTTATAGGCTTCCCATTGCTCTATGAAGAAGGATCAAAATTCTTAGCATGGCTTATCAAGTCCAGCCTAGATTTCCAGCCTCCTATTTCATGGTAGTTTGTAGACTCTTCTCAGTGTGACGCTACCTTATTTCAATAATTCAAATGTGCCAGTCTTATTCCCAACTCAGGGCCTTTGCACATAGTTTGCCTGCCCAGTGCACTCTATACCTCCTTCTTCAACTGGCTAATTTCAATACTAATTTCAAAGGTCATTTTGTAAGGAAGCTTTCCTTGACAACACATACATTTCATAGTACCCTATCCTTTATCAATTATCAGTTTTTAATTCTATACTTACTGCATTTTTATTTAATTGCTGCCTCTCATCCTTCTATATGGTAGGCTCTATGAGAGCAGGAACTGTCTTTCTCACCATTGATTCCCTAGGACATCATACCATTCTTGGGACTTATTAAATGCTCAATTAATTTTTATTTTTACTCAATTTTATAAAAATTTTTGTTCAATTAATTTTTGATGGGTGAATGAATATAAAAATGAGCAAATAACATGACAATACTCTTTCTCTTGTGGGCCCTATTTCTGATGCAGCCCAGATGCAATTACATCCCTGGTGATATAAGCCGCAAGTCTCTCTTGTTCTTCCTTTTCTGTTGGACTGATTCCTCCTTTCTCCAATTGTCTTTTGACTTCTAAGATACCTGTCAGTTTAATCCTGTTTTCACAATCCTCAAACACATTTGAGTTTGTGTATTTCAGTATTCCAAACTGTTTATAGCGCTACACAAATGTTATTCTTTCTGGAGATCTGAAAATATTGCTGAGTTTTGAGTAACATCACAAGGGCATTAAAAGCTGAGAAAAACATTTTTCCATTTCAAATGTCTTTAGCATGAAGGAATATATTTCAGCAGAAGCAGCTGATGGTTAACTATTTTTCCTCCCTCAGTTCCAGTGTCTCGCCCCATCCTCACCATCAGGGCTCCCAGGGCCCAGGCGGTGGTGGGGGACCTGCTGGAGCTTCATTGTGAAGCCCTGAAAGGCTCCTCCCCGATCCTGTACCTATTTTATCACGAGGATGTCACCCTGGGAAAGATCTCGGCCCTCTCTGGAGGAGGAGCTTCCTTCAATCTCTCTCTGACTACAGAACATTCTGGAACCTACTCCTGTGAGGCAGACAATGGTCTGGAGGCCCAGCGCAGTGAGATGGTGACACTGAAAGTTGCAGGTGAGTGGGCCCCACCCACCAGCCACACAGCCCAGAATTGACTGTGCCTGCTCTCCCGCAGCTGACAATGGAGCCACAGAGCTCCTCAGGGCTGTTTGCTTGTGTGGCATCCCAGCACACTTTCTGCCTGCAGAACTTCCCTGTGAAAGTCTGGGATCCTTTGTGGTATGGTTCCGGGAATCTGAAGTTTCCCAGCAGTCTTCTTGAATGTGATCAAAGCCCCTCACTAAAAATGCAAAAGCCCCTCACTAAAAAAGACTTTTTAGAACATAAACTATATTCTGAACTGAAATTATTATATGAAAGTGAAACCAAAGAATTCTAAATATAGGTTTCTTTGCCCTAGAAAATATTAGGCTGCTTCTTGTCCAGATTATTCTCTCACTGACTTCCACCAATCCTCTATTCTTGAGTTTCTTGCATTACCGGGGATGTAAATGTTCCTTACATTTCCACATTAAAAATCCTATGTTAACATAAGCTATGTGCACAGCTCTTCAGGAGACACACTCAGTGATCTTTAAAGCAAGGGACACAGGTGACCAGGGCAGAAAACGGGAAGCAAGATGACATGGAATGGAAACGGCCACCTATCAACCAAACTCCTCCATTCTCAAAGCTGTTCTTTGATCCCATGCAATTAAGTGTAATAACCCAAGGAAAGCCGCTTCTAGTGAGCTTTGAATATTTTTGTTGATGACCTCCTACAAGCCAAACTTCGAAATCCCTGTTTAGAGAGACCTGGGGTTTAGTAAAAGTATGCTAAGGGGTGTTGAGGTGAATGTTCTAGACTTGGCTCTGAAGATAACTAGCTGCGTGACATTGGCCAAGTGCCTTTCCCATATTGACCTCAATTTCCACACCCATAAAGTGGGAAAATCAGACTAGATGAAAATCATATCATCCCCTGTCCTAGAATTCTATGATTTTGGCAGACAGGGAATATGGATTATGCAGACTTACAGGTTCCTAGAAGGACATGTGCGAAAGTAAAAGTGGGCTGTCCCTGCTTTTGGAATATATCCTGGAGAAACAGGAGACCATAAGATGGTATGCAATCACCATTCTAGTCATGTAAAGCAAAATATACAATGATGCTTTTATTCCCCTTGGCAAGATGCCTGGGTATCACAGGAATAGAGACAGAGCCACATAAGCAGGCTGATCTGGGCATGCTAACCTAGGATCCAGCATCTCACAAAGTAGCCAGTGCAGCCATCTCATTGGCATCCAAGAGATGATGACTTCAGATTTTCCTATTCGGTAAGTGCCAAGACCAGCTTGGTCATGAAGACTCCAACGCAGGTGGTGCTGAAGGAATTAAGAAACAGACACAGAGACAGAGAGCAAAAGGTGGGATGACAAGGGGCCACAGCATTCCCAGTTGAGAGCATCAAATAGAGTTTGACCCCCACATTTATTGACAGCAAGCAAGTGATAATCATCATTTAACTAAAAGCATTCTTCTCAGGGAACAAAGCATTCTTTACTAGTGGCAAGAAACAGGCTCCAGTGTGTTTATCTACTGCAGCTAGAACATGTCGTTAAGGCATGGGTCACTCATTCTATCGTTTGTGGTTCAGAAGCCCCCGAGTAAGAATGGGTTAGGTCTTTCTTTCCCTTGCTCCAGTAAACCAACAACCTCTAGCAATGTGTGTCACTGCCATCACAAGGATGTTACAGTGCTAATAGATATTCTGTTTATGGCCAGTATCTTTAAGGCCTGTTTATGCCAGGCTTAGGACCTGCTCCCAACATGCTCCCAACAGGTAAGCTCATTCTTCTTCCCCCACAAGCAGCACCAACCTCAACCCATTTTCCTGAGATTTGCAGGGACTCTTGCCACACAGTTTATACACCTGTCCCTTAGAGCTGACATACAGGCATGTGCCACTGACCGAGGGCTGCTCCGTCTCTCCTTGCAACACAGCAAGCCAATACATCATACCTCCCACATTCTGTACTTATGATTTCATGATTTTCTGCTCATCCTCACTCCTTTGTTTCTATAATTCCCTATCATAAATACATGTTATTTCTGCTGCTGCTGTTATCACAGCTAAAGGGCTTCTTGTGCAGCCTGAATAAATTGTGTCTGAGTCCTGAAACTAGGACACAGGTCATAGGGACCAGAAACTTCCAGAAAAGGAAATATTATTTCTTATTATCATCATGACCAATGACATCATCAACACTCACTGAGACTTCATCAGGCTCCAGACTCTGTGGTTAGTGCTTAATATCCAATATCTCATGTAATCATTAAGATAAACCTGGGAGGATAAATTTTAAGCCATTTTATCCCCTATTTTCAGAAAAGAAATAGATTTAGAGAAGTAACTAGCTTGCAGACACACAGCTAGCAAGGGTAAAGCCAGGTTGCAGCATGGTCCTTTCTAACTCTTAACATTAGTCTGAGACATTATGACATTTCCTCATCCATTGTGGCCACTTTTTAACACAACCTTTTAGTTTTTAATAATTTGTTATTCTGAAAGAACACATGAATCTTCATGATGAAAAAGATCAAACAATACAAAAGGGCCAATACTGAAAAGTAAAAGTCTCTTTCTACCTGTTCATAATCAATTCATATGCACATACTCTCTAGACATAACCATTGTTAACTGTTCCATGTGTATGCTTCTAGGAATACTCTATAAACCTAAAGGCATTTAATTTTTACAAACCTAGAATAATATTATACTTATAGTTATGCCAGTTGCATTTTTTAACTGAAATATATATCTCGACTTTTAAGAAATACATCTTGGATAGCGTTCGTATTTCATTACCCAATCCAGTAGGTTGCCTCTAATTTTTAGCTTTTATTAAAATGCTACAATAGAAATTATTGTACAAATATATTGGCATACTTTATGCTGGTATCCCTAAAGGAGATGGCTCTAGAAGTAGGACTTGAACTCCTGGGCTCAAGTGATCCTCCTGCCTCAGACTCCCAAATCATTGGGATTACAGGTTTGGGCCACCGCACCTGGCCCGCTACAAGTAGATTTGTTGAGTCAGAGTTTATGGGCACTTTAAATTTTGTAGCTATTGACAAATCATTCAAGGAAGTTTGTTAAATTTGTATTATCACCTAGAGCAAATGTGGATGCCTGTTTATCCACAAGCTCATCAGTATGATCAGTCCATGTAAGCTTTGCCAACCCGAAGAATAGAGAAAAGAATAGTATTGTATGGTTGTCTTTAGTTGTATTTCATTAATTAGTAATGAAGATGATAATCTTTTTATATATTTATGGTCTATTTGAAGTTTTCAGTGATTTATATCTTTTTACACTTTTCTACTGGATGTTTTTGTACACTGAAAACTATTAGTAGGTCAAGCTAATTAGCTTTGTTTATCACTGTATTTTAATCTACTTTCCAAGATTGAGATATGACTTTTTACATTTGTTGATAATACCTTTTGTTTTTTACAAATATGTTAGAAGCAGAAACTGCTATTGACTTTTTGTTCTCCCTCAGTTCTGGTGTCTCGCCCAGTCCTCACCCTCAGGGCTCCCAGGGCCCAGGCTGTGGTGGGGGACCTGCTGGAGCTTCATTGTGAGGCCCTGAGAGGCTCTCCCCCGATCCTGTACTGGTTTTATTATGAGGATGTCACCCTGGGGAATAGCTCGGCTCCCTCTGGAGGAGCAGCCTCCTTCAACCTCTCTCTGACTGCAGAACACTCTGGAAACTACTCCTGTGAGGCCGACAATGGCCTAGGGACCCAGCGCAGTGAGGCGGTGACACTTTATATCACAGGTAAGTTTCCCATGCCTGGGCCACACATGGAGATAAAATGTTTCCCCCAAAGACCCTCTGATAACCCTCACGGTGCTTGACCAGAGCGGCACTCCTCAGGGACAAGTAACACAGCTGGCAGTTCTCTACATTGCTATTTCCTGAAGTGCTTCTGGAATGATGACGTGGGGGCTTGGAGCACAGGGTGGCAGGGGACAAAGAGCAACACTGACTTTAGAGCTCCTTACCTGGCTGCCTCTTCTCTCGCCAGCCACCACCCACCCTGACCCTTGACCCTTGCCTCAGGCACAGAGACAACTTCCTCACAAAGACGGTAGCCACCTTCTGTGCCACATTGGCCCCTGCTTAGCTGCTGGGACCCTGCTCACCTAGGTTCACCCTCAGGCCCAGGCAGCAGCTACCGGGGGTGGGCAGTTTGAGATCATAGCCTCTCCTCTGGCTCATTTGTGGGGTCTCCCCCTCAGGGTTAACCGGAAACAGAAGTGGCTCTGTTGCCACAGGCATCACCGGGGGCCTGCTCAGTATGGCGGGCCTTGCTGCTGGGGTACTGCTGCTCTACTGCTGGCTCTCGAGAAAAGCAGGTGGGTAACTCTGGGTACACCTTGGCTTGAGTTCATGCCCTTCTCAGCAATGCTCCCTCGGGCCTCATGCTGCCTTTGTGGCCATCCTCAGGCTCGCAAGAGTTCCTCCGTTCTGTCCCTCAATCCTCTGCCTTTCCCGCTGGGTTCTCCAGAATTGCTTTTACCAAATACGGTTTCCAAAACAGACCTATAAGGTGGAAAATATCTTGATGAGATGGTTTATCTACCATCATAAACTGCAGAGCGTCTTCGTCTGGATGCTTACAAGACCCCCAAGGAATGGGAAGAGGAGGAGAAAAACTCTGAGAAATAGAAAATAGAAACCAGATAGGATCCAGTAATTTTCTGATATTTTAAATGTACACTCTTTTTACAGCTGATCAAGTCTGTTTTCTTGCCTGTGGCTACCAATCATTATCTTTAAAACCACCAGGTTAAAGGATAACAGATTGTGGTCTTCCATTCCACATCATAACATACCCCTCTGGCAGGGTCAGTAGCTTTTGCCCAGTCTGCTGCCTCCCTGGGGCATAACAAAGAAGGATTCCACCTTCAGTGACAGCAACTCCTAGCAGTTTCTAAGTGAGCCTTCTCTGATCTGTGCCCCTCTGAGGGTCTCCTCGTCCTGAATCCAATAATCCTCTGCTTTCCTTTATAGGGAGAAAGCCTGCCTCTGACCCCTCCAGGTAAGACCTGAGCTGCATTCCTGTGTGATTAATGAAATGTCCACAGAGTGGAAAAATTGAATTGAATCTGTGATTACCAAGAGAGCACAGTTTCTGCCAGGTGCTGCTGAGATAGGCTGTGCCCACTTCCTGCTGTACCTCCCTGGGGATATCTCAAGGCAATTCCCAACACCTTTGCACCCACCCCCCTTAGCTGTATAGGCTGTTTGCTCATCAAGTGTGAACTGCTTTTTCATTTATTAACCCACATCCCTGGACCATTCTTGGCTTGGTTGTCTGAGTGACCACTATGACCACCAAGTCGTTCCATATCTTGAGATGACTTTAGATCAGTCAACCTGGAAATCTCTGGAGATGCTGATCTCATCAGCACCTCTTGTGATAACAACTGAGAAGATGGAGCTACACAACTTGACCACCCAGAGAGGTCAATCTGCCAGAAGGACGTAGTCCCTATGAAGAAGGGGTCACCGTCTTGTATCCCAAAGGTAGACTTTAGGAGCCACACAAAGGCTCACCGCTATCCCTGGGCAAGCCCACGAGAGCAGCACGCAAACCATGCAGAGTGCCTCAGAGCCTTCTGATCACTGAGCATGCAGGCTTTGGAGCCAGCTTTGAGCCTTGGCTCATCCCCATTCTTGTTACATGATATTCATGTAACAAGGCTCCACTTCTTGGAGCCTCTGTTTGTTTCAACTACAAAATGAGGATGAAATAGAACATCATGTTGTTATAAGCATCAGCACAATGCCTGTTACATACTAGATGAGCATAAAGCCTGGAGACATAGATAATATGATTATGATTCATAATAAAATGCCCATGGGCCACTTGTTATGTACTCCTCCATGTTTCCAGGCTTGGCAGCCACCTTGCAGTAGAAAATCACTTACTAGGAGTAATCATTAGAGCTACTTTGTCAGGATTCCTAAGAAACTTCCACATTTCCCTGTCTCACAGGAGCCCTTCAGACTCAGACTCCCAACAGCCCACCTACCACAATGTACCAGCCTGGACAGAGCTGCAACCAGTGTACAGCAATGGTGAGGCCCAAGGACCCCCTCAGTTGGCAGAAGCCAGAGGGCTGGTGTGGGAAAGAGGTGGGGCAGGAGATGGGGAGGGACTGTGCCCAGCCCTGCAGGGCTCTAGTCATTCTAGATAAGAGACTCTTGCTGGGGGAGGAGGAAGTATCTCTAACGAGAGACAAGAACCTTAGCATCCTCTGAAACTTCAATTTCTTTCTAAGTAAATCCTAGAAGAGAAGATGTGGTTTACTCAGAAGTACGGAGCGTCCAAAAGAAAAAGAAACATACTGGTAAGACCCAAGGAAGTCTTTGTTCTGGCCAACCCTCAATTTAGATAGTGTAGCTCAATTTCCACCCCCTCAGCAGCTCTGAGCCAGCCAGGCATAGAGCCGCCCCCCTCCCACTGGGTCATGGGACTTTTTTTTTTTTTTTTTTTTGAGACGGAGTTTCACTCATGTCACCCAGGCTGGAGTGCAATGGCGCGATCTCGGCTCATCGCAACCTCCGCCTCCCGGGTTCAGGCAATTCTCCTGCCTCAGCTTCCTGGGTAGCTGGGATTACAGGCACGCACCACCAGGGTCATGGGACTTCTTAATTTGCGCCTAAGCCACTTCAGGCGAATCCAAGCCTCCCCTGCATTCTCCTTTCTCCATTATCTGCAGAGGGCCTCAGTATAACCTGATTAACAAAAGCATCCTTTGGGGCATTCCCTTAATCTCTCAGAGCTTCAGTATCTCTATCCATAAACTGTGACTACTTCCCTACCGCTTAGTCAGTTCCCGCTCCTCTAACAGAGTACCATAGACTAGGTGACTTAAAGAACAAATATCTATTTCTCACAGTTCTGGAGGCTGGAAGTCCAAGATGAAGGTGCCAGTATAGTCAGGTTCTTAGTGAGCGCCCTATTCCCAGTTTCCAGACAGGTGACTCCTTGCTGTATCCCCCACACAGCAGAGAGAGAGGGAGAGATCATCACTCGTGTCTCATCATCATGATTATCATGACATAATTGTCACCCTAGGCTCCATTTCCAAATGCCATCACATTGGGGATTAGGTCTTTAACCCATGAATTTGGAGAGCAACACAAACATTTAGTCCACAGTACTTACCTACTTGTACTAGTTTCTGATTGCTGCTGTGTCAAATTACCATAAATTTGGTAGGATGAAGCAATACGAATGTATCATCTTACAGCTCTGTGGGTCAGAAGTCTGACATGGGTCTCACAGGGTGTTGGCAGGGCTGTGTTCACCCCTAGAGGCTCCAGGGGTGCAAGTGTTCTTGCCTTTTCAGCTTCTAGATCTCACCCACTTTCCTGGGCTGGAGCTCCCTTCCTCTCTCCCCAAAGCCAGCCAAGTAGCCAGGTCATATTTCCCTAACCATTCTTCCATAGTCAGGTCTCCCTCTGACCTCAGCTGAGAAAAGTGCTTGGGTTTTCTCAAGGTGAGTATATTGGGCCCACCTGGATAACCCAGACTAATCTCCCTATCTCAGGGTCTGTAATCCTCGTCGCATCTGAAAGGTCCTCTTTTCCATTTTTAGGGTAATATATTCACAGGTTCCAGTGATTAGGGTGTGACATCTTTGGGGGCACATTATTACAGCTACCACGCTGTTTCTTAGGGTTACTGGAGGACTAAATGAGAAAATCGGTGTGGAAATGCTGTTGAAACTGCAGAGGGTGGAGCAGCTGTGGTGATTACATGCTGGAGGTCTGGCTGTGTCATCAGCCCTCACTCACAGTCAGTGGTTTGAAATGAGGGAATCCCAGCCTGGCTGCCTCCTTACTAGGAGCAGGAAAGAGAAGCAAAGTCCTTTGGGGCAGGCTTTTCTTTCTACCTCTGCTTCATTAAAAGTGCTGCGTGATTTTAGCCAGGGAGCTTCCGTCTTTCGTTTTCCAATTTTTCTTATATAAAGTCAAGTGAATTGTGTTTGTGCCTCATTCTTGGTTCTGTAGCACCCCTCTGAGACATGTGAACTCATTCACTCTTACAAGCCCCTTTGAGGTATACGCTGTTACTACTCCCTTTTTACAGATGAGGAAACCAAGGAATAGATACCTTAAATGACTTGCCCGAAATCATACAGACAATCACCAAGCAGTCTGTCTCCAGAGTCCAAACTCTGGACCAAACTCTGCTTTTCTCAGTGCAATTCCAGGGAGTCCTGATGCTCATTCCAAGCCATTCCAAGGCTCATTCCCCAAAAAGGGAGAGCCGTGTCTGGAGAATGTCATACTTTCCTCCAGTTTGATGATAATATAACAATAATAATTTCTAATATCTATCATGTGTTGAACAGTTATTATGTGCCAGGTATAGTTCTATAAGTGCAATAAGTAAATACACTATATTTGTATGGATGGCTCTTAGAACTGTACCTGTAGCACATATACAGAACTATGGCATGCATACATATGATAATAGAGAGAAAATGTATTGAATATAGCAATCAGGACTGTACCTGACACATAAAAACTGCTCAACACATGATAGATGATAGAAATAGTGTATGCACAGACACATGAGCACACACATATGTGTAAACTCATATAGCTTCACCAAAACCATACAGGCAGATGATATTTTTATTCCCATCATATAGATGAGGCAACCGAGGCAGGAGATGTTGAGTGACGTCCCCCAGCTGCAGAGGTGACAAGGCAGGCCGCAGGCTCAGTCTCGGGCGGTCTAGACCTGCATGGAGCGTGCTAAAACTCGCACCCGCCACACCGCCTCTCCAGAACACATAATATCGATTATGCTCAAAGAACTAACAAGATAAAAGACAAACGTCTTTCTCTGGAGAGCCCCTAAGCAGCTCCGAGTGGGCCACGAAGTGTGAAGGGGTGTTGAAGAGAGGGTCTTAGGAATGGCACGGGACGGGGTGGGCACCGACCAAGTGCAGCGATGGACTCACCGCGCGGAGGGGAGCGGGCCTCCAGGAGCCTCGGGGCTGGCCTGACAGCGCCGGCGCAACGGGAGAGCTCCACGCCAATCTTCCACAGCTGAACACTTTCCTCTTTCCACAGCAGCCTCTGACCCCAGGCATCTCAGGAACAAGGTGAGTCTTCCCCTCTGCCTGGCCTCCCCCACCCCCAGGCCCGCCCTGGTCCTCATGCGGGTGCTCTTGTCTCCTAGGGTTCCCCTGTCATCTACTCCGAAGTGAAGGTGGCGTCAACCCCTGGCACCAAGTCCCCGCTCTGCGCTTCCTCAGCTCCTCACAGATGAGCCCACGTGTCTCCCCAGCTGCTGTCTCAGCCTCTGCACCCCAAAGTTCCCCTCGTGGGAGAAGCGGCATTGAAGTGGGAAGATTTAGTCTGCCCCAGGCCACATCCACTGGCCTTCGTTTCCATGTGCTCCTTCTCAGTGTGACCAGAACGCAGGGCCCTGCCCACTCTCGCCTATTTCCTAGTAACAGCCCTGCCTGGCGGGTTGTTTCATCCAATGGCGACGCACTCCTATCCCAGAGCGCAGCACGTTTCCGTTTCCGTTTCCCGGCTTCCTTAGCGGGCTTCAGCTGTGGTTGCTATTCTGAGTACTGCTCCCATCGCACCCCGACAGAGGGGGTCTTACCACACAAACGGAGAGTGGGCCTCCAGGAGCCGCGGGGCTGGCCTAAACTCCGACACAGAATTCCTGCTCTTGGCGGATGCATTTCTCAATTGTCATCAGGCTGGCGGAGCTACTGCAGTGTGCTGTCAAACAAGACAGTGCACATCCAGTACGCACAGGACTTGTAATGGATCTCCCCACAGGGGCTGCATTTTACACTCCTCCACCTGTCTCAAACTCTGAGGTCAGCATTTGACACCAGCATAACGTCTCTCCTGCTCATGTGCCAATATCTACCTGCCCAAGTAAGTGGCTTTCAGACACCAGGTCCCAGGTACCTCCCATCCTAACAGAAGCAACCTAGCAAGTCAAGGCCAGGAGGACCCGGGTGCAGATAGAACACATACTGGAACACAGGAGGTGCTCAATGACTGTTTGGCTGAATGAATGAATGAATGAATGCATGAGGAAGGAAACTATTGGAACATAGGAGGTAGTCAATGACTATTTGACTGAATGAATGAGGAAGAAAATTGCAGGTAATCAAAATGGCATAAAATCCAGTGTGCTCTCTAGGAAGTCCAGGATGTATCCTGGCTTCTCTTAGTAAGAAATCATGTAAGAAAAGGAGCTTGAGTGAGGAAAACTGTTCAGCAAGAGGAAGGGCTTCTCACACTTTCATGTGCTTGTGGATCACCTGAGGATCCTGTGAAAATACAGATACTGATTCAGTGGGTCTGGGTGGAGCCTGAGACTGTGATTCTAACATGCTCCCAGGGGATGCTGATGCTACTGATCCGTGGAGAGGCAGCGTGTGCTGCCCAGAGCCTAACTCGATTCACATGGATCATGCTGTTTCCTGGCCAGCCCTCAGCCACAGCACCATCAGCTGCTGTTGCTGAGAGAGCTTCTCTGTGACATGCTGGCTTTCCTCAGCCACCCTGGCAAAGGGAAAGTAGCTGCCACTATCTTTGTTTCCCCACCTCAGGCCTCACAATTTCCCATGAAAAGAGTAAATGAATACAGCCTAGCCCTCTCAATTCAGAGTTGTTCTCCCATCTCTGAGCAATGGATGTGCTGTTCCACTTTTATGAGGTCTATCACACCTCATCTTGAACTTTGCCTGAGACGTTGATCACCACCTGTGGGGGTCTGTCCTGCAAACCGTGACAGATGAATAAAACACTCAAACACAGAGTACAGTGAATGAGTGGGCCAGGGAGGTTGTCAGCTGCTCTCAGAGCGCAATTGCAGCTACGCGACCCTTCACTAGCTGTTCCTCCTCATGTTTATTCAGTATAGATTTAATAACAGAGGTTTTAAGTCATCACACTTGTGGATAATTAATATGGTTAAAAGAGTTGTCTTATGAATGATAAAAGGTTTAGTTCCAGGGCACAGAGCAAACACCATTAATGGGTAAATTCCCTGGTGGACCTCCTCCCACGAGGGCCATCCGGCTCAAAGGTTACATGAGTAAACAAGCTAGTTAGAGGAGAGACAAAGGAATGTGGGGTAAACAGACTTAACTGGCGAAGCTTCCATTATCCCTAAGCTTTACCCTGTGACCTAATACTCTAAGATAAGAACTGGCAACCTTCAGCCTGTTCTATTATTACAAGTTATCAAAACCTTTTGGCCTACCAAAAGGTTTGAGACTGTATCTTATAACGTTCCCTAATATTTCCCTTAATATTTTGCCAGCCACCCTGAGTGAATCCCAACATTTGCCCCCAATGGATTGTATAGTGATCACTTCTAAGGCCCATGGCCCTGAAATAAAATCCTTCCAAGGGCATTCAAAGCTCCACTCCAGCTGTCACATGGCTTTTCATGCTTCCAAGTGTCAGGGCCTTGCCCAGATAGACAGAGCTGGGTCTGCTGTCCCAATCTTTCAAGGAGGAAATCAGACACCCGAGACAGGAGCTGGTACTGCGGCCCAGTGCAGCCTCACAGAGCATGAGGCACAAGGCATTGTCCTCACCACAGATGTGCAACTAACATACAGGTGGAGCAAGAAAAACACATTTCCACTGACACCGCTTTTTTAGGCCTAGTTGAAAGTCAAGTGAGGACAGCAGCAAGCGTAGTTTCTGGGACCACATTGCGTGTGTGCGAGGCCCGGTAGGTCTCGGCAGAGGCCTGTGGAGAGGCAGTGTGTGCTCTGGCTGCCCAGGGCCTAACTCAATTTGCACAGATCATCCTGCTTCACGGCCAGCCTTCGGAGCTTGAGACCAGTGTCTTCTCTCCAGGATTAAAGAAAAAAATCTCACAGTCTATGCTGGAGGCCACATCACCAACAAAGTTCACACCCCATGCAGCTCTGAGAAGGCAGAAGCTCCATGCTCAAAAGAGGAAATTTTAAATTTCTCATTGGGAAAGTAAGGTACCCTTGTCCCAGAAGGATAACTGCACAATGGCAGAACGAACTCCACCCTCATGTGGGTGGGCCCATCCAGTCCGTTGAAGGCCTGAATAAAACAAAAGGGCTGATTCTTCCTCTAGTGAGGGGAAACTCCTCCTCCTTTGGGTTGGGACATAAGTTTTCCTGCTTTCAGATGCAAACTGAAAAACGGCTCTTCTTGGGTCTTGAACTTGCTGTTATTTGAACTGAAAGAAACTACACTATTGGCTGTCCTGGATCTCCAGCTTGCTGACTGTAGATCATGGGCTGTGTCAGCCTCCACAGTCACAAGAGCCAATTCATTCAAATAGATCAGTCTCTATGTGTGTATGTGTATGTGTGTACATATGTATGTGTGTATATGCAGATTAGGTATATCTGTGTGCTTACCTCATGGGTGCATGTGTGTGCACACACAAAAACATATACACACACAAGCACACACATCCTGTTGGTTTTGTTTCTCTAGAAAACCCTGACGAACACAATGACTGACAAGGATGTGAGAACCAAACGGGCCGGCTGAGTGTCTGCTCTCCAGGCTGGACTTGAGACAGCCCACCTGAGGGAAGGCTTCAGTCTTTAAGATAGACACATTTTTCTAGTTTGCAGCCTTGTGCTGGTCCTGAGTGAAGAGGAAGGAGAAAGTGAACAAATTCCCCATGCTCTAGCTCGAAATAGGACAGACCCAGTGAAATGGGTCTATCTGTAATTTAGAATGGGTAATGCAACAAAGAGCAAACCTCAGCCTCAAATATAGCGTGGCCTGGAGTGGACCCGAGTTCTCAAAGGACAAAATCTCGACTGCCAAGCAGTGGTCTCAGGAGGCTCCACGGAGGCAGAATGTCTTTTTTCTTTTCTTTTTTTTTTTTTTTTTTTATATTTTGTTGCGTTTTAGGTTTTAGAGTACATGTGAAGAACACGCAAGATTGTTGCATAGGTACACACATGGCAGTGTGGTTTGCTGCCTTTCTCCCAATCACCTATATCTGGCATTTCTCCCCATGTTATCCCACCCCCTGCTGTCCCTCCCCTAGATCCCTCCCAGAGACCTCAGTGTGTGATGCTCCCCTCCCTGTGTCTATGTGTTCTCATTGTTCAACACCCACCTATGAGTGAGAACATGCGGTGTTTGATTTTCTGTTCTTGTGTCAGTTTGCTGAGAATCAGAATGTCTTCTTTGGGGGAAGAGCCCCACACACTAGGAGAACAGTATGGCTCTTGTGACTGTGGAGGCTGAGCCAGCCCATGATCTGCAGTCAGCAAGCTGGAGATCCAGGACAGCCAGTAGTGTAGTTTCGTTCAGTCCAAATGGCAGCAAGCTCAAGACTCAGGAAGAGCTGTTTTTTCAGTTTGAGTCTGAAGGCAAAAAAACTCATGTCCCACCCCGAGGCGAGAAGAGTTCTCCCTTACTAGAGGAAGAATCAGCCCTTTTGTTCTGTTCAGGAAACAATGGACTGGATGTGCCCATCCACATTAGGGAGGGTAATCTGCTCTATTTAGTCTAATTACTCACATGTTCGTCTCATCCAGATAGACCCTCACAAAACACTCACAATCATGTTTGACCAAATGTCTGGACACTCTGTGGCCCAGTCAAGTTGACACATAAACTTCACCATCACAGCCATAAAGGTGGTCTTGGCTTCATACATTTTTTGGGGGGGTTGTTTCTGTGTTGGTTCAGAACTCTGAGCTGTTACTTTTAGGGTCTCCTCAAAGAGAAGAGAGGCCCAGCTTCCCTCCAGTTTGCGGTTAAAATAAAGCTATTCCAGGAGTATACCCACTTCCTCTTTTTGTTTTGTCATTTGTCACTCCACAAAGTCTGCCTGGCTCTTTGACACCTAGCTGACCTGTTTCATGTCTCCTAATTTCACCTCAACTAGCCAACCTTATTGTCTTTCCCCTCTTCCCATCTCCCGTTAATACTGCCCGCTCAACCGAGAGCTCGCCGTAAGAATAACTACCACTTATTAAAGAATTAATGTGTCAGACCTTATGCTAGGCTTTTTGCATAAATCATCTTATAGGCACAACAGGCCTATGCAATACATATCTATTACTGTCCCTGTTCCTGGAAGCCACCTGGGTCCGGCTGTGTTATCTCAAGGCCCAATAATGAGAAGCAGATAAAGTAGGAAAAAGGGAGTGTATTGCTTTAACCGGATACAGTGAGAAGGCCAGAGATAATTCCACCAGACCAACTCAAAGTGTTCCAATTTTCTTAGTGCTTAATAGGTTGGGGTTATGTGCCTATGTGCAGTATAGCATTCGCCTAGATCCATTGGTAACTAATTTTGTTTCAACTAGAAGGTCAGAGGTAAAAAAAAAAAAAGCTTGCTAAGTCTGATTAAAAGGACCCCAGTACCTTCAAGGCCTGTCTCCCACGGTATTAGAGTGATTATTTCTGTCTTCTCTCCTTTACAGCTCAGTCTGGAGAACTGCTTTAGACTCTCCAATGAGTCTGTTCAAACAGTTGCCTCTGTTTCCTTGACTCGTCTTAGATTTCATTGACCAGAGACAGGTCCTGGCACTAGGAACGTAAAACTGTTCCTTTTTATTTTGTTTGCTCCAGGTTAGGGAGAAGCCCATGCAAGGCTCCTACTGACCTTATGTTTCATTTCCAGCTTTGATGTCTGGGCCCCGATTTCCCTAGGTTTAACTTTGCCCATGTTAAGGCAGCACGGTGGAAATTTGTCTATGTAGCTGGGTGCTATGCGGGCCTGTCTGTGTGACTGTCATGCAGGCCTGTCTGTGTGATTGTCAGGGAGAATTGGCCTGCCACATTCCTATTTTACAGATGAGGGAAGTGAGACTTAAAGGAATTAGTTTAGCCTAAGGCCACACAATAGTAAGTCAGAGCTAGAACTGTACATCCCCAGAGTCCACACTTAGTTACTTCACCAAATGTCCTCAGTGGGTATCATGGGCCACCGAGTCCTATTTGGGCAGAGGCATTTGTGAAGCAGGAAAAGGGCACACGAGACTTGGGGCCGGAAGGCCTGGTTCCTGTGCAGGCCACTACACATTGCTGTTAAGCTCTCTCAGCTCTGGTTACCTGTTCTGTAAAACTGGAAAAGAAATAACAGCTGCTTGGATTACATCTGGAAGGAGATAAGGTTTGCGTAAACACCATGCAGATGTTCACGGAAGCAGGTGAAGAGGTGCCTGTGTTTGTTACAAAGTTTGCATTGCTTTCTGTTTGCCTTCCTTGGTCCGTCTCCTATCATTACAGTGGCACAGCTGCTGAACTGCAAAAGCATACTTCAGGAGAAAATGATGGAAAATAACCTGGTCTTCTTTTTAATGTGGAGGGGAATGGGAGGTGTGGGAATACAGACATTCAGCATGTCAGGGATTACATAACTTCATAAAATCTTTCTGATTTGAATGTCCTTTAGTCATTTTCCAGAGAAATAAAAGCAAAGGGGTGATGTCCCCAGAGGCGCTCCTCCAGGTCACTTATTAACAAAAGAACATGTTTGCTTACAAGCAGCCTTTGAATAAATATGAATTTCCTGGGTGGGGCCCAGCATATCCTGCAGCTCTAAGTTTCCTGGTATCAGGCAGTTGAAGAGATGAAGGTCTCTGATGAAAAGAGATGAAATGAGAGTGTTCAGGCTGCCGGGTCTCTCAGGGCCCTGTCTTCCATGCCCAGCCTCAGCCTCCCTTCCCACCTCTCTACCATGGCTCTCTCCATCTTTTGTGTTTACCCCACACCTCCGAATGCCACATCCACCTGTGTCTTTAAGTGGAGCGCCACAGAACAAACCCAATGGATAGGTCTGGTGCAGAGCCGGCCTTGTGCCTACATTGGTGACTTGGGGAGAGCTGGGAGAAGACATGGGAGAGTAAGGCTGAGAGGCAGGTGCCCCTCACTTGCCTTTCTTCCATACGTCCAGGCTGCGCTCTCTGTCAAAGTCACTGTCACCTGTCCTCACCAAAAATAGAATGAGCTCTGTGTGGGAAGGGAAGGAGGAGGAGGGGCTGTGGCCACAACCATGGGGTAACAGGGGTGTAGGGAGGGCCAGGGAATGGCTCAGGAGGACCCTCCTCAGCTGACCCAGAGACTCCAGGCTTCAGGCTTTAGGGTGTGGGAGTGGTCAGAGAGGGGCGAGTTGGCTAATTTTCAAGTCTTATTATTAGAAAAGACCTTGAAGGGCACCCACTTCTTGTACTTTTCTCACGCTTGGGACCCCCCCAACAGCATCCCTGCTGAGACATCAGGCAGCCTATGCTGGAATGCCTCCTGGGCCAGGGAGCTCAGCACCTCCCCAGGCCTGAAATCACTGAAGGTTAGAGCTGGAAGGGACCCTTGAGACTGTCAGGCCCCATGCATGCTCATGTGTCCTGTCACTCTTCTTGCACTCTGAAAGCAACCTCCCTGTCACTCTTACCCTTAAGAAGAGTGTGCTCCCTGCACTTATCAGCCACACTGCCTCCTTCAGGTGTCACCATCAATAGCTAAACCGTGGGGCAAGGCAGCGTGGGAGCTCCTCCACTCCCCTCACCACGATTCGCAAACTCCTTCTCTAAGTATGTCCTCTTATTTAGAATGAATTCATATTCAGTGCCTACAACTGAGAATTGTTGAGAAGTCATCAAGAAGACCCTCCTTGCCACTATGCATACCCTCAGTTTTGCCTGCAACTGAGAATTCACATTCATATGAAACATGTATTCATATTCTGTGCCTACAACTGAGCCAGGGCTTGCTGTACTAAGCACTTGGAATACATTGGTAAACAAGGCAGATATAAATAATTGGTAAACAAAGCAGATAAAATTGGTATGTAAATACTTGGTAAACAAGGCAGATATAAATAATTCTGCCCTCAAGGAGCTGACATTCTAGCAGAGAAACAGACAGTGAACACTAAACATGATAAATATATGTAACTTATGTCATAATTTAGAAGGTGGCATGTGTCATGAAAAAGAGGAAGTAGAGGCAAATAGAGTGATTAGGAGGCCCAGGGGAGGCTGCAACAATAAAGAGAGTGGTCGGGGAAGTCCTCACGGAGAAGGTGATGTGAACAAAGGCATGAAAGGTCCCATGGCCATATGGACAGCCTACAGGTGTCAGAGGGAGGATGCTCCAGGAAGAGGGCGTAAAATAGCATCACACTCAACAAGTTTGAGGCTAGACAGCAGGGAGCCACGTGGAGACAGTGGGGAGAGGACCCGTTAGGAGACCACGACATGATCCAGGTGAGGATTATGACAGTTGAGATGAGGGTGAAGGTGGTGGGGTCAGAGTGGTGGAATACTGGGCATATCTTGAAGCTAGAGTACCCAGAGTTTTCTGATGGTTGAAATGAAGATTCAAGAGAAAGAAAAGAATCAATATGACACCAAAATATTTGGCCTGAGATTCTAGAAGAATGGCAACTCCATCCTGAGGTGGAGAATGCTGTGAGTGGAACAAGTTGGCAGAGGAGATCAGGAGTTTGGGTTTGAGTAAGTTGCACTTGAGATGTGCATTGCACGTGCACGTGGAGATGTCAAGGGGACAGTCAGCGATGGAAGCCTGGATTCAGGAGGGAGCTCTGGAGACATACGTGTCAGTCATTGGCATGGAGGATGGCACGAGGGCATCAAGGGTGTGCGTAGTGACAAGGTGGGCCTTCTTGATTACTTCAGAAACATGTTTTGTCTGCCAATTCAGGATGGCCAAATGAGCACACCCTTTATTTCTCCCCCTTGCAAAATCCACCAAAATGTTAGGCTTATCATTTATTGGTCATTGTCCTAACAGTACTACATGTATTGGGTCACCCCATCTCAAATTAACTTATGAGAGGGCTGTATTGTGCCCATTTTACAGATGAAGATGCCACAGTGCTGAGATCCAGTTATCCAAGACCACAGGATTAATATGAAGCGAGGTTTCAAACTCAGGAGGTCAACTCTTAACCACTGTGTTATACGGATGTAGCACATGTTCCAGCAAATCTAAACTTTAGCAATAAAAATAAAATCCAAAAGAGAAAATGTCACAAGATCCATGAGAATGTAGGACTCAGGTGTGTAACAAAAAACAAACAAACAAACAAAAAAATCCAAGCTGACAGCAACATAGCAGCCCTAGAAAGTAATGCATCCAAAGAAGCTCAGAAGACCTGGTGAAGACTGTGCTATTCCCACCAGAGCAAGTCTCATCCACTACAGAAATTATAGAAATAAGAACACAAAATAAAGATTCTAAGCAGGTCCTGGTCGGCTCTAAACAATCAGATGAGCTATGTTATTCTTCAATAACAATTACAGCAAATAGAATGACAATTAGAAACCCAGGGAAAACAAGACAGTCTAAAAAAGTTGTGGTTCAAATTTGATGCAACTGAAGTGTGGGTAACTGTGGATAATTAATGGAGTGGAAAAAGAGACCTTCATTCATACAACATTCTCCTTTGAGTGCCCAAGGTTTAATTACATAGTATTTTATTTCTTTTTCTGTGAGCCTAATCACAGTACTTGGTTCTACAGTAAATCGTGTTTATATAATCATAATGCCTTAACTACTGTTTAAGGGTTTTCAATTTTTAGAATCAACTCCAAAAACAGAACACTTAATTATGGCTACTTCAGTGTTTAAATTCTATAAACATAATCAACAAAAGTGACATTATGGCTCACAGAAATCTGGAGGTAGAGAGCAAAGGAAAGTCTACATACACTAATTTCCTTTTTTCATGTAATGGAGAATCAATATAGAATCTTTCTAATATTAATACATCAAAAGGCTGGGCATGGTGGCTCATGCCTGTAATCCCAGCACTTTGGAAGGCCAAGGCAGGTGTATCACCTGAGGTCAGGAGTTTGAGACCAGCCTGGCCAAATGGTGAAACCCCGCCTTTCCTAAACTACACAATTAGCTGGGTGTGGTGGTGTGCCTGTAATCCCAGCTGCTTGGGAGGCTGAGGCACGAGAATTGCTTGAGCCTGGAAGGCAGAGGTTGCAGTAAGCCGAGATTGCGCCATTGCACTCCAGCCTGGGTGACAAAGCAAAACTCCGTCTCAAAAAAAAAAGAAAAAAAAATACATCAAGAAATTCAGATTTACATACATTCTTTTTAAGCATAAATCTACTAAAAAACTAGTAATATTACAGATTAAAAAGACGAAGTAAAGGAGACGGGAAGAAAGAAAAGTCATATAATGCCCTAAATTCTTGATCTTTCCTATAATGTAGTTAATAGATACCATCTCATATAATTTGGATATGTTTCTGCCCGAATCTCATCTTAAAATGTAATCCCGAGGGTTGCAGTCAGGGCCCAGTGGGGAGGTGATTGGATCTCTAGGGCAGATTTCTCATGAATGGTTTAGCACCATCCCCCTTGGTACTGTCCTCACAATAGTGAGTTATTGTGAGATCTGGTTGTTTACAAGTGTGTGGTACCTCCCCCCCAAAACTCTCCCCCTCTACCTTGCTCTCACTATGGCCGTGTGATGTGCCTGCTCCCACTTTGCCATAGGTCATGATGGTAAGTTTCCGGAGACCTCCCCAGAAGCTGAGCAGATGCCAGTATCATGCCTCCTGTGCAGCCTGCGGAACCGTAAGCCAATTAAACCTCTATTCTTTATAAATTACCCAGTCTCAGGTATGTCATTATAGCAAGAGAGAATGGACTAATACGCTATCTAAAGTGGATAAATCAAGAATTTATATGTATCATCAAGTTACTTACATTCATGTGCTGACCCGATAACTAAAATCAGAAAATGTTAATCACAGGAGTAAATGCAAGCTATAGGGAGGAGAAACTTTACCTTTTATTGCATGTCTGTACCAGTTGTCTGAATTTTTATACATGGGTAAAGAATAGGTGCTCGGCCGGGCGCGGTGGCTCAAGCCTGTAATCCCAGCACTTTGGGAGGCCGAGGCGGGTGGATCACGAGGTCGAGAGATCAAGACCATCCTGGTCAACACGGTGAAACCCCGTCTCTACTAAAAATACAAAACATTAGCTGGGCATGGTGGTACGTGCCTGTAATCCCAGCTACTCAGGAGGCTGAGGCAGGAGGATTGCCTGAACCCAGGAGGCGGAGGTTGCGGTGAGCCGAGATCGCGCCATTGCACTCCAGCCTGGGTAACAAGAGTGAAACTCCGTCTCAAAAAAAAAAAAAAAAAAAAAAAAAAAAAAATAGGTGCTCACCTTTTTAATATGGAGCTGCATCAGAGCCTTCTTGTACATTAAACTCAAGTGCAGCTGCAGTTCTAACTGATAGCCAGTAGGTGTCACTAGGTCCCCTGGCTGTGCCAGGCTGGGAACAGAGTAGCCATGAGAGCTGACTGCTGTGTGTCTTTGGGGCCCTGACAGGGGACATAGCAAAGGTAGGCAGCAGCTGGAGGCTGGCGGCTTGCCAGCAGCAGAGCTGGCATTCTGCACACAGCTGCAGTTCTTAGTGCAAGGGCAGCCCCAGATGGCACCACCATGGGGAAAATGTCCCAATGGAGGAGGTGCACAGACAGGCTGGACCGCGCCAACCTGCCCTAGGAGGGCAGAGACTGTGAGAAAGCAAAGGAAGCCAGTGATGAGAAAGCAGAAACTGAAGCAGAGAGCAGTACTTGCGTCAAGTGAGAGTGCCTGAGCCCACATTCCCTAGGTCCACCACGTGCCAACTTTGTTCCTGCTGCAAGCTGCTTCGCCCAGGTGAGCTGAGCATCCTCACCTGAGAATGGGATGATAGCAGTACCCACACCAAGCAGTTGTGAGGACTGAAATATCCATTTTAGAAACTGCTTCGCAGTTTGTCAATTTCTGACAAAGTTAAGCATACACTTACTGTACAACCCAGAAAATCCCCCCTAGGTTTTACCCAAATGAAATGTAATCTGAGATTTACAGGAGAACCTATACATGTATATTTGTAGCAGTTTTGTTTACAGTCAGCCAGAACCATAGACAAGCCAAATATCCCTTAATAGGGAAATAGATAAACAAATTAGACAAATTCCATACAATGGTATCCTATTCAGCAATTTAAAAAAGGCGCAAACTCCAGAAACACACAACAACATAGATAACTCTCAAATGCACTGTGCCAAGCAAAAGAAGCTCCTCTCAAAAGACTGCAAACTGCGTGATTCCATTTTGATGACACTCTCGCAAGGCAAAACTATGGGGACAGCAAACACATCAGTGGCTGCCAGAGACTGGGACAGGGTAAGAGGTTCACCACCAAGGGACACAGAAGAAGGAGATGTTGTCAGAAATAACTCTGACTTCCTGGTTGTCACCCCTGCCACACAGGGTGTACCTCTTCTCGGCTCCCCAGGGCTCGGCTTCCTATCCTGGGAAGCAGTGGGTTCTCCTTCCCTGGAAGTAACCAAGCAGAGGCTGGAGGAACTCTTAGTGGAGAAGTGACACAAGTCCTGAAAGCTTTTACCATGGAGAGACAATAAATACATATTTCACCCCGACCCTATGGCATGTGATAACTGCAGTCATTTCTTTTCGCTTCTCCCTTCTCGTCCTATCCCCTCCTCCCCTCCTCTCTGTTACCTTCTTTTCTGTGGGAGGGGCCCAGGAATCTGGTTGTTCAACAGATCTTCCAGGTGATTCTGATGCAGCCTAGAGTTTGAGAGTCATTGCCCTAGAGAAAAGAGCAGATATGCTCTAAATTGCAAACAGACAGGGAAAGAATTGCACCTTTGTGACGATGAAGGAAAAAAGGTGGCCTTGTACTTAACGTATGTGTGCTTTGCAATATGTGCAGTTGGAGGCTCGGGAGTTCAAGCCATAGATTTACAAAGCAAACTCAATGAGAACATAGGGGCAACACCCAAAACACCCTCACAAGGATGAAGCCCTTCAACTCTGATGCCTTCAGGAAACAGCCACAGAGTCCAGGAGGAAGAGTGATGGCAACATAAAGTTGTTTCAAACAGTGTGATAAAATTAGCAAGGTCATGGGCAACATGCAGCTAGGAGGTTATGAGATATTCATCACAAGTAGGACTATGACTAAGGTCCTGTTTACAAAGAGGAGATTTATGGGGATCCTGAGATAAGAAGAACCTGTGTTCAAAAGAGATCGTTAAAAACGACCATCATGGTTCTACAGACCTGAGAATGGGGTTAACAAGACAGTTCTCCTTCAATGAAGGAGGCAGCCTAATAAATTAAGAGAACCATGAGGCCTCCAGGTTTCAGGTTTTCCAGAATTGGAAAAGATCAGAGGCAAATGGTTCCTACATTATGCTTTTCGGCCACAGTTTGAGGCCCTTCCTCAGAATCAGGTACCTGGCCTCATGGTCTCCACGCTGCAGGCCCTGTCTATTGCAGGTGCTGTCCCCCTGGACATGTTGTGCTGGGGGACCTGACCATCCTCTTCATGTTTGATTTCCTGCCTGTATGCGACCTGCCAAACTTGACAAGAGCCTTCCTTGGAATCAAGTGGCACTGCATCCTTTTTCCCGGGAGCATGCTAACGCTTGGGTCCATTTGAGGAGCCTCTGGCAACATGGCAGCACAATTTAATGAAATCCCAGGCATTCCATTTGGAGGCAGGGATGGTCCCTCTGGAGACACAGGTGGGTCCGATGTCCTGCAAGGACTGGGGAGGGGTTTGCGTGGCCTGGGCATAATGACAGGTCTGTGGGTCCCAACTGTGACCACCACCTAGAGACACACTCTAAGAACAGAAGTTGAGGGTGCAGGCTCTGCAGACAGATACCCAGCTCTGTCACTTTCTAGATGGGTGAGTCTGGACAAGTTATGAAACCTAGTTTCACATCTTTCTAAAATGGAATATGAATATGTTAATGGTACCTACTCTTGTAGGACCAGGAGGCTCCTATGCCCGCTGTGCAGTAACAGACCAATTATAGTAGGTCAGCAGGGTTCACAGCCCAGAAAGAGTTTCATGATCACAGCAGCACTGAGGAGATAGAAGACCCTCAAATCCATCTCCCAGAAACGTTCTGGGCTGAGGTTTCAAGGGGATTGTGGAGGGTGAGGGGATGGAAAATTGGGGATGTTGATTGGCCAGGGGAAGGTGGAAAATCAACATTTGGAAAATGCGTATTTTGGTGAGTCCGCTATTCATAAAGTCCTTCAGGCCTGCCAAGTCAGTAGTTTATCAATATGCAGGGCCTTAGGGATTATCTCAAAGGGAGAACTTAAAGTTTTAAGTTGTTATTTTTAGAACAGTTAAGGGGAACTATAATCTGATAAGAGGGTCTACGTGATTCTGAGGCGACAGTCACCAAACAGCTGTGGAGAAGCAGTCAGAGAGCAAGCTGATCTCATGATTAGTGCCACAGGTGCTGCAAGCTCAGTTTATTTTGGTCTCTTTCCCTCCCTTTTTCCTTCTTCCCTGATCACTTTTATAAAATTGATAGAGAAGTTTGCACTACCCCATTGACTGAATGGAATAATGGAGTGATGTCTCTGGTTCAAGTCCAGGCACATGTTGGGACCTCCGCACTGGTGAGCTACAGTGACTGTGACTCCTGTGGGTGAGACAGACAAGGGTGAGTGGACCACTTGGCTGTACAGGGATTTCCTGGGAGGGGCTTATGCTGTAAACGTTGTTAAATTGTTTGGGTTATAAAAATTGTTCAGATTTATAAAATATAGGAAGGCAATAGAGACCACTCCCTTCTTTTCCCTGTTCCCAATCGCAGGCTGCAGAAAGACAATTATGATAATGTAGAGGTGCCTTTGTGATGCTGCAAGCAACTTTTTCAGGATGGCCTTGAACTTGGGTGGGAAAGCTAGCATGGTAATGGGAATGGGTCGGGCACCGGCAGCTGAGGAGAGAGCATTGTAAAGACCGTGGTGACCTTTAGAATTCTGTCATCAGTGGATTTGACCATTCATGGATGGCCCGAAGTTCTCTAGCATGTGGCAATTCATAAATTTACAAATACAAAATATTGAATCTTGCGTTCTCTGAGGTTGGTGTATTGTAAATGGCTTAGCCAGTGAATGAGATTAGCAGGCTGCCAAGCGACCCTAAAACCATGGCTTAGTGGCTCTCGAATGGGGCACAGTGTTGAACCACTCTAATTGTTAGAAATGTGTTTCTGAAAACTTTCTCACTCTAGAAGTCATCATTTATATCTGCATTCTGTTCCTAGTATAGGAAACCTTATTCCCTACTCCAAACAGTCGTTTCAAATAGCTGAAGAGCCACAGTGTGGAATCAGGCCAATATGGGAGACACCAGGGACTGGTAGTCCCTCATTTCAACACCTCATTAGAGGAATCCAGAGGCTTACCTAAGGGAGAATCTGTTTTTCATTGAAATCGACCACCATTCAATGAAGTTGCAGTTCTGCCTTGAACCACTAGGTGGCACTGACACTATGCGTGGCAGACACTAGTGTGCGGGCTGAGAATGAGACCCCTTTTAAAAGTGAAACACGCACACTTTGAACCCCAATTTCGACTTAAATTGTTTTAGTACCACATTACTCAAAGGCATACAAACACAAAATCTATACTCTGTATGCTTATCTCAAAACAACAAAATTAAAAGTATAGAAATAGAAACAAAGAAATAAAATTCAAGTTAATGTGGGAGGTAATGTTATTCTACTGGAACTAAATGGGTGATGTGGAGTTTTTAACATCACGAATGAGCATTCACATTTTTTGCTGAATTGGACTTAGGCCTATTTACTGTACACATGATGGACTTAACGCCTATTTACTGTACATATGATGGACCATCATTTAAGTCATTTTTTAAACTCCTACCTAAAAATTCACTAATTTTTTAACTATCAACCCATCCTTTTCATGGGCCAATAAACTGAAGAATACAATTCCAATCATTCAATGCACTTACCCCATTTTACACAATCCCTTGCCGTATTGATTCATAATAATGCTAATTACCTTTTAATTATTTCCCTAAAAGAGTTATATATAAATACAAACTATTACAGTAGCTATTAATATTTTCTTTGTGTCCTTCAGTGAATGAGAGCTAGCCAGACCTTGCGGAGCAGAAACTACCAGGCTTGCTCCCTCCTTCCTGCCCCGCCACCAGGGGCAACTTGGGTCAAAAGGTGCAGCTGCTTCACCCCTATCCTGGAGGTCCTTGTGGTAAGGCCCCAACACACCTGCCTCCATCAGCTTTGTCATTAGAGGCAACATACCCCAGAACCATGAGCTGCTGACACTGGGTCTCCACTATGAGGCCAAATGTGTGGGTTACTGTCCCTTCCCTGCTCAGCTCAGCTCAGCTCAACCATCACAGTTCTGGGCCTTTGGGTGCAAGCTCTGAATGGAGTCTTAAGCATCATATCCTGGGAGCACGACCAGGAAGCTGGGAATCCATATGAGGATTCCACCCATCCCTAGCTTCTGCAAATTAACATGTAAGGAGAAGAGTCCCATTAATTCACCCAAGCTACCAGGTCTTTCCCACAGGGTGCTGCACACAAAAAGAAATGTGAAGATAGGGCTAGACAACTTTTAGAAAAATTCCCAAATATTCCATTGTAACTACAAGTCTCTCTAACATCCGCAGTGGGAGCTGATCTGCACTGAGTAAGCAGCTCACGAGTGAAGAATTGTTCAATTCCAAGTAAACCCAAATCTCAGCCCTACAACTGTCACGATATCCCACTCTGCCTTTTTTTCCAAGAAACAAACTTTGTAGCTTCTAGAAAGTTCTTCATCCTTACCCAAGTAATTCTTCTAGAAGCATCTGCAATGAGCATGCTGTTTGCATTAGGCTCTGCTCCTAGAGATAGTAAGAGAAATGATACTGTTTACTGAGGTGGTGGACCTTGCAGAAATTAAAATACACATGCATACTCACAGATGTGAACATCAATGGGCACTACACCCACTGGAAGCTCTCAGAATGTAGCTACCCAGTCCAGTCTCTAACACCCCTGTGTCAATACAGTAACTAAGCAGAAAACATCAACCTGTGACTCTCTCACTTAGGTTCCAGGGGGACGGTTGGACTCATGATATCATCAGAAAAATGACAGACCAGGCTGTCACTCATTCCCATGTAGGAAGAAAAATAGTACATGAATCTAACATGCAGTTGCAGAAAACTTAAAATTTTTCTCTAAGAAACAAGGAAAATTTGTTAATATACTTTAAATTGATGAATTATACTGGATGTAAACTGGACCTCAATAGAAGCCATCAGCCCCTGAATCAGACTTGCTCCCTCCTACCTCAGAGCTTTTCACACACCACTCCCTCTGCCTGGAACGTCACGTCCACTTCCTCGCAGCTCCCAGCTCTTTCATATTACATCCACTTTGCAGTGCTTTGCTTCCGAAGCATTTATTATTTGTAATGAAAGATTATGTGTGCCTGTTGCTTTTAACGTGTGGTTCTCTCTGCATACATATGCCCCATGAAGGGCTGTTTTCTCATCATCAGATGATCCCAGGAGGGAATATGGAGTGAAACTACCACCTGTTCCCCATCCTTGGATTCTGAAAAACAGAAGATCTCTCTAAGGAGATTCTGAGCAAATCCTTTTTTGGCACCTGTGGTCAGTCCCCACCAGGGTCTATATTGTCCTTGAGCCTCCAAGGCCCCCAGGACTCTTAGAGATCCGATAAGCTCTGTTTGGCTTTGAAAGATGCACTCATTCATATAATTCATTCAAACAACCACAACAATCAAGATATGGAATATTTCCATCACTTCAAAAAAGTTTCCTTGTGCCCATTTCCCATCAGTCTCCTTCTCTTTGGATTCCCCTGGATCCAGGCAATACTGACCTGCTTTCTGACACTAGAGTTTTGCATTTTCTAGAAATTTCTGTAAATGGGATCATATAGCATGTACTCACTTGAGTCTCACTTGTTTCATTTTCATGTGATACCTTTGAGAGTCCTCCGTGTTATTGTGTGTGTTGGTAGTCCACCCCTTTTTATTGCTGAGTACTATTCCATTGTATGGATGTACCAAATGTGATTATCCACTTAGCAGTTGACAGACATTTGGTTTGTTACTAGTTTTTGGCTGTTGCTAAGAACGCCACTGTGAGCATGCATGGCTTTGTGTAGACATGCGTTCTCCGGGCTTAGACTATGGTGAGGCAAGGTAGGCAGCCTAGGGTACAACATTTAAGGAGGCACTTACTCTCAGGGGCATGCAAGTCTTGCCCCACTGAATCCCAGCCCTAGTTTTCATTTCTTTAGGAATGCGGTGGTTGAGTCAATATCTAAGGGTAGTGTTACTGGGTCATGTGTTAAGTGTGCACTTAAAATTATGAGAAATGGCCAAACAACTTCCCAAAATGACTGTAACTTTTTTACATTACCTCCAGCAGTGTGTAAGAATTCCCCTTCCTCCAAATCCTCTCCAGTACTTGGTATTTTCAGTCTTGTTATGTTAGCCATTCCAGGACTTGTAGTGGTATCTCTTTATGAATTAAATTTGCATATTCCTAATGATTAATGGTGTTCAATTTTTTATCACTTTTATGTGCTTCTTTTCAACTTGTCTATCTTCTTTGGTAAAGTGTCTGTTTAAACTATTTGTTAATCTTTTACGGATTGTTTATCTTAGAGTTTTGTTTGTTTTTCATTGTTGTTGTTTGGCTTGTTTTCTTTTTTTTGAGACAGAGTCTCACTCTGTCACCAGGCTGGAGTGCAGTGGCCCAATCTCAGCTCACTGCAATCTCTGCCTCCTGGGTTCAAGCAATTCTCCTGCCTCAGCCTCCCAAGTAGCTGGGACCACAGGCATGCGCCACGTCGCCCAGCTAATTTTTGTATTTTTAGTAAAGACAGGGTTTCACCATGTTGGCCAGGATGGTCTCAATCTCTTGACCTCATGACCTGCCCATCTCAGCCTCCCAAAGTGCTGGGATTACAGGCATGAGCTACCTTGTCTGATGTGTCTTATTGAGTTTTAACTGTTCCCTATATACTCTCTATATAAGCCTTTTATCCAATATGTGTTTTGCAAATATTTTACCTAACTTTGTGCTTCCCTGATAATTATTTATAGATGTCTTTTATCGGCTTGAAGAAATTATCTTCTGTGCCTAAATTGCTAGGAATTTTCATCATAGCATTGAATTTTGTCCTATACTTTTTCTGGAACCATTGAAATGATTACATGGTAATATGGTGAATTATGTTCCTTGATTTGAATGTTCAACCTACTTTGCATTCTTGGGATGATCCCCACTTGGGCAAAATATATTATCGTTTTTATATATTGCAACATTTTGATGATGATATTTTGATGATGGATTTTGCATTTATGTTCATTAGGAATATTGGTCAGAAGTTTTTTTTCTGTCTACTCTTTGTTTGGTTTGGGTATCTGGGTATTGCTGGCTTTGTACAGTAAATTAGGAGGTTTTACCACCTCTCCTATTTTCTGAAAGCATTTACATAGAGTTCATGTCATTTCTGCCTTCAAGGTTTGGCAAAATTTACCAGTGAGCCATATGGGCCTGGGATTTTCTTTGTGGGAAGTTTTTAAACCATAGATTCAATTTCTTTAACAGAGAGAGCTTTGCAAATTATTTCTTTTTTTCTAAGTAAGCCTTGATAATTTGTATCTTTCAAGGAATTTGTCATATCATCAACTTAGTCAAATTTATTGATAAAATTGTTTGTGCTTTTGTTTTAGTATCATTTTAATGTATGTTGGGTCTGTAATAATGTCCTCTCTTCTGATGTTGGTAATTTCTTTATTCTCTCCATTTTTTTACTTATCATCTAGCTAGATGTTAAACAGCTTTAATAATCTTTAAAAAATTGATGTTAGGTTTTGTTAATTTTTTCTCTGTTATTTTTCTACTTTCTCTTCCATTGATCTCTGTCCTTTTCTGTATTTTTTTTCTTCTGCGTACTTTGGGTGTAATTCACTCTTGTTTTTCTAATCTGTTAAGGAGGAAGCTGAGATCATTGATCTGAGAGGTTTCTTACTCTCCTAAATCAGCATTGAATGCCACACAGCTTCAGCTGCATCCCCCAAAATACTGTTGTGTATTTGTTATCACTTACTTCAAAAATACTTTTTAATTTTCTTTGTGATTTCTTCTTTGACCTATGAGTTATTTGTTTAGTTACCAAATATTTATGGAATTTTATTCAGATGTTTTATATGTTTACATTTCTAATTTAATTTTTTTGTGGTGAGAAAACATATTTTATAGTATTTCAATATTTAGAAAACTATTGAGGCTTGTTTATGACCCCAGTTATTGTCTATCTGAATGAACATTCTATACCTACCCTTGAAAAGAATGTACATCCTGCAGTCATTGGGTGTAAGAGTTCTAGAAATGTCAATTAGGTTAAGAGGGATCATTATGTCAATCACATCATCTATATTCTTGCTAACTGATTTTTGTCTAATTACTCTAACAATTACTGACAAAAATGTACAGAAGTTTGGATACAGTGTTATGTTTACTTTAAACAAATGCATTTTTCATAAATCAAGAAAATAAAACCAAAATTATACATAGTCTTTTATATTTGCATGTGTCTTACGCACCTTTTGCGTACCACCCCCCGACATCAGCCAGTTTCTGGAAGGCACCCAGAAATGTTTGCTGACTTGAAGTGAAAAGAGGTGATTGGAATTAGAGCCCTGGCAAAGTCAGGGATTGATAGGAATCTGTATCTGATGTGTCAGAGGAAACAGTGCCACCAATCAGAGATGAAAGAGGAGACATTACTACTGACTTTGCAGAAATAAGAAAAGTTATGAAGGGATACTATAAATAATTGAACACCAACCAATGAATTAGATGACTTAGGTGAAATGGACTAAGTCCTAGAAAGACACAGACTACAGAAAGTGAAATGAAAAGAAATGGACAACCTGGATAGATCTATATTTAGCACAGCACTATTCACAATAGCAAAGACATGGAATCAATCTAGGTGCCCATCTATCGTGGATTGGCAAAAGAAAATGTGGTACATATACTCCATGGAATACTATGCAGCCATAAAAAGAATGAAATCATATCTTTGGCAGCAACATGGTTGCAGCTAGAGGTCATTATCCCAAGCAGGACAAGAAGACCAAATGCATGTCCTTATAAGTGAGACTCATGGACATAAAGATGGCAACAATAAACACTAGAGTGGGGAGCAAGGGAAGGGGGAAAGAGTTGAAAAACTAACTATTGGGTACTATGCTCACTACCTGGGTGACAAGATCACTTGTAGCCCAAACCACAGCATAACACAACATACCTATGTAACAAACCCGTACGTGTACCTGCTGAATCTAAAATAAAAGTTGAAATTATTTATTTTAATGAAAGAAAATGTAAAAATAAAATACTGAAATCATTTTTAAAGGAAATGGAAAGATACTCCACAAATGGGAGAAAATATTTGCATTTGTATGTATGATGAGGTATTTTTACCTCACACTGAACAATAAAATGAGAAATAACCTAATTTACAAGTGGGCAAATGATCTAATAGACATTTCTCCAAAGAAGATATACAAATGGCCAATAAACACATGAAAAGATGCTCAAGATCATTAGTCATCAGGAAAAGGCAAACCCAAACCATGAGAAACACTTCATATCCATCAGGATAGCTACAATCAAAAAGTGCATAACAACAAGTGTTGGCACAGGTGGAGAAATTGAAACCCTCATACACTGATGGTGAGATGCGAAGTGGTGCAGCTGTGTTAGAAGGCAGTCTGTCAGTTCCCCAAATGATTGAACATAGAGTTTTACCATATAATCCAGCAATTCCACTTCTAGGTATGTTGTATTTGACCGGAGCGTAGAAAGTTATCACAAGACAAAAGTATGCCAGATTGCAGGGTCATTTATTATGCCGGCGACCACAGAGGACTCACGTCTCTCCAACCTGTGGTGGCAACAGGAGGGTGCCACGATTTTTTTATACCCGAAAAACCACCTTGGGAGTGGGGGTGAGGGGCGGGGATGGGGATGAAAACGCTTCAGACATTCCGAGGGCTAGTGGATTCTGTAAATTGCCTCCTGGGCAGAGATGAGGGTGGGGGTCTCTGGACATTCCAAGGGCCAGGGGACTTTTGTCATTCCGTTTGTTACTTAAGTGGTTTACAGAAGTCAAGATAAACATTTGTTTACACATTATCTGGTTAAGGTGGAAATCACAGACCTTAGTTACTTATTACAAGCCACAGGAGCCAGGATGGAACTAGCTTGGGCTGCTTAGTCTGGCAATTGCCGGTAAGCAAAGGCTAGCAATTCTGGCAGTTACTGATAAGAAAAGGTAAGCAGCTTTACATAGTTTTGAAGAACAAACTAGAGGCCAAGGACAGTAGTTATTGTGAGGAGAATGGGGCAGCCATTTCCACTTATCTAAAAACAGTTTTGCATTTTATAAAATAGTTTTGCTCTGGTTCTGGCTCTAGGCCAGCACAATATCACAGTATATACCCAAGAGAAATGAAAACACATGTTCACACAGCAACTGGCACATGGGTGTTTATAGCGGCATTGTTCCTAATAGCCAAATGGTGGAAACCCAGAAATCGGTGGATGAATGGATAAATGAAATATCCATTCAATGGGATATTAGTACCGATATGTGCCACAACACTGATGAACCTTGAAATGTGCTACATTGAAGCCAGTCACAAAAGACAACATCTATTTGATTTCACTTCTATGAAAGTCCAGCATAGGGAACTCTATAGAGACAGAAATTAGATTTGTGGTTACTTAGGACTGGGGAAATACGGGAAAAAGGAGAAAAAAGGTTGATGGCTGAAGGGGTCCACCTCCCCGGCTCTAATCATCCTTCCACCTCAGCCTCCCAAGCAACTGGGACCACAGGTGTGCACCACAATGCTCAGGTAATTTTTAGTTTTTTTATAAAGACAAGGTCGCATTGTGTTGCCTGTGCTGGTTTCAAACTCCTAGGTTCAAGCCATCCTCCCGCCTCTGCCTCTCAAAGTTCTGGGATTACAGGTATGAACCACCGAGCTGGCCCAACAGTTTCATTTTAAGAGAAAAACTGGAAAATGCAGAGCCACAAGGGGGCTCCCTGGACTCTGGTCTGGTAGTAAGGCCAGCACCTTCGTAATGGAGGAGAATCTCCTAGATGTGGGGTTCAGAATGAAACAGGAGCACTGGCTGAGCATCTGCAGGGGAGCTCACTGGGCACACACAGTCCGAATGACTTTGGACCATAACCCAGGAAGCCAAACCATTGTGAGCATCACAACATTTTGGTTGCTTTAATATCATCAGTATTGAAGCATTCTGATAATCAACTGGGCTGAACACTCCAATTAAAGACTTTATGCTTTAAACATTGGTTCTTGTATTAAGAACAAAATACTGTTTGAGGTTTTTAAGCCTTAAAGGAAGGTTGTGGTGTGAACTAAACTTTCACACCCCAGATGATGTCCTAATACCTACACGTATTTGTTTGCTTCAGTGATCTCATTTAATCCTGTCAACCACCCTTCAGATCACTGTTATCTATAATGGTCCAGGTTAGCCATTGGGTTTAGGTGGAGCCGTGGGTGTCAGACATGCAAAAAAATATCTGGAAAGATATCTCAAAAGGTCAATCTACCATAGTGGTGGTATTTGCAGGAGTAATTGGGAAAGCTGCATATCTTACAACCTCTGGAATCATTTATGTCTGCACCTTACCAGGGCTCAGGGCCCTCTCCTTCCCTCAGCCTCATGGCCTCCCATTAGCTTTACAAAAGCAGTTGACTTTTGGGCAAGGCCTGTTATTCCAAGCTTGTCCAACCCTTGGCCCCCAAGATGTATTGAATGCAGCCCAACACAATTTTGTAAACTTTCTTAAAACATTATGAGTATGTATTTTTAGCTCATCAGCTATTGTTAGTGTTATTTTGTGTGGGGCCCAAGATAATTCTTCCAATGTGGCCCAGGGAAGCCAAAAGATTAGAAACCCCTGACTATAGCCAAAACGTCTCAAAAGTTATCTCAGCCTAACAGTTGAGAAATAGTTAAGGGAAAGGCAAGTTTTGCAGGGGAGTAGAGGGGATACTTAGTTCACCTTACTGTTATGACTTTCCTAGTGACACGATGTTTCCAAAGGCGGTTTCATGTTTTGATGAGTATAGGGAGAAATCTGGGAGAATGTGAGAGGGAGTCGGCAGAATGATGAAAACGTGGACTCTGGATTCAAACTACTTGGATTTAAATCCTGGTTTTGATATTTCCCAGCTGTGTGAACTTGAACAACTGACTTCGTGTTCTTATGTCTCTCGTTTCTATTTTCTACATGCGGATAATGATACCTATTTCATAGAGGGTTTATGAGGATTCAATGAGTTAAAACCTGCAGAATAATTAGAAGAGTCATGGCACATAGGAAGCATTCAATAAGCACTATTATTAATTTATATTATCTTTCAACAGCTGTCATGCAGATAACATTGCAGAGTGGTGTTAAAGGTTGATTGAGACTAGACTGTGTGACTGTGTGATGGTGTCACCTGAGAGGTTGATGATTGTGGCAGGCAGCATGGGACTGTGCAGGGATGGACAGTTGGATCAACCCCAGGTTTATAATTTGCCAGGAGCTTCCAAACCCTTTAGAATTTCCTGAGGAATAGGAATGTCTTTATTATTCACATGAGCCCCTTTTGACCATAGCTGAGTGTATACTAATGCGTTGACTCTTGGCAGGTCCCTGCAGAGCTTCAGGATAGTGACTGGTTGCTTGAGGAACCGTGCGTGTGATTAGAGGGTTGGCAATTTTAACTCTAACCCTCTGGGTAGAGTAGAGTTTAACTCTCCACTGGGGAGGAGAAAGGCACTAGACATTGAGTTCTCCTTCTTAGCAGTGGCAAATCCAAACAGGTCTGCAACAACCTAAATTTCTGCCTCCTCAAAAGAAAGAAACTCACTGCGGGGCATAAAGCAGAGTGAGTGACCAAGGCAAGTTTTAGAGCAGGATGTTACGTTTATTAAAAACTTTAGAACAGAATGAAAGGAAGTAAAGCACATTTGGAAGGGGCTAAGCAGGTGGTTTGAGAGATCCAAGCACCCAGTTTGACCACTGACTTGGGGGAGTTTTTTGGGGTTTTTTTTTTTTTTGAGACGAAGTCTCGCTCTGTCACCCAGGCTGGAGCGCAGCGGTGCTATCTCAGCTCACTGCAATCTCCGCCTCCCAGGTTCAAGCGATTCTCCTGCCTCAGCCTCCCAAGTAGCTGGGACTACAGGCACATACCATCACGCCCTGCTAATTTTTTGTATTTTTAGTAGAGACAGGTTTTCACTGTGTTAGCCAGGATGGTCTCAATCTCCTGACCTCGTGATCCACCTGCCTCGGCCTCCCAAAGGGGTCACAGGCGTGAGCCACCGCATTCAGACTGACTTGGAGTTTTATATGTTGGCATGCTTCTGGAGTCTTGTGTTCCTTCTCCCCTGATTATTCTTTTTTGGGGGGGCTCTCTTCATGCCCAGCAGCCTGCCAGCACTTGGGAGGGGCCACATGTGCAGTGTGTTTATTGGAGCCGTACACATGCTCACTTGAGCTGTTCTTCCCTTCCAGTCTGAATGTTCCTATGAGGTCATATACCAGCTGAAATCATTTTGCCTTTTACTGCACAGGCTTGAGCCCACTCACCCAACCCCATGAACTTATTGGGAATCTGCTTATCACCAATTATAGGTTTTTCCTAGCTGTTGGGAGACTGCCTTTCTCTGGTGCCAGCTGTGACCAATTATTATTTTAGTGAGTCAATGTAACAGTGGCCTCACCATCACCTGATGGTCACCTAACATTCCTGGTTAGGGGTGTCCTCTCCTGCTCTCTCCTGTCTGCCTGGCTGTAACATCATGCATACTCATGTGCAAGTAGGTTCTTTTCCATGGAAGCCACATTTGGAAACACAGGAGGAGCTGCTGGAACCTATGACCACTTAGATCACATGGAAAAATGCCATATGAACTCCACTATCATTCAATAAAGATCTGATTAAAATCCAGGCATGGTGGCTCACACCTCTAATGTCAGCACCTTGGGAGGCTAAGGAGAGCAGATTGTTTGAGCCCAAGAGTTCGAGACCAGCCTGAGAAATTTGGTAAAATCCCATCTCTACACAAAGATACAAAAGTTAGCTGAACATAATAGTTCGTACCTATAGTCCCAGCTGCTCAGGAGGCTGAGACTGAAGGACCATTTGGGTTTGAGTCCAGGAGGGAGAGGTTGCAGTGCACTGAGATTGAAACACTCTACTCCAGCCTGAGAGACAAAGTGAGATGCCGTCTCAAGGAAAGAAAAGCAATCTGCTTTCTTAATAAATGGATTGTTTAATGGTTCCAAGGTGAGAAGGTGCCTCCCCTTTGGGAGGGTGCCGCTTTTACTGGAAGAAGGTAAAAACAAATCAGCTCAGTGGTGTCTGTAGTGTGTGGCATGTTGGATGGCATATGTGCCATTTGCCACTGTAACTCAGAAATAATATTCTATGCTCCCCAACTGACTGGATGGACCCTTCCCACCCCTACTTGACCAAGAGGGTTCCAAAGAAAAACAAAGTCAGGCCCTGAGGGGCAGGGAGGTTGGACACGCCTCGCTATGCATTCTCCCCACAGTGTTTTGACGCAGCTGACCAGCAGTCACATTAAAACTGACAAACCGACTTTTGAAGCAACAAGATACCAAATTCCAACCTGACTCAGGTATAGCCTCACATGACAGTTAGCAGACCCTGAAGAAAATCAAAGTCTTTTCCCTCGATATATATTTCTTTAACATATTTTGAAGATGGCCCTGCAAATTCCTCTTTTAGGGGGATGATTTGCATTCTGTAGAGAATGCCCTTTTCTTTCTAGGTCTTTTCCTGATCCAGGAGAGGCTAACCTAAAAGTCTGACACCTTTTGAGGTTCAAAAAGAGGCATTTAGCATTTACTTTCTCTGAAGCCTGATGTTCAGAGACTTCATCTATACAACAAGAACTTTGGCTTCCACAACGCTCCCTTATCTTAACTCAAGCATTTCTTTCTGCTGATTTTAATTCTTTAGTCAAGGCTTCACTTCTCTAATTGCCAATCAGAAAATCCACCTATGACCTGTAAGCTCCCCTGCTTCTAGATATCCCATCTTTCTGGGCTGAACCAATATACACCTTACACGTATTGACTTATGTCTTTGTCTGCGAATTTTGTCTCCCTAAAATATAGAGAGCAAAGCTGTAACCCAACCCCCTCAGACACATGTTGTCAGGATCTCTTGAGGCTGAGCCCTGGGCCATGATCACTCATTTTCCTCAGAGTAAGCCATTTAAAATATTTTACAGAGTCTGGCTTTTTTTCATCAACACCAGCCTGAATCTCCCTGATCAGAGTTACTGTTTGGGCCCCATCATGTAGGCATGAGTAATTGCCTACATGGTTAAGCTCAGTCTCCAGCAATTCTGGAGCTCACATAATACCATGTCAACCAAAATTCCCACCCTAAATCTCATTGTTGTCTTTTTGGCATGGCCAGCTTCCCTAAGACTATCTGGTGTGGCTAGTATCCAACCCATATCATATGGTTAAGCGGTCCAGTGATCCAAAACCTCTAGTGAATCAAAAAAAAACTCGTATCAGGCATGACATTCCAAGGAATGAAAGGTTATGTCCCAGCCACGTGCAAAGCCAGACCTCACTTTAGGCAAGGTTAAACCCTTTACTACCCACACCTGCAACCAATTATTATCCCAGTGTAAGCCAAAAATAAAATTCAAGAATCCTGACCCCAAACCGTCTGAATGGACTTGCTTCTCTAGGCCAGGGCACTCCAAAGTTGACCTCAAAGACTGGTTCAGGCCATGACAGAAAGCAGTAGGGGTCAGACATCCTAATTAGGCTTTCCTGTTTTGAAATTCAGGAAAACGTCACCAGCATTTAATATCAACACAGACCTTAAGTCTGATAGGAAATATTTACAATCTATTCCCTCTGAAGACTGTTTCCTGGAAGCCTCATCTGCATGATAAAACTCTGGCCTCCACAGCTCTCATCATAACCCAGACGTTCCTTTCTCTTGACAATAACTCTTTCAACCAATTGCCAATCAGAAAATCGTTACATCTATCTACGACCCGGAAGCCCCTGCTTTAATTTGTGCCACCTTTCTGGACGCAACCAATGGATATCTTCAAAGTATTTGATTGATGTCTCATGTGTCCCTAAAATGTATAAAACCAAGCTGCTCCCTGACCACACTGGGCAAAGGTTCTCAGGGGCTCCTGAGGGCTGCGTCACAGGCCATGGTCACTCCTATTTGGCTCAGAATAAATCTCCTAAAGTATTTTACAGAGTTTAACTCTTTTCATTGACTAGTCATTGCTGAGAGACACCAAGTGCATGTTGGGGCGTATTTTCAATATTCAGCTGAGTAGTTGACAGATCTTCCTTAGTCTGCCTCCCCTGCCTGCACAGAGCCCTAGGGTCAGCCAGGGTGAGAGTGTGGGGCTTTCTCAGGCCTTTATTAAGCATCAGCACAGTACCTGCAATGCACACAGCCCAGGAATGTGTGTGGTCCTCTAGATTCTGAGAAATATGTCAGAGCTTTCAAAGCCCCAGTGAACATCTCATTCAAAGCTTATCCTATTGAACTTTTTGGCTACTCTATTGTTTGCATTCACCGTTATCCACTGCTGTACACAGTCACAAAGTGAAACAATTATTAATAGTTGCTTGCAACAAATGTCTTCTAATTAAAGGGCTTTTTGCACTGGGAGAGCTTCAAGATACATCAAATACTGACATTTCAAGTAGGGTCTTGCTGGGAATAACTGAGAGGTCAAATAATGATGTTTCTTTGGGAATGAACATTTAAACAAGCTTCAACTCTTTTCTGCTCCCGAGTGGCTACTAGACTGCTGTTTTTCAACATGAATGCACACTGATATATTTCAAGGCTAAAATGGAACTGGAGAGTGGCAGGTGGGATGGAAGAAAGTTATAAAACACAAAGCTCTTGGTTCTTATTAGAGAACTGAAAAAGATTAGAAGTTTTTCTTGAATTGCTGTAAGTTGTTGAATAATTTTCAGAATTCTGAGAAGGTTCTCTACAAAATTCTCTACAAAGTTAGTAAGTTTCCTCATTGCTTTATGGAAGAGGGAATTTTTTTTTTTTTGTGGGAGCCAGCTTTATTGGAAAACAGTCAAAGGTCTCAGGCAACTAAAAGTGATGGCCCAATCAAGAAAAAGCCACATTCAAAATGGTAGATTGCTCTAGAATTCCATTGCATTTTCGTTTGACCCCACTCCAGCCTTTCCCTGATATGGTATGCTCTTGGTCTTGGGAAAGAGGCATCCAAATTCTCAATTCTCTCTCCCAAACTGAACTCAAGGGATCAGAGCACAGCTTATTTACACTGTTGTAACCTGTCCAGGTGCTGCCTAGTGGAGGAATCTCAGGTAGGCAGAAGGGAGACGGACCTGCAGATTTCTGGAGCAATAGATCACAGGTGGAGAAAACCACAGAACAACCAAAGCAGCATCCCAGTTCCCAGCTCATTTCTTCCGGGAGACCTTATTTACAAGATTCTAACTGGATAGAGGCTGCCTGAAGGAGTCGTTTTTGTTTTGACTAAGATCTTAGGTAGGAAAATCACTCAGAAGATAAAGTTCTGGAGCTGTTTACTCCATCACTTCTATATACATGTTGAATGATAAACTTTTTATATTAAAGCTAAAGTTAGTATTTGTATTCTCTTCCCTTCATGATCCATTGCAACCACCAATTATTCTGTTACTATTTTCTGAAATTTTGCTCTTACATGTTTTAATTTAAATATCAGTGTTAGTATTTATTTACCAGCAAATAGGCAGTTGGGTCTAGAGGAGGAGAGAGAGAAAAACGGATCTTCAGAAACCATTCTGTTATCTATCAGTCTGCTCCTATGGCTGCAGCTCCTGTCCCCAGCACAGCGTGGGGCTCCCAGCTCTCTACTACAAACCCCACAAGGCTCGGCAGGTGGCTTTCTTTCGCCTAAGACACTTTGGTCATGGAAAGGACCCTAACTCCGGGCTTCTGCTCCAGACTTTTATCCACCTACAGAACTAGCAGTTCTTAGGCTGCAATTGCCTCCTCACATCAAGAAAGAGCCGTTCTTTCTTTTCTTAAGGTATCTTCCAATTCTGTCTTAAGTTCCTCCTTTCCTCCTGGGGCCCGTCCATGGCTGTGCCGATACTGATGTGACTGTAATAGTTCTGTTGCTCCAGGTGCTGCAAGTCAATACAGGACACTGAAGGTACAGCCAGAAAGTTTCCATTGTAAGGCTGCCAAATGAGGAGATAGGAGCAAACCTCAAATACACCTCCCTGAGGAATTGGGGGGTAGGAATTTTAAGGGAATTGGAAAGGACCGAGGCAAGGGGATCATTGATTGCTCTAAGAATGCAAGATGAAATCATGGTATGGGAAGATGAAGAAACTGCATTCTGATGCTGATTTACTGTCTATGAGGGAGTCATAAAACTGGTTTGTGTCAGCTGGAATTCAGGATCTGGAAAACATCTTAAGCAACTCTCAAAGGAAAGCCCCTTACGATTCTCACAACAGTGATTCTATCTATAGGGATAATGAGGATGCAAATGTTCATTATCTAGGGCTACGTGACTTTCAGTTACAAGGAAGTGGGATAGAGTACACCTGATTAATGTCATTCTTATTAACGCTGTGAGGATGGTTTTATTGACAGCTGTGCACCCTGCCACTTACCAGAGGTGTGGACTTGAGTGAGTTATTTAATCTCTCTGGATAGTTAGGATGCTGTATCACCTAGAAGGTGCAAGTAATGCTTAGACAACAAGGTTATTGTGCAAAATGATTTAATGCACATTGTGGATTAATCTAAGTAATGCATATACATTAAATAATTACATTCTTCATGCAACCCAGCACTCTTCTGGCATTTGTCTTGGTTTTCGTTTCAAATAAAATAGACATGACCATCCATCCCATATCACAGAGACATCCAGAGCCTTTCCCAGAATTTCTCTGAATTCCAGGGATTTAGGTTCTCAGGGTCATTAAGTCCTGCAGACCTCTTATTCTTCCTAGACTCTATCGTATCTGGATCAACATTTCTCTCCTATGTGGCACTTCCCCACTGCTGCACACACAATCTGCTGCTGCAGATCCAGATCTGTCTTCCTTTAATTCCCCAAAACATCGCCAGCAAGCACTGCTCATGGTGGCAGAGATCCCAGTTACCCGGAGTTAGCAGTGGTAGCAGCTTCAGTCCCTGCCTCCTCAGAAGAAAGAATTGGACTGAGGGGCATAACGCAGGAAAAGGGATGAGGCAAGTCTCAGAGTCGGAGTGGAGTTTATTGAAAAAGGTTTAGAACAGGAAAGAAAGGAAAATTCACTTGGACGAGACCCGGATGGGCACCTGAAGGTCTGAGAGAGAGAGAAAGGGAGCGCAAAAGGGGCCTTTCACCTCGATGCTGGGACTTCACAGGCTCGGCTCTTTCCCATGACTGTTCCCCTAGGGTGGCCTCGCTGTATGGGCGGTGCTCTCCTTACCCTTTGGAACTGAGCTCGCGCAGTGTGTTTAGGGAGTTATATGCATGCACGTCTGAGGCTTTCTCCCTTTTTTTTGGTGCAGTGGACCTGGGATATTATCCTTCCCTCATTTTTGTCTCTTAACAAGCATGCCCAGAAAGTTGCTTCTCCCTGGGGTCTGCATTCAATGAACACTTTTAATGTTCACAGGTATGGACCATCAGGAGATTTTCTCTCCCTGGCTGCGGAAATATTATTTTTAGAAAGGCAGTGTGATAATTGTGGAACCATCACCTGACACTCCTAGCTGGTGGGGCAAGAGCCCTCTCCTGCCCTGCTCATGCCTCTCTAACCACCTGTAACAGCACCAGGAAGTTATGGAAGTAAGCTCTCACAAAGGACATGTGGTTGGTGTGTGTGAAAGTGCATTTGATATGCCTGAGAAAGGAAAAAAACTCTTATCTGAGGAATGCAAGTCCTTTTACGTTATCAGGCACGGAGAAACATTAAAATAAGATGCCGTTCACGTCCCCCTCCCCACCAAGCTATGTATTCATCTCTTGAAACTGCTTGTTATTGGCACAAGCAGCTATAAATTAACCTCACAATGCCACACCAGACACTGTAACTCATACCTTATAGGTAAATGGTGCATAAGCAATCACTGAACAACATTACTTCTCTAAACCATGGAGAATTTCTGACAAGTAACTTTGAATCAGCCCATCTCTGTCCACCCTTTTGCCTTTAAAGAGCTGCTTGTAACAAAGGCTGAACAGAGCACACGTCCAGGGTTACTCGGGTCTGAGCCTTTCAGGCCGCTGTCCTCACTTTGTCGTAGGTAGAGGCTTCAATGACAGGTTGTGCCTCAGCCTCCTCCTTTCAGGTTGACATGCCTCAGTACAGAATGGAAGGGGTGCTGGAAAACAGATCAGCCTTCTGGATGTTTTCTGTCAGTTCCTGGTGTTTTGCCAGTTTGGAGTGTATACTGTCGGACTCTCTCTTCCTGTCTCCAGACTCTGCTACGTGGCCAGTTCCCTCTCTCCATGCTTCTCCTCCCTACTCTCACGAAATGATTTCCATTGCCAACAGTGACCCATAAAAGAGACCTCTCAGGAGAGGTGCAGTGACATGTGTTGGAATGGGTCACATAACACTTGAAGGTGACCAACGGATGAGCTGCTCCCTGCTTGCTCCAGTAGAAAGTTTGTGGCCATGAGGCACAAATCGCCTTTGGAAGATCTTTACCTATCAGTAGGTAGAATAGGAGGGAAATGAATCCAATAAGAAGTGTTACCTTGTCTAACATATTGCAGAGCAGTTTGGGAGAGAGCACAGACTGGACTCCAGGTGACCTACATGACGCCACCCGTGAGACGGGCTAGCAGCTGTGAGACTGGAGGGTGAGTCTTGAGCTTGTTGTTCCAAGCCACATCCTGCCCCTTAATTAGCTGTGTGACCTTTTACACGTTGCATAATCCATCTGTATCTCAAGCCTCATATCCTTCAAATGGGTTCATAAGTAGTGCCGTGAGTACCGTGAGTGTGTAGGAGTGGAGCTAAGCCTGTGGGCTATAGGTCTCTGGTTACTGGTTCCCTGCAAAAGTTAAATACCAATATTTGCCCTGGGTATATGGGGAGTTAACATCTCCCGCAAAAAGCTTTGTGCCTTGGCCCACAGCCTGTGACTTAGACAACTGACTGTGGAAGTTTATGGAAAACCAGAAAAGAAATTCAACTCATTAATCGGGGCAGGTGTCAGAAGCATCTGAACAAGAGCAACTCCATCTTGAATAGGGGCTGGGTAAAATACGGCTGAGACCTGCTGGGCTGCATTCCCAGTAGGTTAGGCTTTCTAAATCATAGGATGACACTGGAGGTCAGCACAAGATACAAGTCACAAAGACCTTGCTGACAAAACAGACTGCAGTAGAGAAACCAGATAAAACACACCAAAACCAAGATGGTGATAAGAGTGGTCTCTGTTCTTCCTCACTCCCACACTCCCACCAACGCCATGACAGTTTACAAATGTCATGGCAACATCAGGAGGTATTCTTATATGGTCTAAAAATGGGAGACATAAATAATCTACCCTTGCTTACCATATAATAAAGAAATCATTATAAAAATGGGCAAGCATCAGCACTTGTGGCCGCTCTGCCATTCTTTATTCCTCTACTGTAATGAACATGCTTTCATTTTACTGTATGGATTTGCCTCAAACTCTTCCTCATGTGATGTCCAAGAACCCTGTCTTGGGATCTGGATATGGAATCCCTTATGGTAACACAGAGACAAAGGAAAGCAATAAATAAATAGGCCTAGCCCAGCCTTGCCATAAGAATGTAACTTTTGTGCCTGACTATAGGCTGACATTGGTGACCAGGGCTGCTTTGGGCAGAGTTGTGAACCCAGGTACATGAGTCCATTTTCACACTGCTCTAAAGAACTTCCTGAGACTGGATAATTTATAAAGGAAAAAGGTTTACTTGACTCACAGTTCCACATGGCTGGGGAAGCCTCAGGAAACTTAAAACTATGGCAGAAGACAAAGGGGAAGTGAGGCACCTTCTTCACAAGGTGGAGAAGGATTAAAGGAGGAACTTGTCAAACAGTTATAAGACCATCAGGTCTCGTGAGAACTCATTCAATATCAAGAGAACAGCAAAGGGGAAACCACCCCACCCCCATGATTCAATCACCTCCACCTGGTTTCTCCCTTGATACATAAATAGTATAGGATTTATGGGGATTAGAGTTCAAGATGATATTTTGGGCGGGGAAACAGCTGGACTCTATCACCGGGAAAGCTGGCAAATGGGGGAAGTGTGTTGGAGAATACCACCTGGCTGCCCAGAAAGAGGGGGCTGTCCAGTGCAGTGCCAGGAACAACATAGAGTGAGATTATTTCCACATTTATTCTATAGTTACTTACTGAGTGTGTATGCAGGTGCTGGGATAAGCAGAAAGAGCTTTGTTTGAAGTGGTAGGCTGTCACCACAGAACTTACTAGGTAGAGGTCAAGCAAGAATTAACCTGTGTAAGCCAAATTAAAATTCTAAGCCCCCAAAGGAGCGAGTAGACACCCCCCTTTCAGCCAAGAGGATTCCAAAAAAAAAACAATGCTAAAAATGTAGGTTAGGCCACGATGGGAAGCAGGGCTTAGATACGCTATGTTGTACTTCTTTCCCTTGAGAATTCAGGCACAACCAGCAGGGATCAACATTAAAACAGAGATCTTAAGAATGACAAAGAAAACTCTTTGCAGCAATAAAAAACATCAGAAAATGACAGATGGCAGGGCTTGAAAGAAATAAAAATATTTTACCCCAAAATACATTTTCATTTCTTTTATATATTTTGAAATGGCCCCGCAAAGCTGTCCCTTGTGAGGAAAAGTTATGTAGAGAATCCCCTTCCCTTTCTTGGTGTTTTGCTGGTCCTGATGAGATTAGCTGAGAGTCTATCACCTTTTAAAGGTCTGAATAGGAACATTTGCCATCTCTTGCCTCTAAGGGTAGCCATCTATGAGACTTGCTCAACATAATAAGAACCTTGGTCTCCACAACTTCTTTTCTTAAAAAGTATCTACTCCCTTATTGTTTTCAGGATTTCAGATCATCATTCTTTCAACCAATTGTCAATCAGAAAATCTTTGAACCCACCTATGACCTGAAAGCTCTCGCTTTGAGTTGTCCCACCTTTCTGGACCAAAGCAATGTCTACCTCACATGTATTAATTGATGTCTGCCTGCAACTTCTGTTCCCCTAAAATGTAGAAAATCAAGCTATAATCCAAACACCTTGGACATTGTTTTCAGGACTGCCTGAGGCCGCGTCATGGGTCATGGTCTTCACATTTGGCTTAGAATAAAGTTTTTAAAATATTCTACAGAGTCTGGCTTTTTTGGTCAACAACTGCTAGTTTCACCCTGGAAGAATGTGTAAGGACTCCGATGTTCAAGGTTTTCTTTTTTTCTTACCTGTCCCCCTCTTCTGTTTCCTCTGCAGGTGAACAGGTGGCAGGCAGCCTGCCTTGAGGCCTTGCTCTGAGGACTGGCCCCTCTGCTGGACCTCCCAGTGCTAGAGATTTATCCGTCTCCTCTTCAGTGAGCGGTAGGGTCTCTGGGAAGGGAGGTCAACTGGGTGGGGCTGGGCTAGCTGGACGCTGACTACCAGGTGTGTGGCAGGCCAGGTGTCACTAATGCGGGCCTCCATAACAGCTGTTTCAGCACTGACTGAGTGGTTAAGTTAAATATTTAAAGCTGAAAGAGTCAGTGCCCTTATACAAAGGCTGAAATATAACAGAAGCTCATGAAGTGTTTTGCCTAGGCCTCTCCTGGGCCTTGAAGCATGATGAAATAATAAAATAATTCTTAACAGGACCTGTTTAGAATTAAACAAGTTTCACTGAGGGTCTGAAGAAACTTCCAGGTCTCCACAAACAAGTTTATTGCGGGTCTGAAGAAACTCCCCAAACTTCCTTGATTTAGCAGAAGGCAAAATAAGAGTAATCACTCCAGCACCCGGACCCATTTTGATTAAGAAAATTTACTGAATCGCCAGAGAAAGGTCTTTAGGACTCAGATCTTAGTAATAGATTAGAAGAAGTTAATCACTTATGTCTTTAGATAAACGCAACTTTCATATAGACATATAGCTGAGAAGGTATATAACCTCTAGAAAACGTTGTAATTTTGAGCTGGTCTGGGGGTAATTTCCAGGCCTTCTCCTTGTACCCAGTTACAGAAACAAACACCAGCCTTTCCCAATTCATCTTCATCTCATTACTAAGCCTCAAGATTAAGCAGATGGACCCTTGGTTTGGTCTGGGAACAAATTTGGTGAGGCAGCCAGTATCGACTGAGATGGCGCTGTATTCAGCGGCTTGCAGCTTGTGCTGAGACAGTCTTCAGGAGCATCGCAGCAGCTGCCAGGTGAGATTTTTCTGGGGACTCTCCTGAGGGCTACCTTGTGCATGAAATTGCATGTCCCTTTCACTACTAGAGAACGGAGATCAGGAGTGCTCAAAGGTTGACTTAACTGGATTGTATGCTGGGAGCCTATTGTTTTTCTATCTGGACTTGTTAAGCCATTTGTCTGGTACCACTAGGGAAGAAATAGGGCTCACTCAGACACTCGCCTTGCATTTTGGTTAAAATCAGGTTTTAAGTTTGTTTTGAGTCTGCTCTGCCTGAGTGCATCCAACCTTGTGTTTGTTCAAAATCTGTCTTCACTCATTTGTGCAGCTCTCTTGTCCTTTTTGGTACCATGTAAGCTTCAAAATGGAAGATACGGGGTCTATTCCTGCTGGGAGCCCTCTGGGAAGAAAAAAGATGTTTCCAGGAGCTCAAGGGTTAAGAGTCAGCTTAATTAAGAGCTGTCACCCAAAATGTGTGTGCGTATGTGCTTGTATTTTAAAAACCTTTATGCTTTTTTTTCCTCCTCTCCTAGGACCTTGTCTTTTTTTGAGCAAAAGTTTTTTTCCTCTCAGTTGACTGAATTGTTTTCTTCATTAATAGCTATTGCAACACAGCGTCCTCCTGGATCTTTAAGAAAAAGTGTAGTTTAGACACTTAGAAATGTCTTTGGGAATTTTTTTAAGTGGATTGTAAAAGCATCACCTGTTCTAGCCTCATAATAATTTCCCTTTTTTGAAAACCCAGAATTTTTCTCTTTGATTTTTCACCTAAGAGGTGTTTTTTTTTCTTCAATATGCAGATTTAGGGCTACTTAGCTGACAACTGCCAGGGTAATAAACCAGGTTATCAAGTCTAAGATAGGAAAAAAGGAGATTTTATGAATCTGTAAGTTGTGCTATTATTGACATATGTCAATGTATTTATGTCTTGTGTACACAATGTTTTACTACTGCAAATATATAAAAAAGCTCTAATTAATTGGCTTAAGAAAAATTGAAAGTTCTTAAATGTTTTAACAGAAAAAGACTATTCAAATGCTTTTGTCATGTTTACGTGACTTAAGTAAAATCTTTAATAAATAAGCAAGCCTTAAAATTATTGGTAAAGTAACATTAGAAATGTCTGAAGAATTGCCAGGATTCATTTTTCTTTGCATTTATTGATCAAGCAATTTCATATTTATCCCTGACAGATACTATAAGGTGTCAAAAGTTAGCATAGAGGATACAAAACTATAAACTCAGTCCAAAAAGGAATGATCTTTGCTTGTGTAATTTTTAATAAATAAAACATCAATAGTAGTTTATTGAAGATAGCTATGTCTTGAATTATTTAGTAAAATACCATAACTTCTAATCCTGTGGCTTTAGGCAGCCTAGTTCACAGATGTGAAGGAGGTTTGCTTTGTTATCATCTTTGTTTCAAAGTTAAACTGTAAACTACATTAATGAACAAGAATAGCTTGGAGGTCAGAAGCAAGATGAAATCTTTTTCACTGTCTCAGTAATAGTTTTGCGATGGCAGTTTTATAACATTAAATAACAACTATCACAGTTTTCCTGAATAGTCTAGGTAAACAATTACAATAAATAATTAGGTAAATGTAATGGGATACTTATAGACAAACTTGTCATAATCTAAAATCTAAAGTTGTGTGAAATTAAACAATAGGTATTTTATTATTTGGGTATTTTCCAATAAAAACATATTGTGGGAAAACATTCTTTCTAAAAATTTTGTCCTTTTAAAGGGTAAATACTTTTTTGTTGAATTCAAAGCTTATTTAAAGGTTTTATATATAAAACAAAGTAAAGGGAACCAGAAAATAAAAGAGATACAAAGAAAGTTATAAAAAAGAGGTATTTTTTATAAAAAGCTTATAGAAAAATGGCTTTACATAAAAGAGAATCTTGTACGGTAAATTTTGTCCTAGAATAAAATGACTGGTTGTTTTAGAAAGAGGGATGTTTAGAAGAGGGCTGAAAGTCCCGAAAGAATTTATGAAAGGGAATTTATACAAAACATTGTACAATTTAAGGGTAATTAGGCTTCCTAAATGCTTCATAAAATGCAACTATGACTCTTAACTGTACAACTTGTCTGCTTTAAAGCTAAGTGAGGCCTGGGACACATGGCGTTAGATGCTAGAAGAAGTCAAGCATTTCTGTCTAGGTCCTAGGGCCCACACCTGTTACATAATTACAATCCCAAACTTACCGAGTTTTTCACTAAAAGTAAAATTCGCTAAGAGTTAACAATGTAACGTGTTTGAGACTACAACAAATTGACGTTTTCCACTCCAATGCTGCTTTCAGCAGAAAGTAGCCAGAAAGATTATGATGCCGTATCTCCCTATGATTCTTATGATAAATACATATACAAGAATGATAGAAATCATGCACAAATTGACAGAGGGGCGCGTGGCAGGCCAGGTCTCACTGATGCAGGCCTCCATGACAACTGTTTCAGGACTGACTGGTTAAGTAAATTATTAAAAGCTGAAAGAGCCAGTGCCCTTATACAAAGGCTGGCATGTAACAAAAGGCCACCAAGAGTTTTGCCTGGTCCTTTCCTGGGCTTTGAAGCATGACAAGATAATGAAGGCATTCTTAACAGGACTCGGTTAGGATTGAACAAGTTTCACTGGTGTCTGAAGAAACTCCCCAGACCTCTGCAAACAAACTTGTTGGGGGTGTGAAGAAATTCCTCAAAGCTCCGTATTTTAGCAGGAGACAAGACAAGGGTAATCCCTCCAGCACCTTCCATTTAGATTAAGAAATTTTACTGAGGCTCCAGAGGAAGATCTTCAGGACTCAGACCTTAGGTACAGATTAGAGGAAGTCAATCACATATGACTTTAAATAAATTAGACACTTATGTCTAAATAAATTAGAAGAAGTCAATCATTTACGTCTTTACATGTAGATATATAGCTTAGAAGGTATATAAGCTCTGGAAAACTTTGTAATTTTGAGGTGGTCTGGGAATAATTTCCAGACCTTCTACCTGTACCCGGTTACAGAAATAAACGCCCTCCTTTCCCAGTTTATCTGCATCTCATTATTGGGCTGTGAGACTAAGCAGCCTGACCCTCAGTTTGGTCTTGGAACAGGTGTGTGATTCAGGTTCTGATGCCTTTGGAGAACAAAAAGAAAAGACCACTCTGTTATGATTTACAAATGCAGTGTATTTGGTTGGAAATGGTCTTTTGGTGGTGAGGAGGTTGGGATTCTTGAGCCAGGGCAGTCCTGGCTTCATTAAGGGCACATTTACTAGGGAGGAGAGGCCAGCTTTGCTCCAATAGTAGGGAAGGTAATAGAGCCTGGAGCGTCCCTGCAACTGCTGCAGGGAGCTGGAGAAGAAAGTTGCTGCCATTATGAGTTCTAGACAGAGACACAGGGAAAGTAGAGACAGCGCGAGGAAAGGGGGTTTGGGTGTTATACACGGGTGAGGAGGAAACTACTGTTTGTTTTCCAGTGTGATGATAGGAAGGTCATGTCAGAAAAATGGATAAAATTTTATGTTATGTGATATGAATTAGCTGTGTTCCCACCCATATGTCATCTTGAATTGTAGTTCCCATAATTGTAATGTGTCATGAAAGGGACCCAGAGTGGGAAGTAAGGGAATCATGGGGTGATTCTTATGATAGTGAGTGAGTTCTCACAAGATCTGATAGTTCTAGGAGGGGCTTTTTTCCCTTTGCTCAGCACTTCCCCTTTCTGCTGCCTTGTGAAGTAGGTGCCTTTCTTCCCCATCACCTTTGGTCATAATTGTAAGTTTCCTGAGGCTTTCCCAGCTATACAAAACTGTTAGTCAATGAAATCTCTTTTCTTTATGAGTTACTCAGCCTGAGGTACTTCACAGCAGTGTGAGAAAAGACTAATACAGTCAGGCTGCTATAAGGGTACTCAAAAATGTGGACGTGAGTTTGGTACTGGATAACAGGCAGAGGTTGGAACAGTTTGGGCGGCTCAGAAGACAGAAAAATGTGGGAAAGTTTGAAACTTCCTAGAGATTTGTCAAATGGCTTTAACTGAAATGCTAACAGTGACATGGGCAATGAAGTCCAGACTGAGGTGGTCTCAGATGGAGATGAGGCACTTGTTGGGAACTGGAGTAAAGGTCACTCTTGCAGTGTTTTGGCAAAGAGACTTGTGACATTTTGCCCCTCCCCAGAGATCTTTGAAACTTTGAACTTGGGAGAGATAATTTATGGCATCTCTCAAAAGAAATGTTTATGTGGCAAAGACTTTAAGAGGAAGCATAGCATAAAATTTTGAAAAATTTGCAGCCTGATGATGTGATAGAAAAGAAAAACTCATTTTTCTAAGTAGAAAATCAAGCCAACTACAGAAATTTGCATAAATAATAAAGAGCTGAATATTAATCACCAGAACAATGAGGAAAATGCCTCCAGAACATGTCAGAGGCCTTTAAGGCAGACCCTCCTGTCACAGGCATGATGGCCCAGTAGAGAAAAAGTTTACTGGGCAGAACCCAGGGCACCCTGCTCTGTGCAGCGTTGGGATATGGTGCCCTGCATACCAGTCACTCCAGCTGTGGCTAAAAAGGGCCAAGGTACAGCACAGACCCTTGTTTCAGAGGGTACAAGATAGAACTCAGATCCTTGTTTCAGAGGTGCAATGTGGTGTTGTACCTGCGAGTGTACAGAAGACAAGAATTGAGGTTTGGGACCCTCCACCTAGATTTCAGAGGATGTATGGAAATGCCTGGATGTTCAGGCAGAAGTCTGCTGCAGGGTTTCAGACCTCATGGAGAACCTCTGCTAGGGCAGTACAAAAGGGAAATGTGGGCTTGGAGACTTCACACAGAGTCCCCACTGGAGCTGTGCCTAGTGGAGCTATGAGAAGAGGGCCATCATCCTACAGACCCCAGAATGGTAGATCCACCAACAACTTGAGCTGTGTGCCTGGAAAAGCCACAGACACTTAATGCCAGCTGTGAAAGGAAGTGGGAGTGGGGCTGTACCCTGCAAAGCTACAGGGATGGAGCTACCCACGGCAGTGGGAGCCCACCTCTGGCATCAGTGTTACCTGGCTATGAGACATAGAGTTAAAGGAGATCATGTTTGAACTTTAAGAATTAATGACTGCCCTATTGGATTCTGGACCTCCATGGGGCTTGTAGCCCCTTTGTTTTGGTAAATTTCTCCGATTTGAAATGGGTGTATTTACCTTTACATTAAAATTAAATTACCTTTAAATTATTTGCCTTTAAATTAAATACAATGTTCCTGTGCCCACACTGTATTTAGGAAGTAACTGCCTCTCTTTTGACTTTACAGGCCAACAGGCACAAGGGACTTGCCTTGTCTCAGATGAAACTTTGGACTTGGACTTTTGGGTTAATGCTGGAATGAGGTAAGATTTTGCGGGACTATTGGAAAGACATGATTGCCTTTTAAAATATGTAGACATGAGAATTGAGAGAAGCTAGGGTCAGAATATTATGGTTTGGCTATGATCCCACCCAAATGTCATTTTGAATTGGAGTTCCCATAATCCCCACATGTCCTAGGAGGAACTTGGTGGAAGGTAATTGAATGATGGGGGCAGTGATGCCCATGCTGTTCTTGTGATAGTGAATGAGTTTTCACAAGATCTGATGGCTCTATTAGGGGCCTTTTCCCCTTTGCTCAGCAATTCTTCTTTCTGCTGCCTTGTGAAGAAGGTACTTTCCCTTCCCATCACCTTCTGCCATGATTGTAAGTTTCCTGAGGCTTTCCCAGCCATGTGGAACTGTGATTCAATTAAACTTCTTTTCCTTATAAATTACCCAGTTTTGGGTATTTCTTTATAGCAGAGTAAGAACAGACTGGATACATTATGTGTAAAAGTTTTTAATTTTATATTATTTAAATTAATTTTTAACTCCACCTTTCTTCCTACTATATACAGCCTGGCTTGTTTTTCTTTCTTCAGGGTTAGCATCTCTGTACACCAGAGAGCTCTTGCAGCCTTCCTTAGAGAAGTATGCTATTACTCGTGAATTGCTTTAAACCTTTAAATAATTGCTAGTTTCTATGCTAACAAATATGTTTTAAAGCTTGGTCGAAGATAGAAAGGTTTATTGTGTCTTGGAAAATTGACAAACCACAGAAAGATGAAATAAAGTCTCATCAAATGTTCTGGGTCATTACACCCACATTTATGGTCATACATTACTTTGAATGTTTCAGTGTAGATGTCTGGGGATGAGATTAACATTTAAATCAGTGGACTTTGAATAGAGTAGATTGTCCTTGGGGATGTTGGGAGGCCCCATTCAGTCATCTGAAGCCCTTGATAGAACAAAAGTTTGACCACTCTAAGCGAGAAAACTTCTCTAGGAGATAGCCTTTAGACTTCATCTGCAACACCACCTCTTCCTGGCTTTTTAGCCCACTGCCTTTACACTCAAACATCAAGTATTTCCCGACTCTCCAGCCTCATGGCCTCCCACAACATATTTTGAACTCACCAAACCTCCACAATTACATGAGCCAATACTTAAAATGTGTGTGTGTGTGTGTGTGTGTGTGTGTGTGTGTGTGTGTCTGTGTGTCTGTGTGTACTATTGGTTCTGTTTCTCTAGAAAACCTGACTACGAATACAAGGATTTCTTAAAATCTAGGAATGGGTCACTGGAAGGAAATTCACCAGGAATCCTACTTCCTCCTGCACTTCTAACATCTTTACCAAGTGACTGTGCTTGTGCATATTCTTCACCAGCAACAGAAATTTCACTGCATCCCAAAGCTTCTATTCCTTTTTTGGTTGACTCAAACTATAGAAACCTCTTTTAATATAATGAGTCAAAACTTGCCCCCTTCTGTCTTCTTCATCTGATATTAGTTTTTATCTGTAGATCAATCCTTACCAAGATGACTTCTCATTTACACAATGCTCTTCAACTGCTGTGCTCTTCAGCTGCTATTCTGAGCAGAGCATAGGCAAATACCTGATTTCTCTCTTTCTGCGGTTTTTTGGCACGTGTGCCAAGGTGTCTCTGGATCTCCCCACCTCTTATGGTCCTGAGGAATGGAAAGGTTGGATATTTTCTGGAAATAATGAACACCAACACACTGCACCCCCAATCCCCTGGGAAAGAAATATCCTCAGAGCTTGGCAAGCTCACTTTTTTGGCACTTTGTTAATCCCAACAGACTCCTCCAAAATTGAAGGTGACAGTTTTCTGGTCCCTGAAGTTTCTGACCACACAGATAAGGCTGGCATTGAGCTGCCTCAGATTTAGGCAGGCTCACAGCCAAAGTCCAGGGGCTGGTAGCTAATCCTGGAGTCCCACTCTGCTCCAGCTTCTTGGGGAGGCCCTCGCTCTCCCAGGTCATATTCAAATCCTTTGAGGTCCCTGCCTTGCCCTCCATGGTGATGTTGCAGCAGCCTGCTGTGATGTTTGGTGACTCAGTCAGGGTCTGGGAAAAAAGGGAACAAAAGAATTATTATTGCATTTAAAGAGTACATTCTTTGTCTATGATCTCAATAGTCCAGAACATCCTGTTAGGTTGACAGGGCATTTTTCAGCCAAAGAAACTGAAGCTTGAAAAAGCAAAAGAGTTACACAAAGTCAAATACGGAGGAAACCCCAGATTTAGGGAAGGAAACATAGCAAAACCACTCAGCTCTCTCCATTGTCTGTACACTTTGCCCACACCACACAGCTGAATTTATATTAGTTTGTTCTTCACACTTATCCTCAAATCCTTCCTAAACCCTAAAGAACTTGGAGGGTACAGTGAACCCTCTCAGGGAATAAGTTCCACGTGCAAAATCTGCAAAGCAGTTTCTGGAAACTAGTTGTAAGACTCTTAAACTCTCATTTAAGTGGCATAAAAAGTTAAGATTTGAAAATAAGAGGAAGAGAATACATTTGGTGAAAGCCATGCCATGAATCCCCTTCCACCCCCGGTGTCTGCCCCTCACCTCAAGCCTATTGACAGGAGCATCAATGAGACCATTCAGAGAGTTTGGTGCATGTGCATTTGACTCCTCAATGGGGATGCAGTTTCCCCACTGGCAGTCCTGACTTTGAGGCCATAGGCTGTTTCATCAGCATCTCCCTCTTTGAGTTTCTCAAGTGTGAGTCAGGCACCTGTGCAGTGCATCTCCAAGCTGCATCAAAGAGCCAGGGGCCAAAGAGAAATAACAAATGGCCACACTGAGAGTACATTACCTGTGAGAAGATAAGAGACAGATCCTCAGCATAGAGAAGGAGAGAGCTCCAAGAAACCTCTGAAGATGCTACATGATAGAAGGGGTAAACCTAAATTTTATCGAACCTAGGACACCAACTGCTTGTTGATCAGGATAGAACTAGTCAAGGGAAAGCTTTCTTGTTACCTCCTCCAAGAGTTGCAGCCACTTTACATGAAGTCTGTTCAAGCATTCTAATTTTCATCCATGGTAAGAAGACCCAGACACTGTATTCTCCACTGCCTATTTTACATACTCATGCGCCTATGTTCGTGGGTCCCCACCCAGTGTTGTACCAAGAGACCCAGGCTCTTTTGTCAATTCTTATCATGAGTAAATTGAGGGAACATCAATCACCTGAGGCATTTGGTGAACTAGTTTCTCATTGTCATCTTTACCCTCTGGCTTTTAACATTTTCACACAGTAGGGTGAATAAACAGATTAGCTTAACACCCTTCAATGTTGGAGAACTTGCAGTGACTCACATTGCTCCTCCTAATGTCTGAAGATACCACATTAAGACCCTTATTTTGACTCCATTAAAGTTCTCTTTGTTCTTCCCACTTCTTAATAAACACTTAAGAATTTCCTTCTTGCTAGAGAGAGGAACTCCACCCACCACAACTCTCCAATTTTTCCCCATTCTCTTTTCTTTCTTTCTTCTTTTTTTTTTTCTTTTGTTTTTGAGATGGAGTCTTGCTCTATTAACCAGGCTGAAGTGCAGTGGCACCATATCAGCTCACTGCAACCTCTGCCTCTTGGGTTTAAGTGATTCTCCTGCCTCAGCCTCCTGAGTACCTGGGATTAAAGGTACACATCACCACACCTGGCTAAATTTTGTATTTTTGGTAGAGATAGGGTTTCACCACGTTGGTCAGGCTGGTCTCAAACTCCTGAACTCAAGTGATCCACCCACCTAGGCCTCCCAAAGTGCTGGGATTACAGGCAGGAGCCACTGTGCATGACCCCCATTCTCTTTCAAATCACTCTGAGTCTCCCATTATCTTTGTTCAAGCATAACTCTTCTATTTGGTAGTGGCCCTGAGGCTAGTGGCTGTAGCTCAGACCTTTAAGCCTGGCCCAGATTGAGGATCTACCCCAGGTGCTTCACTTTTGTTAACACTTTTCCCATTAGAAACGGCCCTGAGGCCAGTGACTATAGCTTGGACCACTCAGAATCTCAGCTTTGCCCAATATCAGAATGCACTCTAACATTCTTCTTTACTTTCATTTGAGTAATTTGAAATGAAAATAACCAAGGGATTATATATTTAGCCATCTTCTTGGTACTCTGCATTTTCTTATGCATCCAGTGAGCCTCCAACTCAGGAGCTGAATCCATCATTTTTAATTCTGTTAGCAACTTTTATGCCCAGTAAATAATCATAGCACAGGTACAGTTCCATACTATGGATAACTTTGTTGCTTTGCAGGAAACAAAGGCTTATTATCCCCTGCCTCTCATTCTTTCTCCTCCCAAATCACATGTATTGAGGCAGGATCATTTTAGTGAATCCACTTCTGATTGCAACTGTGAGAGTGGACCTGCTACAAACTTTGTGTTGTTAAGAACTTTTGTCAAGGTCTACACAAGCTCTGTCTTATGTCTGACACCAACTGCGAGTTCAGGAAATTCCAAAACCACCCTGAAGTTCAAAAATTTGCTAAAAGATTTCAAAGAGCTCACTGAAGCTACTGCACTCAAGTTTATGGGTGATTACAGGCAAAATATACAGATATAAATCAGACAAAACAAGAGATTCGTAAGGTAGCATCCACAAAAAGGACCAAATGCAGAGTCTCCTGTTGTTCCCTCCCCATGGAGTCAGGATACGACTCCTTTCCAGACACTGATGTATGACGATAGTCTCAGAGTTTTTCCAACCAGGGAAGCTCACCTAGGCCTTAATGCTGAGACTTTTTATTGCAGCACCATCATGTAGGCATGATGATTGATTGTTCAGGTGACAGGAGTCTCCAGCTACTCCAGAGGTCAACTGATACTGCAGGATTGAAATCCTTAGCTTAAATCACACTTTTTGGTCTTTCTGGTATGACCAGCCATAGCAGTGACCACAAGCTTCTGGCAAATAGACACTCTTATCAGGCATGACGTTCCAAGCAGTAAAAGATTGCTTCCCAGAAGCCAGGAGAAGCAGCAATACCTCTCTTTAGGCAAGGTAAAAATCCTCTGTTACACACACCTGGAACCAAAAAGTCTCTCAGGCATTGCTGAGGAGCTCTGTGCATTTTGACTTTTTCACTCAGCCATGCTGTTGACTACTCTCTCTTAGCCTTCACTTCCTCCTTGATGTTTAAAAAGAGGAATTGATCAGCATTGATCTTTAAAAATTATATTGGGACTCATCTTTGGGACTTCCACATTTGTTGGTTCACTAAAGAAACAATCATAGTGACAATTTTTAAATGCCCACTATGAACACTATATAAGGTATGTTATTTCCAATTTTCAAAAAAAAAATGGAGAGACTCTACAATTCAGGTTAGTTTTATAAAAGAGGATATGCTGAAAGTCAAGCAGCTTAAAAAAAATTTTTAAAGAACCAAAAAAGAGCCTGAATAGCCAAGGCTATCCTAAGCAAAAAGAACAAAGTTGAAGACATCATGCTACTCAACTTCCAACTATACTACAAGGCTACTGTAGACAAAACAGCATAATATTGGAGCATGGTACTGGTACTGGTACAAGAACAGACACAGAGACCAATGGAAGAGAATAGAAAATTCAGACATAAAGCCAGACACCTACAATCATCTGATCTTCAACAAACCTGAAAAAAATAGGCAGTGAAGAAAAGACTCCCTGTTAAATAAACAGTGCTGGGAAAACAGAAGATTGAAACTGGACCCATTCTTTATACCATATACAAAAATTAACTGAAGATGGATGAAAGACTTAAATATAAAACTCAAAAGTATGAAAGCCCTAGAAGACCACCTAGACAATACCATTCAGGACATAGGCATGGGCAAAGGTTTCATGACAAAGATGCCAAAAGCAGTTGAAACAAAAGCAGAAATTGGCAGATGGGATTTAATTAAACTAAAGAGCTTCTGCACAGCAGAATCTACAGAATGTCTAAACAGACAGCCTGCAGAATGGAGAAAAATTTTGCAAACTATTCATCTGACAAAGGTCTAATATCCAATATCTATAAGGAACTTAAACTTTAAAAAACAAACAAAAAACCCCATTAAGAAGTGGGCAAAGGATGTGAAAAAGCAACTTTTAAATGCAAAGCCAACAACACAAGACAGATCTTTCTGACTCTCAGGTGGAAAGTTTTCTACCACAAACTAAAAATACCAAAATATTGTTTAAAAAAAAAAAAGCCACCCACTAACATAACATAACATAGAGCTGTTCAGTGGAACTTGGAAAAGTAATATAAATGTTCTATATTTGTAGTGCTCAATAAGGTAGCCACCAGTCACTTGTATTTAAATATTTCAATATATTTAATGGTCCATGAGACCCCATTTCTCTTCTTAAGAACAAACCTGGAGCTCAGGACCTTCCTACATGGGAAGCAGGATACAGAGCTACATGAATAAGAAAAGAACAACGGCTAAACCCATATGCCTCCCTTGGAAACCACAAGTAAACTGCAGCAGCTAGAAAGTATATGTTGCAATTCAAACCAATAGCCTCTGCTTTGAGAAAGAGAGGGGGAATTGGAGTGCACACCTTCACCTCTAAGCTGCTACCATTGATGTGCCAAACTTTTACATATTTTCTTTTTCCTTTTAACTGTTTTCATAGCAGTCTTTGCCAGTAAGAAGTTGTAATTTTTCTGTGGTCATATCTATTGAAGCCTCAATAGATATGACCTTTATTATCATTATTTTATTATTTCTGGCTTTGAAGATGAGCTTAAAAAACTATTTGCCACTCATAATTATATAAACATTAAATTATTATTTTAACCATATTTATTCTTTTCTATATAAATATTTATTCTAATAGTTTCTAATCATTGATGTTCTCCATTTCCAGAAATTCTTTTTTTCTTCTTTTCTTTCTTTCTTTTTTTTTTTTTGTCTTGCTCTGTCACCAAGACTGGAGTGCAGTGGCATGATCTTGGCTCATTGCAGCCTTGAACTTATGAGCTCCTCAAGAGATCCTCCCACCTCAGCCTCCCTAGTAGCTAGGACGACGGGTATGTGCCACCATGCTCAGCTAATTTTCAAGATATTTTTATAGAATCAGGGTATTGTTATCTTGCTCAGGCTGATCTTGAACTCCTAGACTCAAGCGATTTTCCCATCTTGGCCTGCAGAAGTGCTGGGATTACAGAAGTGAGCCACCATACTTGGCCCAGAAATTCTTACTGGAGCGATTGAGATGAAGCCTGAGCAGGGGTGTTTGGAAATTCCTCTCTAAGGGATTCGGATGCTCACCTATAGATTAGAAATATATGTTAGCATAAGTTCTAACTGATATAGGGTTATAAATTTTTCCCTAAATATTTAGTTCCTTAACCTGACACTATTTATTGAATTGTTCATCCATATTCCAATAATTTTCAAACATATCTCCAGTCCGGATTTATTTTAAGCTCTAGGTCTAGACACCTTTGAGCTCTAAATTTTTAAGCCTAGTGTTCTGCTTAACAACTCCTTTTTGATATCTGAAAAGCGTCTCATGCTGAATGTATCCAAGATAATACCCCTAGGCCTGGTGTTCCTTGAGTATCCTCCACCTCCGTGGAGGATTCTACCTCCACACTGTCATCTTTGACACTTTCTTCTCCTTCAAACCCATCACTAAGCCATCAGCAAGATTTCTCCATTTTAAAATCTCTTAAATACATCCGCTTCCATCTCTACTGCAACTACTTCAGTTCAACACGATGTCTCTCCTACGTTTTCATGAGTAGCAATAACCAACTAATTTGGGTTTCCCACATATTCCTGGAACTCCTGTACAGCATTCTCTACACTGAAGCCAGAGTGATCTTTTTCTTTCTTTATTTATTTTTAGTTTTATTTTTTTGAGATAGGGTTGCTCCAGCCCCCTGGCTGGTGCACAGTGGCATAACCATACCTCACCACAACCTCAATCTCATGGACTCAGGGATACTCACACCTCAGCCTCCCTAGTAGCTGGGAGTACAGGTGAGTACCAACATGCCCAGCTTTTTTTTTTTAATTATTTTTTTATTTTTTTATGGGACAAGATCCTATCACATTGTTCAGGCTAGTCTCAAATTCCTGGGCTGAAGTGACTCTCCTGCCTCGGCCTCCTAAAGTGATGGGATTACTGGTGTGAGGCACTGCACCCAGCCTCAGGGTGATCTTTTCAGAAAGCACACATTACCATGTCCTCATTTCTCAGTGACTCCAGGTCGCATCCTTACCATGCACTGCTGTTCTCTTCAAGGTTGCCCTGCCTACCAGCACAGTTGCACTTCTTCCTGTCCTCTGCCAAACTGCCTCATTGCAGTCATAATGGCAGCTTTTCAGTTTCCAAAACATGCATTTCTTTCCACCACAGGGCCTTTGCTCATGCTTCCTATTCTTAGAAAGCTCTTTACCCTCTTTCTTTTATTAATTTTACTCACACTTCTAGAGGTCAGCTTAAGCATCCTATCACAGAGAGCCTCACCTAGTCCCCAAACCTTAAGTGAGAGTCCCATGTTAGATACACTATTTACGTATGTTTGCAATTACAAATTCACTCATGTTATTTTAGTTTGAATAAAATAAGACTCTCGAACTCTTTGTTAAAATAGGAATCCCAGTGGGGTCATGCATTGTTTTTTTCCATCAGGCATGTGCTCTATGTGGGAAATGTGCAAGGGGAAAAGAAAAGACGCACATTCAATACCTTTACAAGTAAACAGCCTTTTGTAAAAGTTAAAGAAAGAGGAAACAAACAGGAAATGTGGCCTGACAGTTAAAGACAGGTTTGCTTTAAATAAAACCTGAGAGGGGCTTCTGGCCAATTTTGGTTACGAGTAGGAGTGCTTTTTTTTTTTTCCTTCAAACAGGTGACATCTTGGCTCACTGCAACCTCCACCTCTCGGGTTCAAGCAATTCTCCTGCCTCAGCCTCCCAAGTAGCTGGGACTACAGGCACGTATAGCCTTTTTTTAAAGTTTTTTAGAAGCAATTTTTACTAGGCCCGAGTGGTTGAAATAAAAACAATTTTTTTTACATAATGAGAGGCAGAGGTACATGTTTGGAAAGACGCATGCATTATTTTTTTGCTAGTAATCATTATTCCTGCTATAAGAATAATACTTAAGCAAACTGCCACAGTAATTGAGATTTTTTATTTGATATTTCACCCTGAGGATGTCACAGTATATTGTTTTACTGCAAATAGTAGAATGAGTAATTTCCACAAGGGTGGTATAGTAAATAATTCCCATTAAATAGTTTTACTATTTGGCTTAAAAGGAGAGGTAGGATTGACAAAAAGTATTTGGTGAGGTAGGGATGACACTGAGTAAGTTATGTAGTTTTTACTTAGTTACTTATTTTTTTATGATTTTTAGCTTAAGATTTCCTACTTTTTTACATTGATATTTAGGATATTTGTTTGGGCTGCTAGGGGTTGCTTTCTCAGCTTTCCAGGCTTTGACCTGAATGTGATGTATTTATGAGTTGATTCCTGTAACAAATATCATTTTAATTATCCTGGGTTTTGTAGACACGCTAGATGTGGGGTGAATGATTCTGGGCACCCTCAGTTATTAGTTGTCAGTGCCAGCAGTGAATAGATTTCTTCCTGTAATGGCTGGGGGGCTTGGAGGTAGCACCTGCTGATACATTTAATTTTTAGTTTATAGGGATTTAAGAAAGCACAGTTTATTTTGGAAATTTGTAGCCAGAAAAATTAGATTTTAATATAAACAGGAGAAAATAATAAAAACTGAAAAACATTAGGCAATACTAGAATTTAACAACAGGTGTGCTATAGTTTTTGAAACATAATTTTTTCTTTCCAGTTTTCCATTTTTATTAAAAGACAAATCATTGTAGGACTGATTTGCTTTATTATATGTGGCTTAATTATTTACATACAGTGCAGCTAGAATAATTGTTTTTTACATAGGCCTTTGAAATTGGCTTTGATGGAACTTTGTTTCATAGAAAGAATTTGAGATAAGAGTTTTCTAAAGCCAAGCCCATCCATGGGTTTATACCATTAAATACCTATGAGTTGGGTGAATTATTATTATTATTATTTTAGATTTTAAGGTACCTTGGGGTTCTTGGCCTGTAGGAAAGTAACCTTCTTTACTTATCACAGATTAGAAACCCTGCACAGGAACTGTGTGCACAAAATATGAGGCCAGTTTTCCAAGGGCTTTACTGGTTTTATAAGTTGTTTGGTTTTTTTTTTTTTTTTTTTTTTTTTGAGACAGAGTCTTGCTCTCGTTACCCAGACTGGAGTGCAATGGCGCGATCTCGGCTCACCGCAACCTCCGCCTCCTGGGTTCAGGCAATTCTCCTGCCTCAGCCTCCTGAGTAGCTGGGATTACAGGCACGTGCCACCATGCCCAGCTAATTTTTTTTGTATTTTTAGTAGAGACGGGGTTTCACCATGTTGACCAGGATGGTCTCCATCTGTTGACCTCGTGATCCACCTGCCTCGGCCTCCCAAAGTGCTGGGATTACAGGCTTGAGCCACCGCGCCCGGCCCAGTTGTTTGATTTTTTTTAAAGGAAAAAATACTATTTGAAGTAAAGCCTTGGTAAAAAATAACCAGTTTTTTAAAATTGTGTTCTGTTACAAAAGAAAACAGATTTTTACTGCATTTATGCAGGTAACTATATTGCCATAACTTAGCAATACTTACAGATAGTTTTTAAATTTTGAAGAAAATTAGAGAGAAACAAGTATGCTTTAAATTTTGTTTATGGGAGTATACTAAATTGTTAAAAACTGTCAACAGCTTAAAAGAAAAGTTTCTTTGACTTTGAAAAGCACAACAAAAGATTAGCAATATTTTAAATAAAACGTTAAAAAGATTACTCCAGTGTCCTATTAGTTTCGTTTATGCAGTTAACATCTGTCCCTCTTGAAATAAATTAACATTTAGCTTTTTAAGAGTTCTGAATGTTTTTCCTTTATTTTGATGTTACAATCTTTAAAATTATTAGAAAGCTGCATTTAACAGCACCTGTTAGAGCCTTATAGCTGATTATAAAACCGCCTTTTAAGGAGGACCAAAACAAGACAATGGTTTCTAGATGACAAAATGTTTTAGGGTAGCCAGAGTTACAGACACAATTGACAAGCGTGTTTGTGACTTCTGTGGCACACAATAATTTTAACATAATAATTATTACTAATGTACACTGAGATATAGTCGAATGATAGGATTTTTCCATAACTTTGGAGCACATAACCATAACATTTATGCAAATATGGCTCAAAGAAAGCCAAACATTTTCTATTTGACAAGCTTCCTACTTGATTTTATACCAAATAAGCCAAACTTTATCTTTGTATTAGTGTGCTATTAATGTTAAACCTAATTTTTAATAAAACCTTGTAGTCACATTTACTCAATTTTAATGTTTGACCGTAAGGTAAGATTTTTACAGACCCTTTTTAAACCTTCATAATTTTTGTTAAAGAGCAGGTTAGTGCTTTAAGAGAAATCCATTGTGCTTTTATTTTAATGCTTATTTTACAGAAAAACTGGACGATACCCCTTCAACTTTAGCCAATATCTTTATACACAGAATTTATTTTACAATTAAATCGTACAACATTTCTTGCATAAATTTTCTTTTACAAAATGTTATGACTTTTACGGACAATTGTTGACATATTTCAACTATCTGACTTGTAAACATTCTTTTTTTAAAAATCAGTTCATTAGTTTTAGGATAAGAATTTGCCATATACAATTCTTTTTTCTATAAATTACTCTTTAATATTTTTTTCCCAAAACAAACTTCCTTCATGTTTGTAGACTAGACTGCCTAAGGCCATAAGATTAGAAGTTATTTTGTTTGTGTCCATGTTCAATTGAGTTTAAATTTAATATTTAACTTTTCCTCCCCATTTGGCCTCAATTTGATACCCAATTATAAGGAAAATACCTTACAGATATACAGGGAAGACATAGTTGATATAGGTTACACGTACAGGATAAGCATAGGAAAATGAAAAGCATAATTAATAAAATCCACACCTACCATAGCCATTGCCAATGCCAGTTGGACAGTCAGTCTGTGATGGGGTGCTGATGGTTAGATTCTGACTGTTTTACTTGTTTTTGAATGTCTTGGGCAAGGAGAGTAATATTGTGAGAATTGTCAGAGATATACACACAATATTCAGTATACAGTAAGGTGAAAACCCCTCCTTTGGCTGCAGTAAGCATATGTAATTCCATTCAATTTTGCAATGCAACAGTATGCAGCTAAGCAAACTCATCCAATGACAACACAAGTTTAGTGCTACTATCATGAAGAGCTTTTATGACATATAAGCTTAATTTTTTAATTTGTTGCTGAAACAAGATTGTACCAGTGGCAGGGAAAGAATACTGTGATAGGGTCCCACCACGAGAGAGTCTGGCACATTCATAGCCAGTGAGGTTTGCAAGCATCTAGATTACTGGGGAGGGGAATGTTATCCCAGACCGTGAATAAAATTAATGGCCACCCTAAGTGCATGTCCCTGTCCAATGTGGGGGCAGGTATCACCACCCATAGGGTCTGCATACCCAGAGGGCCCCAAGGGGACAGCAATAATTTTACTATAATTATAGTGTATAAGGTGTTATTAAAGTAGGAAAGAGATTGCGTTTCATTGGGGGTAGTGTTATTGATTTGGAGTATGTGTTGACAATTGCCTGATGGGAGAAACCCCAGAGTGGCATTAGAGGAGCCATTTAAAGCCTCCAAACAAAAGGGAGCTATATGGAGACCAGCTACCAGCACAGTAGTCTCCCAGTATATGCCGTTCCGGGCATATTGGGCAGGATACCAAGGCTTTTGATGCAAGGCAAGGTTGGAGTTGACATTTCATCTGATTTTGGCAAAGATAGATTGGTTGGTTTGGTCAAAGGAAGTCCAGGCTGGATTTCAAGTATTGTTGTTATGGCCCCACTGGTAGTGACATAGCCTTTCAGGAATGTTGGCAGTGATGCCTCTCCAAGGGAATACATTTACTGCAGCCTCTGGCAATTCAACACACACAAGGCGAAGCTGGAGCTGAACCAGAGCTGGGAAAGGCAGGGGTCTGCAGGACTTAGGCTCA
>NW_022437059.1:1350620-1620327 GCF_009761245.1 Sapajus apella | reverse complement strand
GTGTCAGACCTCTGTCCTATAGCACAGTGAGATAAAAAATTTGTCTTGCTTTCAGTTAATAATTTTTGGGAATTTACGTCAGTGATTTAAGAAAAAAACTACTATACAAATAAAGTAATATTAATCATATATGGGATAGTCAATGTGATTGGAAAAAAAACTGCTATTTTGGCAAATTTCTATTTCCTCTCCCAAAACACTGAAAGAGCTTCATTCTCTGGTGTGACTCTCAGCTCTGCTATCTCTGGGGACTGCATGTGCCTTATTTTTGGTGGAGAAATTTGAGTCTGAAGGCTAGTGTCTGAATGGAATCCTGCGTGGGGCCTATGTGACTCTCTAGGGACAAAAAAATCAGGGAAACCAGAGGATGGGGAGGGGTGTCACTCACCACAGACAGTGAGGTAGAACACCTGGCCAGGTAGTTGTCCCGCAGTTAAGCAGATCACGGTCGCATACTGCCCACCATCTTCAGGGGCCAGGTTCTCAATCCTCAGACACAAAATGCTGGGCACGGACCCTCTGCTTGAACTTGTCCTGGAGGCTCAACCAGGTTGGAGAGTCAGCCCTTCTGTGGACTTCCAGCATCAGTGTATCAGTTGACGGAGTGCCCAAACCCCATGCAACCTCCACCGGTTTGGCTCCTACATCTACTCTGAGTTTCTCAGTCATGTTAAACCAGGCAGAACCTCCTTGCTTTCCCTTCAGATGAATGTAGTTCCCATAATCCTTCACAGCAGAGCCATGTGCTCCAGAAGCATTGGCTGCAGTGCTGCAGACACCTAGGGCATGAAGGCAGGAAACGTGAGTATTTTCTCATCAAGAACAAATGAGAGAAACACAGAACTTTGGTTCAGAGTGACAGAAATCCATCCAAAATCCTCCCTTGATTTTGGGAGAGCTGCCTAGTATAGTAGATTTGAAGCAATTCTGGAATCAAGTTCTGGTTCTAGTGGAGTGTGATCTTGAACAGGTTCCCGAACCCTCCGATCTTCAATTTTCTTACCTGCCCCATAGTGACAGTAAGGATCAAATGAGATCCTAGATCAAAAGCACCTAGCACATTTTCTGACATATGCTAAGTGCATAACTGCAGGAAGCAGCTTCTAACGTGGCTCCCAAGGATGCCTCCCCACTGTGTGCACAGCCCTGTGTAATGCCCTCCCTGGAGTATGGGTTGCACTGATTACTTGCAAATACAGCAAAAGTGATGGAGTGTCCCTTCTGTCTGGCTCACACCCTCTGTCTCCATCACTGACTCCTATTCAGGCTGAGGATGCCAGCTACTACATTATGAGCTGCTCTGTGGAGAGGCCCACATGGCAGGGAGCTGGGGGCAGCCTCCAGCCAACACCTTCATTCCAGTCTCTACGAACCTGAGTGACAGGACCCAGCTGAACCTTAAGTGGATCCTGACCTTTGTAAACTGTGAGACAATGTCCCATGTTCTGTTAAGGAACTGAGTTCTAGGTTAATAGTTCACATAACAATACATAACTAAGGCAAAGATGAAGGTTGCTTTCCTTTGCCTTTCCTTCTAGGAAGGAAACTATTCAGGATAATATAGGGCAGGATAGGATGGGAAGTGAATTAGACAGGTTGTCCTGTGGCAACAATTACAAAAATCAGGGACTTAGAACAAGCAGAGTTGGTGTATTACTTACACTACATGTCTCACAAGGAATACTGAGGGAAGGGTCATGTTACTTGTGGGTCAGGGATCCACACCTTGTAGGAGCTCCATATCCTCACAGCCTCCTCAGCCCTCATGGTAAGGAAGGGAGGAGACAAGAGAGGAACCTGTGGGGTATGCACTGCACCGTCCAGAAGTGATATAATCTCTTCATATTTTCTAGACAGAACTAGTCAGGAAACCCTGCTAACTGCCAGGGGCTGAAATTGTGGGATAGCACATGAGCTGTTTGGTGGCACTGTGTCCCTGCCATCAAGAGGGCACTTTTCTACACAGTGCCCATGAGGCCCCTGGTCAATCTCCCTCAGTCACTGTCTCCCACAGAGCCCTGACCAATGGGCACAGCTGCCTCAGCTATGCCTTCTCTTGACCCCTTCCTTGTCCACCAGGCACTGCCACAATGAACCCAGAGACCTCTGTCCTTCCTGGGGACCAGGGTGGGACCAATCTAGACCTGGGGAGATGTAGGAATTCACTCTGCGTGGTGGCAAAAGTAGTAGAGAAGGTTATAGAATATAGTCACAAACCTTCTTGAAAGGCCAAGAAGTTTTCATAGTTTTATTAGAAGTTTCAGCTGAAGGCAGCCTTATCTCCTTTACATTTAGTTAATAAGAAAAGCAATAGCTAGGGTATGTGAGGGAGCTTATCTGAATAACTTGTTTACTCATGTGGTCTTAAAACTAATCTTTGAGTTGGATGGCCCTCTCAGGGAGAGGTCGACCAGGGATATTACCCAGTAATAGTGTTTGCTTTGGTCATTGGAACCTGTCCTTTAATCTTTAATCTCTAGTGATGTTAACTCAAGCCTTTGTCAATTAAACTTTACTAAATAAATCGAAGTCTCACTGGCTAGTGGGGGCCGGCAGTTGCAACTGTTTACAGCACTCTCCAGGGAGTCTGTAAGTGGCCATGGACCCTCAGCTGAACTGGCAAAGCATAATTTCTGTGTGTCAGTGTACTTTATTCATCTGTCATTAAGTCAGGGTCTGCAGGCAGACCCCCACAGGTGGTGACTCTGACAGGGAAACTGCCACAGAATACCCTGGATCTTGAAGGAAGAACCATCTCATCCTTTAAGCAGCTCAGGTCCATCTGGTTTGCTACTAAGTTGCATGGTGCCCAGTGTTCTCTCTAATGTGTACATTTCTCACCATTTCAAGCCAGTACCTTGCTGCTGTCCTTATACTCATCCCTGGCTCTCAATGGAAACAGAATAACTCATGCCAACCCTTGGATGTGGAAGTGTTTCAAATATCTCTGTTTCCAGTTTTTCACTAACTCAGTTTACCAGGCCCCTCCTCTGGGCCAAGGCTTCACTCCTTCCCATCAGTTCCCTCAAGGGACTTGGCCCCACCCCAGGATCAGCACCCCTTAACATCAGGGCTACAGGCCTTTGGGATCCACATCAGTCCCATTCTGCATTGCTATAAAGAAATACCTAAGGCTAGGTAATTTATAAAGAAAAGGTATTTAATTGTGCTCCTGGTGGGAGCCTCAGGAATCTCACTGTCATTGTGGAAGGTAAAGAGGAGCCAATGTGTCACATGGTCAGAGCAAGAGATAGGGAGAGGTGCCACACACTTTTAAACAATCAGCTCTCCCTTGAACTAACTTAGCGAGAATCCACCTAGCACCAAGGGAATGATGCTGAACCATTTGTGAGGGATCTGTCCCCATGATCCAATCACCTTTCACCAGTTCCTCCATCAACAATGGGAATCACATTTCCACATGAGATTTGGAGGGGACAAACATCCAAACCATGTCAGTGGGCCAGTGCCCCGTCCAGTTCTGCCTAGGGTCATACAGGAGAGGCAGCAAGTGTGCAGCCACCAGCCTCCTCCTATCACCTCCAGCTCCTCCACAGTTCCTCCTCCCACATCTCACACTCTTCTGACACCCAGTTAAAGAGGAGGCCTATGCTCTCCCACAGAGCATCCTGGGGCACAGCACAGACACCTGAACAAGCCCAAAAAGGTTGCTGAGGAGAGCCAGATGAGGCTGTGCTGCCAGAGCCTTCTAAACAAGCCAGGGCACAAAGGCCACATCCCAGCAGGTCCCCAGACATGGTGACCACTTGTCAGTAGCAGAAAGGGTAGAAGTACACTCTCTCCTCCTAGCTCCACCCCCTTCCTTTATGTACCCACGGTATGCTGATGTTTCAGGGTTATTTGAGTCTCAATGAGGAGAAGTGCAGTCTAGCCTGTCCTGGAGTAATGTGCTGGCTGGGGAATGGAGACCAGTGATATCCACTAAGTAGAGGTTGCTCCTGGTGGATCTTGCCACTTGGACAGAAGCCAGACAAATTTCCACCTTCCTAATTGCAGTGAGTGCTAGGACACTGCTGTGATTGGCAGTTGCACCCTCTCTGAACCAGGCTCCCTGTTCACAAATCTACACTAAGTGAGGGTGATTGTCAACCAAAGTGGCCTACTCTAACCAAGTTAAAGCCATTCACAGGGCTCAAGACTGCCCCGAGGAGGAGGGGATGAGAGAGAGAGTTGGGTGAGACAGTCAAGGTTTGGGGCAGTCATTGCCACTAGATATAGAACCCCCATTATGGGGGTAGATGCATCTCTGTGGCCAGGTGCAGGCAGAGGACTGGAGGGCAAGCAGGTGAACTGAACTTGCTCGGGACCTTCACTAACTCTCCCTTTGGTAAGATGACCATCCAAGGATAAAATATTTTTGAAGGGGGGTGTTGGTCATGATGTTGAAGCTTCTGGGGAAAGGCCTTCAGACCGTCCATGTTCCAAAGTCTTTCCTGGATAGTGGGCAGTGGCCCAAAGAGGCTGAAGGTGCAGGGACCATGGGAGAGAGCCGCTTTCAACTCACACACATGGCCTCTTCCTGAGAGTTGGGTCCCACTGCCCTGGAAGTCTGACCTGCAGACCCTGACTTAACAATGGATGAATTAATGCACTCTTACACCATTACAGTGTTTCAAGTGGCCCTAGCCACTATTAATATTATTAAATCTATTTAATAATAGATTACTATTATTATTAAACCAGCTGATTATTAAATATTATAATCAGCTGCTTTCACAGGGCAAAATGGAACCAATTGACCCAGACCCCCATCTGTCCACACTTTTATTCATAACAGAGGTCTAAGTTAACACACTTGTGAATGATTAACATGGTTAAGAGAATGGTTTTACAGCTGACAAAAGCTTTAGGTTTCAGGACCCAGAGTAAATGCTACTAACTTGATCTTCCCTGGAGAGGCCACCCAGCACAAAATTAACATGAATAAACAGAGTGGAGACAGATGGGTGTGGGGTAAGGCCTTTGATCATCTCTGTCTCTCCCTAACTTAATGGACTGGCCCCCTTGGGCCTGCCCCAGTAAAACTTTTGGCCTTCCAAAAGGTTTGAGACTAACTTTCCATAATATAACCTTAATATTTTCTGTAATATTTTGCTAACCACCCCAAGTGAATCTCAACATCTTCCCAGGGCAGCCACCTCACAGGCCCAGAACCTGGGGCCACCTGTCCTCCCCAACAATGAGCTCCCACACTGCGCCCAACATCTATACGGTGACATCCCCACACCCATACTCCCCAAAGGAAGGTACCCCACAGGAAGTGTCTTAAAATCCTAAAGGTCTTGTTTCTCTTTCCACAAAATATGACCTGTTCATGCTGTACTTTCATAACCAAGGAGGAACACTTGGGGAAGTGTTCTGAAAGGCACGACTTCCTAACCCCAAGGCACCATCTCCTTCTCCTCAAGTAGTCTTCCTTGGTGGCTGCCCAAGCAGAACACCCCAAGGCTGGAGCTGCAGGCCTGACCTATGACCACCTCAAGGTAGTCAGGTTTCTGGGTATTAAACCCACTTAATGACTGTGAAACCCAAACCCCAGAGGGGTTACATGACCTGTGAAAGGTCACACAGCTAATCAAGGGGCAGGGTCTGGACTCCTTACCATAAGCTCATGACTCATCACTGCCATCACAGCCACTCTCCCATCCCATGACGTGGCCCCAAGCCATCAACTCGAGTGCACTCTGCTCTCACCCAGAACTGCTCCGCAAATTTGCAGGAGAAAGAATATTCAAGATTGGCTTGATTCTTACTGCCCTATGCGGTAATAAGGAAGTTACTGCAAAAGGCAGTCCACGAGTTCTAGAGTTAGACACTCCTTCTGATGTGGAATCTAAATCTGGGCAGCTCATCTGCTGGTCACCCTCAGGGCAATGGGGATGAAGCCTCATATGCACCCCGCCGCATGTCTACAGCTCTCCAGAATCAACTTCTTTGAGAAGTGCTTGGCCATGAACACTATTTGTAAGGGAGGGGAATGCGAAAGACAAGCCTTCAGAGAGGAAACCAGCCCTGTGGCTGAAGCCAGGAACCCTGGAGAGAGGCAGCAAATGAATATTCCACGCTAGCAAAACACCAGGGACATTTTGAAAATCCAGACCTCTAACCTCATTTTTGACATCCCAGCCAGCCTGTGCTAAGGCATAAACACGCATGTGGGCACAAATCACAACCACAGGAGTTTCGGTAAGTTAATTACACACAACTGCCTAATGCTGGTAATGTTTTGGTGAATTAAAGGAAGGCAACAGCAGAATGTGTGTGTCACCAATTGCCAGATAGGAGATAAGTGGAGACTTCTGGGTAATCTGATATACTGTCGTCCACGTCCCTGGCACTTGTGTTGGTGCACTGGAAGAAGCAAGCACATCTTCCATTCTTTACAAACTGGTTTTGGAAGATAAAGACCTTCTTCCCCTTTGGTGCCCGGGCTTATAGGATTGCTTCTGGGGTCTAAACTCTGTGGGATTAAAGGCAAATTATGTGGCTTTGACTGGGTCCAACTATGGTCCATGTTTGGTGGGACTATTACCAGGGGCTCAAGTGGGTATGGATTCTGTCTGATTCTTGGGTAGACTGGACTTCCTCTAGGATCTGGGTCACAGGGCTACAGAGGGCTCCTACTAGGTAACTGAATAGGTCCTTGGACTGACCGGACTAGCCTTACACTGTGACAGAGTGGTGGAGGGTGAAAGCAGCCCTCTAACACTCTCAGCTGCAGTCTAAGGGCTGCTTACAAGTTCACAATTTGCAAGCTGACCTCTGGAGGACTAGACAGGCATGCCTTCTACCAGGTTCCTGGTTGGGCCAGACTGCCACTGGACGATGGATGAGCAGGGATAAAGCTGGGTCACAGGGCTGCTTCAGAATCTGCAATCAGACTAAGGTTGGAAGATGTACCAACAGGGGCGTAGACAAACATACCTTCCATGGGGTCTCTGGGTGGGCAGGAATACTCTTTGCCCAAAACTAGGCAAGCATGAACTGTGTTTTAGAATGAAATAAATATTCATAGTGGTGATGGGGACAGAAGGGGCTGGAGCCAAGTTATAGAACTGCTTCAAAGGCCAAGGTCAACAGGACTGTTATCCAAAGCATGGGTGGGACTCCTCTCAGGTCCCTTGACAGATGGTTCTAGTGGCAGGACCAAAGCCAAACATAGCTGTATCCTGATTTCCTGGGGGATGGTGCTGTTTCCAGATCTGTATCCAGGAACATGTACAGTGAGCCTGCTACCAGGGTGTAAAACATGCCCTCTCAAAACACCCTCTTCAGTCTTGGGCTGTCCTAAGGTTTTGCTGCATCTGGCCTGGATTCCAATGCACTCAAAACTGTACTTTTGTCTATGGAAGGCTGCCAAATTACTGTTGCTTTGGGAGAATATGAATGGGACATCCCCAACTCCATCTCCTTATTCTCAAATTTTATTTTAAAAAGAAACACTAAAATACTCAACCAAAAAATTCAATGAACTTCAAGTAGAATTAACTCACAAACATCCAAAACTAGGCATGTCACAATGAGACAAGCGAAGCCAAAGTCAAGTAGAGAATCTTCAACGTTTAAGTAGAAAAGTGATGCTGTTTATTCAAGGGATCCCCAATAAGGTTAACAGCTAATTCCATGAATGCCAACAGGCTCTGTGATGATATGTGCAAAATGTTCAGAAAAAAATCTTACAAGTAAGAATTTGTTGTTCTACAAAACTATCCTTTATAAATCAAGGAGAAATTAAGACATGCCCAGAGAAACAAAAAAATGAGAATTTTTGTCACTAGCAGACCTGCAATATAACAAATGCAAAGGGGGTCATTCTGTCTGAAATGAAAGGCACCAGAGAGTGAATAAAATCTATATGAACAAATAAAGTGCACTAGCACAGGTAATTAAATAGATAAATATAAACAACAATAGGAATGTTTTTATTTATTTATAATAGCTTTTCTCCTAACTCACCTAAAGTAAACTTACCTAACACAAAAGTGTGGGTGTTAGTGGGTACACAAGGTAAAAGATGTGATTTAGATGAGAATAGCAGTACAAAGATAGGGGAACACAGCTGTGTAGAATTAAAGTTTTTGTATACCGTTGAAATTAAATGGATATTAAACCAATAAGGAATCTATAAATAAAGGTATTATGTTCCCTAGAAATAAAAAATATTTTGAAGGGATGAGAATTAAACTAGTATGATGAGAATTACATAAACTAGTTAGTAGAAAATTTTCTGGAAAGATACGAACTATGAAAACTGACTCAAGAAGAAATAGAAAATTTAGATAAACCTATAACAATTAAGATAATGAATTAGTAATCAAAACACAAGGCCAGTTCTTCACAAATTCTTCCAGAAAATAGAGTAGAAAGTGTTATTTGCAACTCATTCTGTAAAGCTAGAATTACACTGATACCAAAACCAAAGATATAAAGAGTAAATGATAAGCTAATGTCTCTTATGATTATACATGCAAAAATTCTCAACAAAATATTAGCAAACTGAATTCACCAACATATAAAAAGGATTATACAACACAACCAAGTGGGATTTTACCAAGTATACAGAATGATCCCACATGCAAAGTCAATGAATATAATAGAGGATATGAATAGATAAAAGGGAGGGGAGAATATATGATTACTGCAGTAAAGGCAAAAAAGTATTTGACAAAATTCAACACCTTTTCATGATGAAAAACAACTGAGTAAGTAGGAAGCGAGAAGAATCTCTTCAACCTGATAAAGGACATTTATGTAAAATGCGCAGCTAACATCATACATAAAGGTTAATCATGGAGCTTTCCCTCCCTGACGCCGCCGAGGTCGCACACGTGAGGCCTCTCCCCCGCGGCTGCAGACGCCGCCGCGATGCGCTCCGTCGCCTCCTACCTGCTGGCTGCCCTGGGGGTAACCCTTCTCCGAACGCCAAGGACATCAAGAAGATCCTGGACAGCGTCGGCATCGAGGCGGACGACGACCGGCTCAGCAAGGTTATCAGCTAGCTGAACTGAAAGAACATTGAGGACGTGATGGCCCAGGGTATTGGCAAGCTTGCCAGCGTACCTGCCGGTGGGGCTGTGGCCGTCTCTGCTGCCCCAGGCTCTGCAGCTCCTGCTGCTAGTTCCGCCCCTGCTGCCGCAGAGGAGAAGAAAGATGAAAAGGAGGAGGAATCTGAAGAGTCAGACGATGACATGGGATTTGGCCTCTTTGATTAAACTCCTGTTCCCCTGCAAATAAAGCCTTTTTACACATCAAAAAAAAAAAAAAAGATTAATCATGGAAAGCTTTCCCCCTAAATTCCAAACAAGCCAAGGGTGTGTGTTTGTAACATTTGTATTCAAAATTGTACTGTAGGTTCTAGCCAGAACAATTAAGTAAGAAAAACAGTTAGAAGGTGCCCATACTTGAAAGGAAGAATTAAAACTATCTCTATTTAAAATGACATGAACTCATATATAGAAAATTCAAAAGAATTTACAAGAAACTATTAGAGCTCATAAACAAGTTCAATATGGTTACAAAATGCAAGATAAACATGTAAGAAAACCAGTATAGTTTTATATACTCACAATGAGCAATCGAAAGATAAATTAAGAAACAATTCCATTGCAATAGAATCAAAAAGAAAAAGTTCTTAGGAATAAGCTAACAAGAGAAGTGCAAAACAAGTGAACCAAAAAATGCAGAATATTGTAGAAATAAATTAAAGAGGATTTAAATGAAAAAAACATGCTATGTTTTTGAATGACAAGATTTAAGATTGTTAAGATGACAATATTTTTCAAACTCATCTACAAACTCAACGCAATCCCTACCAAAGTCCAGCTGGATTTTGGAATTGACGAACTAGTCCTGAAATTATTATGGTAGTGCCATAGGAATAGCCAAAATTTTGAAAGACTCACACTTCACAGTTTCAAAACTTACTACAACACTGAAGCAATCCAGACAATGTAGTACTGACATAATGATAGATACCTGAAATAAAATAGAAAGTTTGATAATATACCCACACATCAATAAACAATTGATTTTCAACAAGGATGCTAAGACAATTTAATGGAGAACAGAATAGCACTGAATAGTGTCAAAGAATAGTGTTGGGAAAACTGAATATATATGCAAAAGAATGAAGTTAAATCTTTAGCACAGACCATAAACAAAAATTAACTCAAAATGCATGAAAGACTTAGTTATAAGAGCTAAAACTAAGAGCTCTTTAAGATACGTAAAAATATTCATTTATTAGACAATGATCTGTGACGTAAGGCACCTAAAACACAAATAATTAATGAAGAAAAAGGTAAGTTAAACTTCAACAAAATTAAAAACTTTTGCACATCAAAGAACACCATCAAGAAAGTGAATGATGACCCAGAGAATGGGACAAAATATTTGCCCATTTTCCCATAAACATGAAAGAAAATATAAAGAACATTTATACCTCAACAGTAAAAAGACAAAGAATTTAATTTTTGTTTAATGACCAAAGATTTGAGTAGACATCAAAGGACTTATATAAATGGCCAATAAAATAATAACAATATATGCTTCAGCATGAAACATTAGAGAAAAAATCAAATCTGAAATAAGATACCACTTCATTCCCACTCGGATGATTATAATTTTTTTTAATGGACAATAATAAAACAAAAAAAACAAGGCTGGGCACTGTGGCTCACGCCTGTAATCCCATCACTTTGGGAGGCCTAGGTGGGCAGATCACAAGGTCAGGAGATCTAAACCATCCTGGCCAACGTGGTGAAACCCCGTCTCTACCAAAAATGCAAAAATTAGCTGGGCGTGGTGGCAGACACCTGTAATCCCTGCTATTCAAGAAGCTGAGGCAGGAGAATCTCTTGAACCTGCGAGGCAGAGGTTGCAGTGAGCCAAGATCAAGCCACTGCACTCCAGCCTGGCGACAGAGCAAGACTTTTATTTTCTCAAAAAAAATAAAATAAAATAAATCATCATTTATTGCTGGAGGGAATGTAAAATGGTTCAGCCACATTGGAAAACAGTTTGGAAGTTCCTCCAAATGATAATAATAGAGGTACCATGTAACCCAGAAATTCCACACCAAATTAAACAGCCAACAAAATTGTAAACATGTTCATAGAAACACATGGCATTATTTATAATAGTCAAGAAGAGAAAACAACGGAAAGTTTTATCAACCAATAAATGGATAAACAAAACATGGTATCATCATACAATTGAATACTTGATCTTTCTTATTTTTTTCTTCTATTTACTTTGGATTGGATTTTCTGTTCTTTTTCTAGTTTCATAAGTCTCCAAGTTATGTTACTGATTTGAGATCTATTTTAATATGGGTATTTACAGCTTTAAATTTGCCTCTACTTAATGCTTTCAACATACCACATTAAGTTTTGGTGTGTTGTGTTTTTAGAATTTTTATCTTGAGGTATTTTCTAATTCCATTGTGATATATTCTTTGATACTTTGGTTGTTGAAGAATGCTTTTCTGTATTTCCCAGATTTGTGATTTTTCCAAATCTGCTGCTGTTGTTGATTTCTAATTTCATTCTTTTGGCTTCAGAAAACATACTCTGTGTAACTTCTTGCTTATTAAGTTAATTGAAGCTTGTTTTATGACCTAATATATTGTCTTTCCCAAAGTATGTTTCATAAACACTTGAGAAGAATTTGTAATCCGCTCAATAGTTAGAAGACATTCAATAGATGTGTGTCAGGTCTAATTAGTTTTTAGTGTTCTATTGTCTTCTATTTACTTGATGAACAACTGTCTAGATTTTCTGTCCATTATTGAAATTTTAATATTAGAGTCTTCAACTAATATTGTTGAATTGTCTATTTGTAATTTCCATTATATCCATTTTTGCCTCATACTTTAGGTCTCTGTTGCTAGCTGCATATATGTCTATAATTATTATATCTTCTTAATGGGTTGACCCTATTATTATGATTATCATTATTATTTGAGACAAAGTCTCACTCTGTTGAGTGCAGTGGCACAATCTTGGCTCACTACAACCTCCACCTTCCGAATTCAAGCAATTCTCCTGCCTCAGCCTCCCGAGTAGCTGAGACTACAGGCACGTACCACCATGCCTGGCTAATTTTTGTATTTTCAGTAGAGACAGGGTTTCACTATGTTTGCCAGGCTAGTCTTGAAATCCTGGCCTCATGGTCTGCCTGCCTCAGCCTGCCAAAGTGCTGGGATTATAGGCGTGAGCCACTGCGCCCTGCCTGATCTTATTATTATTATACAATATACTTATTTGCCTCTAATAACCCTTTTTAATCATGTTCTTTTTTTGAATAATATTATTAAAGTCACTCCAGCTGTCTTGGTTATTGCCTAATGGCATATCTTTTTCCATCCTCTTATTTCCATCTATCTGTATCTTAGTAGGCATCATATAAATTCATCTTTTCATTTTATCATCTGTTCTAACAATCTATCGGTCTTTATTAGAATGTTTAATTCATTTACATTTTATGTAACTATTGATAAGATTTACATCTACCATTTTCCTATATGTTATCTGTATATTTTACGTGTTTTTTGTTTATTTCTCCATTGCTACCCTCTTTGTGTTCAACAATTATTTTCCATGTTACCATTTTAATCTGCTTGTCTTCTTTAAAACATTTTGCCATTATTTTCTACAAGGTTGTCATGGTAATTAAATTGACAATTAATAAACATCTAGATTGTACTAATTCCAACTTAATATAAACATTAATAGTGTTGTAGTATATAACATTTCTATAGAAGAATTTAATTAAATGTGCAGAATTTAAGAACAATATATCAAAATACATAATACTTTACTTACAACCAAATAGAATGTAATTGAAGGAAAAATACACATAATTCACAAGAATGGAATGGTTTCTTTGTAAATATCATAAAAGTTAACCTTAACTGAAACCTATCTCTCACTCTCCCTCCCTGAACCACTCTAAAGCTTGACAATCATTTAATCATATTCACATAGTTTAGGATAGACAGGCTTTCAAGACTTATTTACTTTTCTCTTGTGTCCAGGTCACAATTTCTCCACAAAATATTCAATAGCAGGTCCTTTGAGGATATATCTATTATCACACTCTACACCTCCTCATTGCAGTCTACCAACCTTCCGGCCACTTCTTATCCAAGACAAGCTCAGGGCCAGGTGTGGTGCCTCATGCCTATAATCCCAAAACTCTGGGAGGCCAAGGTGGGAGAACTGCTTGAGCCCGGAAGTTTGAGACCAGCCTGGGAAACATGGCGAAACCTCATCTCTACAAAAAAAAAAAAAAAAAAAAATACCCAGGCATGGTGGCAAGAGTCTCTGCCCGGTAATCTGGAGAATTCTTCCAGATGTTATCCAGTATCACCAAAGCAATACTTTTACAAACTACAGGGTTACTAAGCTTGGGGTCCCCCCAGTGTAGATATGGTTACAGTGACCAAAAATTTATATTGCAAAACCCATGTCTTTTTGAATACCTGGAAATCCTTCCCAAGAAGAAAGGGTATAAAGAAGCCCAGACTGTGGAGAACACAATAAATACCTAACTCTACAATGCCCAAACACTGACGAACATCCGCAAGCATCAAGACCATTCAGGAAAACATGACCTCACCAAATGAACTAAATAATGCACCAAGGGCAAATCCCAGAGAGACAGATATGTGACCTGACAGAGAATTCAAAATAGTTATTTTGAGGAAACTGAAAGAAATTCAAGATACCATAGAAGGAATTCAGATTCCTATGAGATAAATTTAACAAAGAGATTGAATAATTATAAAAAAATCAAGCATATATTCTAGAGTTGAAAAATACAATTGGCATATTGAGAATGCATCAAAGACTCTTAATAGCAGAATTGATTAAACAAAAGAATTAATGCACTCAATGACAGACTATTTAAAATTGCACAGTCACAGGAGACAAAAGAAAAAAAAAAAAAAGAATCAAAAAGAATGAAGCATGCCTGGATCTAGAAAATGGCCTCAAAAGGGCAAATCTAAGAGTCATTGGCCTTAAAGAGGAGGTAGAGACAGAGATGGGGTAGAGAGTTTATTCAAAGGGGTAATAACAGAGACTTTTTCAAACATAGAAAAAGATACCAATATTCAAGTACAAGAAGGTTAAAGAACACCAAGGAGATTTTACACAAAAAAGAAGTCCTTCAAAGAACTCCTTCAAACATGAAGAAGATATAAAGGTTTTCCCAGAGGAATACAAGCTGAAGGATTTCATCAACACCAGACCTGTCTTACAAGAAATGCTAAAGGGAGTTCTTCAATCTGAAAGAAAAGAACATTAGTGAGCAATGCAAAATTATCTACAGGTACAAAACTCATGCATGGTAGTAAGTACATAGAAAAACGCAATATAACACTGCAATTGTGGTATGTAAACTACACATATTTTAAGTTAAACGACAAAAAGATGAACTGATAAAAAATAATAACTTTTCAAGACATAGACATTACAATAAGATAGAAACAATAGAAAGTTAAAAAGCAAAGAGATGAAGCTAAAATTTATTAGTTTTCTTTTTGCTTTTTTGTTTATATAATTAGTGTTGTCGCCAGTTTAAAATAATGGGTTATAAAATAGTATTTGCAGGCCTCATAGTACCTTAAATCTAAAAACATACTATGTTACACAGAAAAAAAGCAAAAAAAAAATAAAATATATCACTAGAGAAAATCACCTTTACTAAAAGAAAGAGAGAAGGGAGAAAAAAAAGACCAGTAAACAAATAACAGAAAGGCAGCAGTACACCCTTACTCATCATATAATGACATTGAATGAAAATAAACTAAACCTCCAATCAAAAGACATAGAGTGGCTGAATGAGTATTTTTTTTAAAAAAAGACCCAATGACCTGCTGCTGAAAATAAAGAGACGGGCCAGGTGCTGTGGTGGTTCACACCTATAATTCCAGCACTTTGGGAGGCCGAGGCAGACAGATAACTTGAGGCCAGGAGGTGGAGACCACCTGGCCAACATAGAAAAACCTCATCTCTATTAAGAATATAAAAATTAGCAAGCAGTGGTGGTACATGTCTGTAATTCCAGCTACCCTGGAGGGTGAGGGATGAGAACTGATTGAACCCAGGAGTCAGAGATTTCAATGAACTGAGATCCTGCCTGGAACACAGAAATAAATTCTGTCTTTAAAAAAAAAAAAAAAAGGAAAATAGGGTCATTATATAATGATAAAGGAATCAATTCAAAAAAGAGCACATAACAATTGTAAATATATACACCCAATACTAGAGCACCCAGATATATAAACCAAATATATTACACTTAAAGAGAGAGAAAGTCCATGGGAGATGCTTTTTTAATGTTCTTCACTCCCTCTTATCACACTATATTGTAGTGTGCCATGTTTCCTTTCTGTTTGTGCACTTGGCACAAAAAACGATGGATTATTCTTCTCTCATAGGTAATAGAAGCAGGAGCAATTATCATGTATACTACCTGGTAATAAATGTGTGCTTTATTTCATGGGAAATGTTGGAGTCATTTCAACTGGTTTACTTGGGCTTAAGAAAAATTACTGAAATACACATTTTTGTTATCACTTTTTCAGTTCTTTTTCCCTCCATCGCTGGTCCTCCCATGCTCACTGAGGTAGAAAAGTTTCACTGATATGGTTTGGTTCTGTGTCTCTATCCAAAACCTTTCTTGAATTGTAATCCCCATACTCCCCATGTGTCAAGGACACGAACAGGTGGACATAATTGAATCATAGAGGCAGTTTCCTCAATGTTTTTCTTGTAATAGTAAGTGAGTCTCATGAGATCTGATGGTTTTATAAGCATCTGGCATTTTCCCTGCTTGCACTCACTCCATTCTGCCGCCCTGTGAAGAAGGTGCCTGCTTCTCCTTTGATTTCTGCCATGATTGTAAGTTTCCTGAGGCCTTCTCAGCAATGTGGAGCTCTGAGTCAATTAAACCTATTTCCGTTATAGATTACCCAGTCTCGGGTATTTCTTCGTAGCAGTGTGAGGACAGACTAATAAACTCATTCACCAGAGTTCCAAGGAGAAGCCTGGAGGAGCTGAAAAGTCTGGCCAGGCTGCTCACTTAGAGAACTAATTAGTGAAGATGGGCTAAATCACCAAGCCCAGACAGCATCACAGACAGGAGGATAGTCCCCTGTCAGGCAGAACTCAGGTTGTGGAAGGAGTTAAATATGAAAGTGACAACTAAGAGGGGAAGCTTGTGTGTGGCCAACGAGATAAGATGCCTCCTTGAGATAGACCCAGATTTGCAGCAAAGTCAATGACTGAGCACCTTCTAGAATCCACAAGTTTTTTTCCTGAAAAACTTGGCAGAACAGAGCCCAGACAGCAGGTGTGGGTGCAGGTGAGAATGGTCAGTATGGGAGGGAAAGGAAATGGATGACCATGAGACCATAAAGATGAACATTTACAGAAGAATGGTGGACTTCATTGTGTAAAACTCTGGAGAAGGGTCAACCCAAGCTCAAGTATATTTCTGAGGACAAATTGGCAGATGTCCTGAACGGGCTCATCCAACACCCATTACGCTCATGACCTAGGATGCTGTTTTAGTCCATTCTCACACTCCTACAAAGAAATGCCTGAGACTGGGTAATTAATAAGGCAGAGAGGTTTAATTCGCTCACAGTTTCACAGACTCTGCAGGAAGTGTGGCTTGGGGAGACCTCAGAAAACTTACAGTCAACACAGAAGGTGAAGGGGAAGCAGGCACACACTACATGGCCAAAGCAAAAGGAAGAGGGAGAGCGCAGAGGTCCCACACGCTTTTAAAAAACCAGATCTCGCAATAACTCACTCACAATACCCAGAACAGCAATAAAGGTAATATCTTCTCCCAGGATTCAACTGCCTGTCAGCAGGCCCCACCGCCAACATTGGAGACTACAATTTGACGTGAGATTTGAGCAAGGACACAGACTCAAACCGTATCAGATGCCTTCCTGTGCTGCAGGGGATGAAAGCTCGAAACTACATTTTCCAGATGTATTTCAACTGAGTCATTTCCCATACGCAAGATTTTCATTAAAACTGAGTAATATGGGGGTGGAGGCAAGGTGCAGGGTATGTCTTTTCGGGCATGGAATGCAAGGAGCAATGGCATGGTCGTGACCAGCGGCTCCTGACCTTGCAGTTTCCAGTCTTTGGCGCAGGCAGCAGGTCTCCCCAGAGCCCAGTTCTGCAGTGTGGCTGTGGAAGGCATTTCTGGGATCTCTGGCTTGAGTTTGTTTTTCAGCCCTACCAAATATGCTGTGGTGAGCAGTTACGGTAAACCTACCCCCGAAGGCCCAGGGAGCTCAGAAGTTTAAGAAAGAGGCTGACAAATCTGCTTTCTTAAAGAAAAAACAACAAAAAACAAAAGAAAAAAAAACCAAAACATTGAATAGGGAGTTACAAACAGAAGTGATGTCTCAGGCAGCCGCAAGATGATGAATTCCTACGCCTTCCTCGCACTAATATACTTCCTATAGCAAGCTTTTTGGTTAGCTAGACATCTTCATGAGGGTCTGTAGGCACTGTTTATTTATGAGGGGTTATCTCTGCTGTGGACAGTGTTTAAAGACCTTGCTGCAGATGCAGGAGTCAAACATCAATCATCCTAATGGTTTTGCTTCAAGATGGCATCATTCTTGCCATGTAACAGGCTAGTTTTCTACAACAAAAAATATATATAAAATGTATCCTTAAGTACACCTTTTTGTTTGTAGAGTAGCTCTAAGGACAATGTGGTTGTCCTAACAAAAAACTTTGACTAATGCAAAGTGATGTAAAATTAGTTGCTGGCAACAGACTGTAAAGAAAAATGTAATATGAAATTCTCTCTGACCTGGGTGGATCTTATATTTTTATTTAATTTACTTAAAAGTTATATTTTGTAATAAAAGGAATCTGAGGCAGTTACAAACGCTGCTATTGTATTATGAGACCCTGGTAGTTTATGGCACTCAATTGTAAACATGTACTTAAATTCTCACCTGTAGTCACTTGGAACAAAATATCTGTTAAAGATAAGATGCTTCCAGACTGAAGTGGTTACTGTTATTAAAAATTAGGGGGAGGAGGCATAGTGAATATGAGATTTATACCGTATTCTATTCTGCTGAAGACAAGTTCAAGGTTAAAATTTTTTAGTTTAAGAAACGTTTTAAAAACCAGGGACTTTCTATGCTTATCATAAAATAATTTCTTATTTCCTATAGTCAAAAATTAGATATTATGGTCCTATGGGTTGTTGGATTTCAAAGTAGGGTGAATTCTCAGCCTTCTGAATTTTATTGTGTTAAAAGGCAGCACATTGATTAGGAAAAAATAAGACCCTGAGACCAGCCAAAATGGCCAAATAGAAACGGCTCTGTTCTGTGGCTCCCACTGAGAATGATGAAAATGGTGAGTGAATCCTGCATCTTCAATGGAGGTACCAAGGTTCTTTCAATGGGACTGAGTGGGTATGACCCACAAAGAGTGAGGAAAATCAGGGTGGAATGATGGCCAACCTGGGAGCTGCAAGGGGAAAGGGGAGCTCCCGACCCCAGCCAAGAGAGGCGGTAAGGGATTGTACTACACCTCCCTGGAAACCATGCTTTTCCCATGGATCCTTGCAAGGGGATCAGGAGGTGCCCTCATGTGCCCACTCTACTAGGGCCTCGGGTCCCAAGCACAGAGCTGTGCAGATTCATGGTGGCTGCTCAGGCAGGTGGCCACTCAAGGTGGCACTGATATAGGAGTATCTGTGTACTCCGGCTCTGGGAACTCTGGGGAGGTAGGAGATCCATTCACTTCCGTTGGAAGGGGACTAATGTTAGGGAGCCAAGCAGTCTCTCTCCCACAGCACCCCACAAACTAAAACCCACTGGCTTGGAATCCCTGCTTGGCCAGTGCAACAGGCTGAAGACTGCCTAAGAAGACCGAGTTCCCAGAAGGAAGGAGTGGCTGCCATCACTGCAGCTCCAGTAGGCCATTTTCCCCCGCCACTGATGCCGGTGAGACTGAAGCATACCATAGTGAGCATTTACTGCAGTATTGCTAATGAGCTATTGCAAGTTGTTACCACAAAAATAGAATCCATACCTCTGCTTAAAAGTCAGATATCCCTGACAGTTATGGAGCAAGGACTTTTGTTTGACATGCCTGTTTTAGAGGCGTGGGACACAAGTGAGCCAATGTGCCAGGTGCCAACTGAGTGAATGATCAAGTCATCAAAATTATCAAAGCCATCCATTTATCAGAAACTTCTTTCTTTTAACTAAGAATAGGGCTTAAAGCAATTCATATTGTATAGGATGGTTTAAACTGACTTTAAAGATTTCTGCGTCATTTTAGTTAACAGGTTTTCATTGTTTCTTCCTAAGAGTGCCTTAAGCAATGTTTAATTTTTCTCTACCCAGCTCTCTGCTAAGAGAAAGAAAGAGAAATCAGTTTATAAGAAGCTAGAGTTGCTAATTCCTGAAAGTGGGGGATTGAGAGGCAGAGAGAGGAGTAGAATGATGGGGAGAGGAGGAGCGAATGACTCTCAGGAAAGAAATCTGAAGCCAGAACCTTTTCTTCCCAAAGGTCCTTATAATGTAACTGATTCAAATCATTCCAAACTTTATCAATAATTGATAGAAATAAATATTTTATAAATTTAGCAAATTGGTCATTCAGTGATTTGCTCATTCGTGAAATGGATTCTCTGGTAAACTGTCTTTCAACAAATTGGTTTTAGATGAACTGACCTTTGGGCAAATTGATGTGAGGTTTACAACTTAACGATATGAAATCTGGGAGCAGTTGTGGAGGGAGTTCGCTTATTTGCACAGGTTAGGTTACAGCTTAACCAACCCAGCTGTTTCTGTACCCTACTGCCAGTCTCTGTCTGTCACTTTCCTTTTTTGGTCCATAAATATTAATCAACCATCTGGCAGCCCAGGGATTGCTCTGAACTTATTCTGGTTCTGGAGGCTACCTAATTCTCAACAGTTCTTTGCTCAGTTAAATTCTGTTCAATGTAATTTCTCTAAAGTTTTTCTTTTATGATAGGTTAATGGATTAGTGGATGATCCTGGGATTGGAACTGATGGCTTTACAAGAGGAAGAGAGACTTGAGCAAGTACACTAGCATGCTCACACTCAGGCCCCTTAGACTAAGGTTCTCCTTCCTTCCTAGGGTATCTAAAGTCCCGCATCCTCCCAGCTTCATAGCTGGAGGTCCTTCCTGCCTTTACTCTCATAGCAAGTCCTTCACCAAGTGATGCTGCTGCAGCGGGAATCGCCATGTGATAGCCTGGGCCACCTCAGGACGTGACACAGGATCCCCCCCAGCAAGAAGGCCTCACTCCATGCAACCCATTGACCTTGGACTTCTAAGCCTCCATGTTCTTATTCATAAGTGGGTGTTGAACAATGAGAACACATGGACACAGGAAGGGGAACATCACACACTGGGGACTGTCAGGGGTGGGGGAGCTAGGGGAGGGATAGCAGGGTGCAGGGCAATTGGGGAGGGATAACATTAGGAGAAATACCTAACGTAGATGACAGGGGGATGGATGCAGCAAACCACCAAGGCACGTGTATACCTATGTAACAGATCTGCACATTCTGCACATGTGCCCTGGAAATTAAAGTATAATAAAAATTTTAAAATTAAATTAAATTAAAAATAAAAAAGAAGAAATTGAACTGTAAGGCAGCACTTGTCAAACTTGAATGTGTATATAATTCACTTGGCAATTTTCCAAAAAGTACATTCTGATTTCCTAAGTCTGAAGGGGAGCTGAGATTCTGCATTTATTACAAGGTCCTGAATGATGCCCATGTCATTGATCTGAGGACCACACTCTGAGTAGCCAGGCTGTAAATTATACTAAATGCCAGGCCGAAGCATCTAAAATACAGTCTGTGGATAACCGGAAATCGCTGACTTTGTTTGAACAGGGGTGAGGCAGCATCAGAGGGTGCTTTAGGTGGCTTGATCACTGCAGCCTGGCTTTTTGGGAGATACTTGAGCCATAAGTCCAGAGAGAAGATGCTGTAACAATCCAAGCAAGAGATGAGGGACTGAGTGAGGGCAGCGATGGAGGCAGAGGTGACGGGATAGAGAAAGAGACGTTGCTGCAGCAGGATCAACGGGCAGTGGATTGGTTACGAGGGTAAAGGCAAGCAGGACATTCAGCTATCAAGATGGGAGGGTGCTGGGCCTTTAGAGACCCTAGGGAGAAAGGGGAGCTTTAGTCTGAGGAGGCTGAGTGTGAGGGGCTTCACAACCACCAATGCTTGGTAACGCAGCGTGAGAGTTCAGAAGAGGTGGAAATTAGTGGGGAAGTGACCCAAAGGCAGGAACTGTTCATCATTAACAAACACTGAAGAATGTCCCCTGTTAGGAGCACACCCAGGGCCTGCATCTGTCATGGGCTCCAGCCATGCGGTCACATTGAGGCCATTTGGGCAGGCTTTTTCCTCCCCGACCCCATGCTCTCTGTCTCCATTCTCCAATCCTAACACCACATTTCCAAGCCCACGGCCTGAGGTTGACCAGAAGAGCCAGGACAACTCTGGCCTCTTCAGAGAAGGGCTCCAGGATCTTGAAACAGAACTCATTTTTAAGGAGGTGGTGACCGTCCTCTGTGGCCGGGGCTCAGGGCTGCACCTTACACACATGGACCACCACAAGAGATCAAGGGGAGGCTGAGCAGCAGGGGAGATGGGAACACTCCATCGGGTGACCTTCATCTCAACAGTACTGACTGAGCAGAGAAAAAATGTTCCATATGGGCCTGATCTCAGGAGAGCCACAGAGGAGCCCGTGGACAGATCACATTTCACTGTATTTTTACTTATTTACTTTTGTTTGTAAAGTTTAAAAAATATTTGTAATATGAGCTACTAGTATATTTTATTTATTTGATATAATATCAAAAGAGAAAGCCTCACTGTTTTGCATGAGACAACTGGAGACTTTTTCCACTTTGTGAGTCTGGGTAACCTGAGACTATTCCTGATGGGGAGGGGATCTCAACGGTGGGTGACGGAAGGTCCTGTCCCCGGGTCACTGAACTGGGCCCCTGTGCCCACGGCAATGAGACAGGAGCCTGTCCCGGCCCAAGCTCCACTGGGTAAGAATGGGAGGGATCTGACCCATGGACACATGAGGGCATGTCACCTGTGAGGGGCATGGGGTATCATTATGATCACCTTCTCATTTGACAGATGAGGAAACTGAGGTTGCAAAGAGATGAAGTGGTAAACCCAAGGTGCAGAAAGTCAGTAACTGGCAGAGCCAGGCCTAGGACCAGGTCCCTGGCCTCCCAAAGCAGGGAGGTCTTTCCAAATCCAAGTCCCCTCTCAGTGAAGTGGGTCTCCCACACTATGATGGCTTCAGACCTTGAGAAGTTAAACCAAGGGAGAGGGAGGCCAGGCCTGTCCCGGGCAGCATCTCACCTCCCTCACACCAGCCCCAGGCAGAGGAACCAGGGCCTGTGGCTGCATCTCCGGAGCCTCTGGGCCCCAAGGCGGCCCGGGGCCCGCTGCAGCCACCTCCCTCTGCACCTTGTGAGTCACAAACAGACCTGCGCTACCTCATGCCCAGCCCAGCCCTGCACAGGTGCTGGCCTGAGAATCTTCAGCGGTTTTCACAGCCTGGGAGACAAGGCTCAGGCCTGTACTGGGGCCCAGCTCCCACCCAGGGCTGCTGCCCTGCCTCAGGGTGTTGGTGACATTCACACCCAACTACAGCAGACAGGCGCCTTTCTTTATCACAAGATAGAAGCCTTCCTTTATCATGAGAGTTAACTTTCAGTCCCTGGTTCCTCATTTCCCAGCATCTGTCTTATACAGCAGGAGAAGACAGACCACATCATCCAGCACAACCTTTAACCCACTAGAGACTCAGGACTTAGGTTCCCCACCCACCTAGGGATGCATGCGGTCTTGGGAGATTCCACTTGCAGCCCCCAGAATGAGCCCACACCTTTACACCCTTCTTAATGTGGCACAGAGGGGAGGGAGAGCCCAGCAGGAGCTGTTCATTGGGGAAGCTCTGCATTTATGGGGGTCAGCCCATCCTTTATGGGCCACAGAAGGCTGTTCCATCAGCCTTCAGCCTGCCCACCTGCACCCAGTCCCTAAGACCCTTCCCTGCCATCCCCTATCAAATGTCTGCTCTCCCTTCCACATGCAGATCACATGGCCCTGGGTAGCTGGCCCTGACCTGCCCCAGATGAATTAGGGGCTCTGGGCTCTCCCAGCGCTCATAGCAAGTTGTCAATCATCTGTGATGTAACCAGGTGCCCTGGCTCTGCCCTCCCCACGCTGATACAGGACGAGGCCCCATGAACAGGTGAGGTGGGAAGGCCCTCACTCTCAGTATATTAGTCAGCTCAGCTCAGGCTGCCATGGCAAAGAACACACACTGGGAAGCTTCACAACATACATTAATTTTCTCACAGTTCTGGAGTCTAGAAGAACGATGGTAAAGTGCTGGCAGACTGGGTTTCTTTGGAGGCCTCCATCTTCTCCTTGTGTCTTAGCCTGGTCTTCACGAGCACCTGCCTAACTCCCAATCTCTCGTTCTTATAAGGACACCAGGTGTGTTGGATTAGAACCTCAGTTTACCTTCATCGCATCTTTAAAGGCCCCATCTCAAATACAGTCACATTTGGAGGTACTGGTGCTTAGGACTTCCATCCCCAGTTGAATTCTGCAGGGACACAATTCAGCCCATAGCCCTGAGGCTCACGCTGGTGCAGGGCGGGCACCCAAGAGAGGGGGTCGTGCTGCCCACCCCAGTCCAAACCCTGCCTGTGAATATCCTGGGGGTGTCAGGAACACGCAGGGACAAGACAAGCAGCTTCCAACTAAGCTCCAGGACGCAGCCTGGATGGCTTGTCATGCAGCACATATTTACTGAGCACACCTGAGCCTCTGGCACTGGAGGAGACTTCACTTCCTGTCCAGTCACCATCTGCTGCTGTCACTGAGCCCCTAGGTGGCTTCACAGAGAGCACAACCTCACTCAGCTCCTCCCGTTCTGACAGACACCTCAGCCCACAAAAGCCCAAGCCACATGTTCTGTCGAAAAATAAAGGAGAGCTCCTCTCCTTCAAACGTCCGCACGCGGCCCTGAGCAGTCAGGTGTGTGCTGTTCCAGGAGCGCCCACCTCCTTAGCAGCCAGCAGGGCTCCAGCTCGGGGCTGGACCTGAAGACACACTCTAGCATCAGCCCTCTTGCTTTTCAGGGGAGGTGCCTCAGGTGCAGGTTGAACTTCTGAAATGCAGTTTTTTACCCTCAGCAAAGAAAAATGAGAGAGAAAAGTAACTGTTTAAATTGTACAGCAGGCCGGGCACGGTGGCTCACGCCTGTAATCCCAGCACTTTGGGAGGCCGAGGCGGGCGGATCACGAGGTCAAGAGATCGAGACCATCCTGGTCAACATGGTGAAACCCCGTCTCTACTAAAAATACAAAAAAATTAGCTGAACGTGGTGGCGTGCGCCTGTAGTCCCAGCTACTCGGGAGGCTGAGGCAGGAGAATTGCTTGAACCTGGAAGGCAGAGGTTACAGTGAGCCAAGGTCGCGCCACTGCACTCCAGCCTGGCACCTGGTGACAGAGTGAGTTTCCCTAAAAAAAAAAAAAAATTGTATAGCAATTCTACCCCAGTAGAATTGACTTCATTCAAATACCTAAAGCCTTGGAGTGAAATGATTTGGGATTTGTAAATCCATGACTCCCTTGGTCCATCTCTCTGTTCCCACCCACATTTCTGGGTGCCCATGGTATGCTGGTATCTGTTTAAACTCCAGCTCTCAAGGAGCGAAGAGCCCTGGTTTCAAGCATTTGCCAATTTCTGTGGTGTAAATACCCCACTGTGGCTGATTTCCAGATACCAACGTGATGATTGTGAATATAGATTTGGGAGGAGATGCACAAAACCAGCTCACAAGTGGGTTCCAGCTGGCTCCAGCACGCACTGTCTGTGGGTGGATCCAACGTTTAAATGTGAAGGACACGTTTTTCACATAGCATGGCCCCTCAACACCAGACAGCCATTTCATCAGGAAGAAAATGCAGTCTCTTCTAAAGCAGGAGAAACTCTAAGGGTTTCATAAGAGTTATTTATTTTTCTATTTTTAAAATGTTATTTTTAATTTAATTGATAAACTCATGTATAAATATTATATACAAGATGTTTGTAAATACATGGACATTGTAGATGGCTACATCTAACTAATTAACATAGACGTTACCTCACATACTCATCTTTTTTTGTATGATGAGAACACTTAAGATCTACTTTCTTGTAAATTTCCAAGAAGACAGTGTGTTACTATTAGCCATCGTCACGGTGTTTTACAGTAGATCTCTTGGGCTTATTCTTCTGATCTAACTGAAATTGTGTACGCTTTGCCCAGCATCTCCTCCCACTCCCCTGCCTCTGGTAATCACCATTCTACTGTCTACGTCTATGACTTCGACTTTTTAGATTTCATAAATAAGTGAGGTCATGAGGTATTTTTCTTTCTATGCTGGCTTATTTCACTTAACATCATGTCCTCCAAGTTCATCCGTGTTGTGATAAATGACAGAACTTCCTTCTTTCTAGTGGCTAAATAGTATTCCACAGTGTTTATAGACTACATTTTCTACATCCGTTCATCAGCTGAGGCACACTTAGGTTGATTCCCTATCTTGGCTGTGGTGAATAGTGCTGCAATAAACAGGGAAGGGCAGATATCTTATCAACGTGCTAATTTCATTTCCTTTGGACATACACCCAGAAGTGGGATTGCTGGATCACATGGTAGTTCTGTTTTTAATTTTTTGAGGAACCTCTGTGCTGTTTTCCAGAATGGATGTACTAATTTACCTCCCCACCAAGAGTGTACTTGGGTTCTGTTTTTCCACATCCTCACCAACACTCGCTATCTTTCATCTTTTTGATAACAGTCATTCTAATAGCTGTGGGGTGATATCTCACTGGTGTTAATTTGCATTTCCCCGCTGATTAGGGACTTTGAGCATTTTTTCATGTATTCGTTGGCCACTCATATGTTTTCCTCTGAGAAATCTCTATTCGGATCCCTTGCCTATTTTTTAATCAGATTCCTTGTTTTCTTATTATTGGGTTGTTTGAGTTCCTTATATATTTTGGGTAATCCCTTATCAGATGCATGGTTTGCAAATATTTTCTCCCGTTCCGTAGATTGTTTCTTCATTCACTCTGTTAATTGTTTCCATGGCTGAGCAGACACCTTTTAGTTTCATATAATCCTATTTATTTCTTTTTGCTTTTGTTTTCTTCTAGTAGTTTTATAATTTCATTTCTTATATTTAAGTCTTTAATTGACTTTGAGTTGGTTTGCGCACATAGTGTGAGACAAAGGTCCATTTTCATTCTTCTGCATGTCAAAATCCAGTCGTTCCAACACCAGAGTAATTTTTAACGGTATTTAACTTCCACCTTAAACCTTTATTCTTGCCGGGCGCGGTGGCTCAAGCCTGTAATCCCAGCACTTTGGGAGGCCGAGGCGGATGGATCACGAGCTCAAGAGATCGAGACCATCCTGGTCAACACGGTGAAACCCCGTCTCTACTAAAAATACAAAAAATTAGCTGGGCATGGTGGCGCGTGCCTGTAATCCCAGCGACTCAGGAGGCTGAGGCAGGAGAATTGCCTGAACCCAGGAGGCGGAGGTTGCGGTGAGCCGAGGCCGCGCCATTGCACTCCAGCCTGGGTAACATGAGTGAAACTCCGTCCCAAAAAAAAAAAACAAAAAAAAAAAAAAACTTTATTCTTCCTTCCAGTAACCAGAGGAAAGGCATGGTTACTCTTCACCCACCCATCTTCTTCACTAGGCCGTCCAAACCCAAGTTTAAGGGAGTTCCCCCTTCTACCTCCCTACAAGACTAAAAATTGAGGGCATAAAATGACTTTATCTTTGGGAGCCCAGCATGCTTGGAGGCAGAACGTGGGATCCAGCAGGACACTGATTCCATTCCTACTTCTGCCGCTAAGCTCTGTCATCCAGCAGCTCCTCAATGGCCTCATCTGGGAAATGGGATAACACCTCCTCTGCAGGTTTGCTGGGAAGACTAAATAGATACAAGAAAGCCTCACACACAGCCTAACACACAACAAGGCAACTCCTACTCCCTCCCTCCCCCGTTCTTCCCAGGAGAGACAGAGCTGAGCCATATTTGGACAATGTCGCCGCTTAGTGGCTGCGCTCAGAATTGCCCAAAAGACCAACAGTTCCTGGATTTGAGGAAAACAGGGAAGCACTTGGAGGTGTTGGGTTTCCGAGAGGCCATTTGGCATTAGGGAAAGTGACTGGACACTGGCATCTGGAAAACCAGGTTCAGGTCCCAGCCTTGCCAAATATTAGCTGTTTGACCCTAATCAAGATATGTAACTTCTCTAAGCCTCAGTTTCTTCACCTGCAAAATGGAGACAATAATTGTCATCTCATTAGATTTAACATTCAGTAAGTGTTTGCTGCCATTATCTTGCTCCTGACCTTCTTCCAGCCCCTCTCCCCATCCTGATAAACATCAGCTTCCTGATTCCCGACCCCTCGGTAGCTCCCTTGGCCACATCTTTTGAACTTTATTTTTCAGATATGTAACCTAATTTCCCCAAACCCTTTACCCCTCATGGGAAGAACCTCAAAGTCTGCAGTCTTATCCTCAGTACTTCAGGTTTAAAAACTCTGAATTCTTATACTATTTAGTAACAGACTCCTGGTGATATATTTATGGTGACAAAGTTATGTTGACCATGACCTATAAAGCAGTAAACCAAGATACTCCCCATTAATAAGAGAGTATCTTCCAAATAACAAGGGCTCTTCTGGACACAGACTCTGAGATAGTTAGGGCGAGGGACTGTTTCCCCACATTCGGGAACACCCCGAGACTCCGTGACCCAGGCTGCAAACACTTCCCTGGTGGGAGGATGCATGTGACCCTCCTCCCAAGGACACATGCCCACCAGCCTTGCTTCCATGCTGACCAGCGCCTTCCCAGTACCAAGCCCTCCTTAGAAGGGCTGAAGCCTTAGTCGGCTGGCCTAGGAAAGCCTGGGTTTTAGAACCGCACAGAATTGGGTCTGAATCTCATTTTCTACTTACTACCCGAGTGACCCTGGGCAGATTGCTGAACTTGCCTGAGCTGTGAGCTCATCACAATGGGACACTTCGGGAGTGTCTGCGTTGAGTAAGTGAGGTCCTGTACGTGCTCAGTGAGCTACGCTGCAGATGCTCAGCCTGTGCTCCTATTTCATTCTGAACCCAGCATCTAGGAGATCCTTCCTCCATTATGCAGGTGCTGGCTTTACCACCAGACCAAAGTCCAGGACGCCCATTTGTGGCTCTGCGTTTTCCAATTTTTCTTTCAAAATAAAACTACTGGACTGACTCAGGGCTCACACCTGCATTCCCAGCACTTTGGGAGGCAGAGGCAAGAGGATGGCTTGAGTCCAGGAGTTCGAAACCAGCGCAGGCAACACAATGAGACCTCATCTCTACCAGAAAAAAAATCTAAACATTATCTGGGCGTAGTGGTGCACACCTGTGGTCCTAGTTACTTGGTAGGCTGAGGTGGGAGGATTGCTTGAGCCAGGGAGGTTGAGGCGTCGGTAAGCCCTGATAGCACCACTGCACTCCAGTCTGAGCAATAGGGGGAGACACTGTCTCAAAAAAAAATGTCCTTGAGGCTAGGAAATGCCCAAGGATAGATACACACTAATTCTTTTCGTCAACTTATTTCTGCATTTTAAAGTATGAACCACTGAAACCCACTTACAATGAAAGAAACTTTTAAAAGTGTATATTTATAACCCTTCCCTCCACACCCCCAGGGGATCCTTCACTCATCAGAAAGAAATGTCATTAAACCTAAGCAAATCGATAAGTTGAATAAATTATATATTTGTGTCCAAATGACTAGGAAAAACAGGTTATGAAAAAGGCAATTTTTTCAAATAAGCATTAGAAAACCATGGGGTAACTGAACAAATGTTTTCCCAGGGTCGCAGTCTCTGGGGTAGAGTTAAGTGTGTGACATGATCCCAAGCGCCTCAACAACCAAAATACCAGTCAGAGATAAGACCATGCTAGTAATGACGCAGAGGCCCTCGCTCCTGTCTGGGATTTGGTAAGAACATCCTGTTCTTGCCAGGACCCTCACTTGGCGCCAGCTCCCTCAAGAAGTGGGTGCTTTCTCCCCCACTGGCCTTCAGAGACCTTCAGACCCCACAAATGATGTTGGCTGCTATTGTTAAAGTCCTCGAAAACTCCTTACATGTCGAGGGACTCAGAAAGAGCTACTCTCATCGTGTTCATGAAAACAGAACCGCCATCTGCAGAGCCAGCTGTGAATTCTTGACCCAGTGTAGCCCTATTGAACAAGATTTTAGATGAAGTCCAATCCACCCAAGGATCAGACAGAATCTAAAGACAACTGAGCCCCTGATCACAGTTCCACCAACCATGGATCATATCAGGACCCAGTTGAAGCCACATAACCTGTCTCCAACCCCACTGAACTTAGACCCCAGAAGCAATGCTATAAGCCTGGGGATCAAAGAAGAGACAGTCTTTAGCTTCCAAAACCAGTCTGTAAAAGCTGAAAGATGTGTTTGCTTCTTCCAGTGCACCAACACGAATGCCAGGGACGTGGACGACAGTATATCAGATTACCCAGAAGTCTCCACTTATCTCCTATCTGGCAATTGGTGACACACACATTCTGCTGTTGCCTTCCTTTAATTCACCAAAACATTACCAGCATTAGGCAGTTGTGTGTAATTAACTTACCGAAATTCCTGTGGTTGTGATTTGTGCCCACATGCATGTTTATGCCTTAGCACAGGCTGGCTGGGATGTCAAAAATGAGGTTAGAGGTCTGGATTTTCAAAACGTCCCTGGTGTTTTGCTAGCGTGGAATATTCATTTGCTGCCTCTCTCCAGGGTTCCTGGCTTCAGCCACAGGGCTGGTTTCCTCTCTGAAGGCTTGTCTTTTGCATTCCCCTCCCTTACAAATAGTGTTCATAGCCAAGCACTTCTCAAAGAAGTTGATTCTGGAGAGCTGTAGACATGGGGCGGGGTGCATATGAGGCTTTGTCTCCATTGCCTTGAAATGAGCTGCCCAGATTTAGATTCCACATCAGAAGGAGTGTCTAACTCTAGAACTCATGGACTGCCTTTTGCAGTAACTTCCTCATTACCACATAGTGAGAATCAAGCCAATCTGGAATATCATCTCTCTTGGACCCGCAGAGCGGTTCTGGGTGAGAGCAGAGTGCATTCGAGTTGATGGCTTGGGGCCACATCGTGGGATGGGAGAGTGGCTGTGATGGCAGTGATGAGTCATGAGCTTACGGTCAGGGTCCAGACCCTGCCCCTTAATTAGCTGTGTGACCTTTCACAGGTCACATAATCCCTCTGGGGTTTGGGTTTCACAGCCATTAAATGGGTTTAATACCCAGAAACCTGACTACCTTGAGGTGGTCATAGGTCAGGCCTGCAGCTCCAGTCTTGGGGTGTTCTGCTTGGGCAGCCACCAAGGAAGACTACTTGAGGAGAAGGCGGCAGTGCCTTGGGGTTAGGAAGATGGTGCTCCTCCCTCACGGTAATGGGAGGGGGAGTTCTTGAGTGTCTTGGGGTATCCAGGTCAGGAGAGAAGAGGCCGTGATCCGAGCCTCAGCAGGTGGTGGTGAGTTTCAGGCTGCTGAGGCTGTGGCAGAGGGAGTGTTCCGTTCTCTGCCCCACCCCTTTGAAATACCAGGAGCAGAGCTGACACAGGCTGAAAGGGGAACTCCTAGTTGTGATGCAGCCAAGAGCCTGTCAGCTTCTGCAGGGGATTTTCCTTACCCTGAGTGTGTAGAGGGGTGATGACCACCAGCAGCTGAGAAACCATATAGCCGCCTGCACAGGTAAATGCTGATATTTGCATTGGAGACGTGGGGCGTTAACACTACTCTCCGAAGGAGATTTGTTCTTTTGCTTACAGCTTCTTACCCAGGCAACTGAGAGTTGAAGTTTTTGAAAAATCAAAAAAGAAATTTAACTTATTGTATGGGGTAGGGACAAAGGAAAGTCACCAAGTTTAGGAAGGGCATAGTCCAGCCTTGCTGTCAGTGGTTGACTTCTGTGCCTGACCGTAGGATGACACTGGTGACCGGGGCCACCTGGGGCACAGCTATGAACCCAGGGAAGCAGGTAAGCATCAGGGGAGGGTGTGTGACAGGATACTAAGCTGGCTGTGCCCGAGAGAAAGGGGCCTGTCTAACGCACTGCAAGGAACATCACAGAATGAGCTTGTACCTTTATTTCTTCCGCAATTACGTATACACTCAATGCGGATGAAAGAGCTGAGTGGCTTTCTCTAGACTTGCGGGCTGCCCCCCCAGTATCCCCAGTAGTAACTTGCTGGCCCGGCCCTTGAAGCGGGGAAGAGTGTGAAGGGCTCCTGTGCTGAAGCTTGTCCTCATTTCTTACCTCATCCCCTCTTCTGTTTCTGCTGCAGCTGAACAGGCCAGCAGGCAGCCTGCCATGGGGTCCCACTCCAAGAACCGGTTCTTCTGCTGGGCCTCTGGGCTCCTGGTATTCATCAACCTCTTCCTCAGTGAGTGGCATGGTCCCTGGGAAGGGAGGGCAATGGACGGCGGGGCTGGGCTAGCTGGCCCCTGACCACCAGGTGGGCTGTTCAGCTTCTGATGTCTTTGGGCAACAAAAGAGGAAAACACTCTGTTATGATTTACAAATGCAACATGTTTGGTTTGGGTCCCGAGATGGAAGGAATGGAAAGTCCTTTCGGTGGTGAGGAGGCTGGGAAACCAGAGCCAGGGCTGTCTTGGCTGCACTGAAAGAACCGTCACCCACTGCCTGCGCCTAGGGCGGATCTCCAAGCAAATCATCACAAAGGGGAAAGCCCTTAGGAGTCTCAGTCTTAAAACTGTGTTTGTAGTTTGCATTCGTGTTCACTTTAAAAGTTAAAAAGAACGTATCTTTGTGTAAAATGTGTCTACAGCAGGCGCCCTTCACAGCCCTGTGAGTTGCCTTTTCCTCCACTAGGAAATGCTGCTCAGACCCTCAGATGAAACCATGTTTATCACGGTGCTGTTCTAGGAAAAACCCTGGAAAGAAACAGGAGGGGCCTATCAATTCAGGAACAATTGAACAAGCTGAGAAATATCATATTGTGTCATATATAGAGGCTTACAAAAACAAATGTTCTAGTTATCTGGAAGGAATGTTCAACTTCTGTGAAGTAAGATGCATAGATTCCCATCGGCAAGATTCAGGAAACTGAATACAATACAATCTTCACTTTATAAAAGAAAAGGCAGCCACCAAAATTTAAGTATTTATGCATCTACATGTTTCTAAGACTGCTAAAAATGTGGAAGGAATCAGTAGGTTGCCAACATGGGCTACAGGCGGGTATAAAATTGAGGAGGACACAGAGGGAGAAAGTAGAGAATAAAGAAAGTTAAGCAAAAAGTGAACTGAAAGAAAAACTGTCCTAATCTAGGCTGTATATCACATTCATTATTTTATGAACAATTACATGGTTGCATGTGTACTAAAATTAAATTTTAAAATGAGGAAATAATAAGATCTAGTGCATATGAATTTTGATGGAAGCTGTTCTTGTTATAATTTTTTGGTTTTATATCCCAGACACCAATTGAACTTGCAGGGAATTCTATGAAAGCCAATGGATTAGAGAGCACTTTAACATTGGAGGTCTTGAAGGAACAATGAGCTTGGCAATAGAAAGGGGTTAGATCCCCTTTTCATCAACAGCAAAATACGGGCTTTTTCCACTTCTACAATGTTGTTTACCTGGAAATATGTCTAACGGTGTAGAGTTTTCTCTATAGGCACTGGAGTTGGAGAATTACTAAAGAAAGAAAGAGAAGGAATGAAGGAAGGGAGGGAGGGAGGGAGGGAGGTGTTCCTGTGTTAGTTTGCTAAGAATGATAGTTTCCAGCTTCATCCATGTCCCTGCAAAGGACATAAACTCATTCTTTTTATAGCTGCAGAGTCTTCCATGGCATATATGTGCCACATTTTTTTTTGTCCAGTCTATCATTGACAGACATTTGGGTTGGTTCCAAGTCCTTGCTATTGTGAACAGTGCTACAATACATATGTGTGCATGTGTCTTTATAGTAGAATGATTTATAATCCTTTGGGTGTATACCCAATAATAAGATTGCTGGGTCAAATGGTATTTCTGGTTCTAGATCCTTGGGGAATCGCCACACTGTCTTCCACAATCGTTGAACTAATTTACACTCCCATCAACAGTGTAAAAGCCTTCCTATTTGTCCACATTCTCTCCAGCATCTGTTGTTTCCTGACTTTTTAATGATCGCCATTCTAACTAGTGTGAGATGGTATCACACTGTGGTTTCGATTGGCATTTCAAAACCACATTTTTCAAAACCACATTCTCGCTGTTTTTTTGATGACTAGTGACGAGCTTTTTTTTCATGTTTGTGGGCAACATAAATGTCTTCTTTTGAGAAGTGTCTGTTCATATCCTTCACCAACTTTTTGATGGAATTGTTTTTTTCTTGTAAATTTGTTTAAGTTCTTTGTAGATTCTGGATCTTAACTCTTTTCCAGATGGGTAAATTGCAAAAATTTTCTCCTATTCTGTAGGTTGTCTGTTCACTCTGATCTCTGATGATAATATCTTTTGCTATACAGAAGCTCTTTGGTTGAATTAGATCAGATTTGTCAATTTTGGCTTTTGTTGCCATTTCTTTTGGTGTTTTAATCATAAAGTCTTTGCTTGTGCCTACGTCCTGAATTTTATGGCCTAGGTTTTCTTCTGGGGTTTTATGGTTTTAGGTCTTACCTTTGAGTCTTTAATCCATCTTGAGTTAATTTTTGTATAAGGTGTAAGGAAGGGGTCCAGTCTCAGTTTTCTGCATATGACTAGCCAGTTTTCCTAACACCGTTATTGAATAGGAAATCCTTTTCCCATTGCTTGTTTTTGTCAGGTTTGTTGAAGATCAGATGGTTGTAGATGTATGGTGTCATTTAAAGTAGTCTTTTCTAATTCTGTGAAAAAAAAATCAATTGTAGCTTGATGAGGATAGCATTGAATCTATAAATTACTTTGGACAGTATGGCCATTTTCACAATATTCATTCTTTCTATCCATGAGAATGGAAAGTTTTTCTATTTGTTTGTGTCCTCTCTTATTTCCTTGAGCAGTGGTTTGTAGTCCTCCTTGAAAAGGTCCTTCACATCCCTTGTGAGTTGTATTCTTAGGTATTTTATTCTCTTTATAGCAGTTGTGAATGGGAGCTCACTCATGATTTGGCTCTCTGTCTATTATTGGTGTATAGGAATGCTTGTGATTTTTGCACTTTAATCATGTATGCTGAGACTTTGCTGAAGTTTATCAGCTTAAAGATTTTTGGGCTGAAACAATGGGGTTTTCTAAATATACAACCATGTCATCTGCAAACAGAGACTGTTTGACTTCCTCTCTTCCTATCTGAATACGCTTTATTTCTTTTTCTTGCCTGATTGCCCTGGCCAGAACTTCCAATACTATCTTGAATAGGAATGGTGAGAGAGGACACTTTTGTCTTGTTCTGATTTTCAAAGGGAATGCTTCTAGCTTATGCTAATTCAGTATGATATTAGCTGTGGGTTTGTCATAAATAGCTCTTATTATTTTGAAATACGTTCCATCAATACTTAGTTTATTGAGAGTTTTTAGTATGAAGGGGTGTTGAATTTTATTGAAGGCCTTTTCTGCATCTATTGGGATAACCATGTGTTTTTTGTCATTGGTTCTGTTTGTGTGATAGATTACATTTATTGATTTGCATATGTTGGATCACCCTTGCCTCCCAGGGATAAAGCTGACTTGATTGTGGTGGATAAGCTTTTGGATGTGTTGCTGTATTTGGTTTGCCAATATTTTATTGAGGATTTTCTCATTGACGTTCATCAGGGATATTGGTCTAAAATTTTATTTTATTTTTGTTATGTCTCTGCCAAGTTTTGGTATCAGAATGATGCTGGCCTCATAAAATGAGTTAGGGAGGAGTCCCTCTTTTTCTATTATTTGGTATAGTTTTGGAAAGAATGGTACCAACTCCTCTCTGTACCTCTGTAGAATTCAGCTGTGAATCTGTCTGATCCTGGGCTTTTTATTATTATTATCATTATTATTTTGGTTGGTAGACTATTAATTACTGCCTCCATTTCAGATCTTGTTATTGGTCTATTCAGGAATTCGACTTCTTACTGATTTAGTCTTGGGAGGGTGTATGTGTCCAGGAATTTATCTATTTATTCTAGATTTCTAGTTTATTTGCATAGAGGTGTTTCTAGTATTCTCTGATGGCAGTTTGTACTTCCGTGGGCTCAAAGGTGATATCCTCTTTATCATTTTTATTGTGTCTATTTGATTCTTTTTTCTTTTATTCTTTATTAGTCTGGCTAGTGGTCTATCTATTTTGTTAACCTTTTCAAAGAACCACCTCCTGTATTCACTGATTTTTTTGAATTTTTTTTTTTTTGGCGTATCTATCTCCTTCAGTTCTGCTTTGATGTTAGTTATTTCTTTTCTTCCACTAACTTTTGAATTTGTTTGCTCTTGCTTCTCTAGTTCTTTTAACTGTGATGTTAGGGTGTTGATTTTAGATCTTTTCTGCTCTCTCCTGTGGGCATTTATTGCTATAAATTTCCCTCTAAACACTGCTTTAGCTGTGTCCCAGAGTTTCTGGTACATTGTGTCTTTGTTCTCACTGGTTTCAAAAGACATATTTATTTCTGCCTTGATTTTGTTCTTTATCCAGTAGTCATTCAGGAGCAGGTTGTTCATTTTCCATGTACTTGTGTAGTTTTGAGTGAGTTTCTTCATCCTGAGTTCTAATTTGATTGAACTGTGATCTGAGAGACTGTTTGTTTCGATTTCTGTTCTTTTGCATTTGCTGAGGAGTGTTTTATTTCCAATTATGTTGTCAATTTTAGAATAAGTTTGATGAGGTAATGAGAAGAATGTATATTCTGTTGATTTGGGTTGGAGAGCTCTGTAGATGTCTGTCAGGACCGCTTGGTCCAGAGCTGAGTTCAAATCCTGAATATCCTTGTTAATTTTCTGTATCATTGATCTGTCTAATATTGACAGCGGGGTGTTATAGTCTCCCACTATTATTGTGTGGGAGTCTAAGTCTCTTTGTAGGTCTATAAGAATTTGCTTATGAATCTGGATGTTCTTGTATTGGGTGCATATCTATTTAGTATAGTTAGCTCTTCTTGTTGCGTTGATCTTGTTACCATTATGTAATGCCCTTCTTTGTCTCTTTTGATCTTCATTGGTTTAAAGTGTGTTTTATCAGAGACTAGGATTGCAACCCTTCCTTTTTTTTTTTTCCTTTCCATTTGCTTGGTAAATCTTCCTCCATCCTTTTATTTTGAACCTATGTGTGTCTTTGCACATGAGATGTGTCTCCAAATACAGCACACCAATGGGTCTTGACTCTTTATCCAATTTGCCAGTCTATGTCTTTTAATTGGGCCATTTATTTAAGGTTAATATTGTTATGTGTTAGTTTGATCCTGTCATTATGATGCTAGCTGGTTATTTTGCCCATTAGTTCATGCAGTTTCTTCACAATGTTGATGGTCTTTACAGTTTTGTATGTTTTTGGAGTGGCTGGTACTGGTTTTTCCTTTCCCTATTTAGTGCCTCCTTCAGGAGCTCTTGTAAGGCAGGCCGGGTGGTGACAAAATCTCTCAGCTTTTGCTTGTCTGTAAAGGATTTTATTTTTCCTTCACTTTTGAAGCTTAGTTTGCCAGGATATGCAATTCTGGGTTGAAAACTCTTTCCTTTAATAATGTTAAATATTGGCCCCCACTCTCTTCTGCCTTGTAGGGTTTCTGCAGAGAGATCCACTATTAGTCTGATGGGCTTCCCTTTGTGGTTAACCCAACCTTCCTCTCTAGCTGCCCTTAACATTTTTTCCTTCATTTCAACCTTGGTGAATCTGACGATTATGTGTCTTGAGGTTGTTCTTCTCAAGGAGTATTTTTATGGTGTTCTCTGTATTTCCTGAATTTGAATGTTGGCCTGTCTTGCTTGGTTGGGGAAGTTCTTCTGCATAATATCCTGAAGAGTGTTTTCCAACTTGGTTCCATTCTCCCGTCACTTTCAAGTACACCAATCAAACACAGGTTTGGTCTTTTCACATAGATCCATATTACATGGATGCTTTGTTCATTCCTTTTCACTCTTTTTGTCTAATCTTGTCTTCATGCTTTATTTCATTAAGTTGATCTCCAGTCTCTATATCCTTTCTTCTGCTTGATCAATTCATCCATTGATACTTATGAATGCTTCACGAAGTTCTCGTGTTGTGTTTTTCAGCTCCATCAGGTCATCATATTCTTCTCTAAATGCTATTCTAGTCACCAATTCCTCTAACCTTTTCTCCAGGCTCTTAGCTTCCACATATTGGGTTAGAACATGCTCCTTTAGCTTGGAGGAATTTATTATTACCAACCTTCTGAAGGCCACTTCTGTCAACTTGTCAAACTCATTCTCCATCCAGTTTTGTTCTTTTGCTGGTGAGGAGTTATGATCACTTGGAGGAGAAGAGGCATTCTGGTTCTTGGAATTTTCAGACTTTTTGTGCTGTTTTTTCTTTATTTTCATGGATTTATCTACCTTTCATCTTTGATGTTGGTGACCTTCAGATGGGAATCTGTATGGATGTCCTTTTTCTTGAGGTTGATGCTATCTTTTTCTGTTCGTTAGTTTTTCTTCTTATAGTCAGGCCCCTCTGCTGCAGGCCTGATGGAGTTTGCTGGAGATTCTCTTTGCCTGGGTCTCACCAATGGAGGTTGCAGAACAGTAGCAGCAAAGATTGTTTCCTTCAGGCCTATAATCCCAGCACTTTGGGAGGCCGAGGCAGGTGGATCACGAGGTCAAGAGATCGAGACCATCCTGGTCAACACGGTGAAACCCCATCTCTACTAAAACTACAAAAAATCAGCTGGGCATGGTGGTGTGTGCCTGTAATCCCAGCTACTCAGGAGGCTGAGGCAGGAGAATTGCCTGAACCCAGGAGGCGGAGGTTGCAGTGAGCCGAGATCGCGCCATTGCACTCCAGCCTGGGTAACAAGAGCAAAACTCCATCTCAAAAAAAAAAAAAAAAAAAAGATTGTTTCCTGTTCCTTTCTCTGTAAGCTTCATCTCAGAGGGACACCCACCATATGCCAGCTGGAGCTCTCCTGTATGAGGTGTCTGTCAACCCCTGCTGCAAGGTTTCTCCCAGCCAGGAGGCACGGTGGTCAGGGACCAACTTGAGGAGACAATCTGTCCCTTAGCAGAGCTCAAGCACTGTGCTGGGAGATCCACTGCTCTCTTCAGAAGTGGCAGGCAGGAACATTTAAGTCTGCTCAAGCTGTGCCCATAGCTGCCCATTCCTTCAAGTGCTGTGCCCCAGGGAGATTGGCATTTTATCTAAAAGCCTCTGACTGGGGCTGCTGTCTTTCTTTCAGAGATGCCCAGCCCAAAGGGGAGGAATCTAGAGAGGCTGTCTGGCTATAGCAGCTTGTCAAGCTGCAGTGGGATCTGCCTAGTTTGAACTTTCCAGTGGCTTTGTTTACACCGTGAGGAAAAAAACATCTACTCAAGCTTCAGTAATGGCAGGCACCGCTCCCCACACCAAGCTTGAGTGTCTCTTGTCAACTTCAGATTGCTGTGCTGGCAGCAAGAATTTCAAGCCAGTGGACCTTAGCTTGCTGGGCTCTGTGGGGGTGGGCTCCTCCGAGCTAGACCACTTGGCTCCCTGGCTCTAGTCCCCTTTCCAGGAGAGTGAACCATTCTGTCTTGCTGATGTTCCAGGTGCCACTGGGATATGAAGAAAAACTCCTGCAGCTAGCTCAGTGTCTGCCCAAATGGGTGCCCAGTTTTGTGCTTGAAACCCAGGGCTCTGGTGGCATAGGAACCCAAGGGAATCTCCTGGACTGCAGGTTGCGACAACGATGGGAAAAGCATAGTATCTGGGCCGGAAACACCATCCTGCATAGCAGGGTCCCTCATGGCTTCCCTTGGCTAGGGGTGGGAGTTCCCCGAACCCTTGTGCTTGCAGATCACCCTCCAAGGGCTGCAATCATTGTCTAACCACTCTCCATGAGATGAGCTGGGTGCCTCAGTTAGAAATGCAGAAATCACCCACCTTCTGCATTGATCTCACTGGGAGCTGCAGACTAGAGCTGTTCCTATTCGGCCATCTTCCTCCCTGTCTCTCTTGCTCTTGCTCTGACCATGAAATACGCTGGCTCTCCTTTGCCTTCCACCATGACTGTGAGCTTCCTGAGGCCCCCACCAGGAGCAGATGCTGGCTCTACACTTCTGTACAGTCTACAGAACTGTGAGCCAATTAGATATCTTTCCTTTATAAATTACCTAGCATTAGGTATTTCTTTATAGCTATGCAAAAATGGACTGACAAACCCATTAACAGGCTAATGTGGATCTTAAAGGCCTGTGTACCTGGTGCTAAGGGGTGCTGAGCCTCGGGTGGGGCCTAGTCCCTTGAGGGAGCTGAAGGGAGGGGGTGAGGCCTAGCCCAAAGGAGGGGCCTGGTGAACTGAGCTAGTGTATAACTGGAAACAAATATTTGAAACGCTTCCACATCTAAGGATTGGCATGAGCTATTTGCTTTCAGTGAGAGCCAGGGATGGGTATAAAGACAGCAGAATGGTGCAGGCTTGAAATGGGGAGGAGTTTACTCATTGGAGAGAACACTGGGTACCCTGCCACCCAGCAACAAACTCAGATGGACCTGGTCCAGATTGGTCCCACCCTGGTCCCCAGGAAGGACAGAGGTCTCTGGGTTCATTGTGGCTGTTCCTAGTGGGCAAAAAAGGGCTCAGAGGGAGGCGGAGCCGAGGCAGTTGTGCCCAATGGTCAGGGCTCTGTGGGAAAAGGCAACTGAGGGAGGCTAATCAGGGACCTCATGGGCATTGCATAGGGAGGTGTTTTCTTGGTGGCAGGGACACAGTGCCACCAAACAGTCCATTTGCTCCACCACACTTTCTGCCCCTGGCAGTTAGCAGGGTCTCCTGACTAGTTCTGTCCAGAAAATATGGGCAGAAATTACACCACTTCTGCAGTGCAGTGAACACCCCACAGGTGCCTGTCTGGTCTCCTTTCCCTGCCATGGGGGCTGAGGAGGCTGTGGGTTCCATATGGAGCTCCTACAAGGTATGGAGCCCTCACCCATGAGTGACATGACCCTTCTTCCACTATCTCTTGTGGGACATGTAGTATGAGTAATATACAAACGTCTCTTGTTCTTAGGCTCTGACTTTTGTAATTGTTTGTTGCCACAAGACAACCTGTCTAATTCACTTCCCGTTCCTATCCTGCCCCATCCTATACTGACCAGTTCCCCTCCTAGAATAAAAGGCAACGGAAAGCAACCTTCATTTTTGCCTTAGTCATGTATTGCTGTGTGAGCTGTTACCCTAGAACTCAGGGCCTTAACACAATAAGAGGCACTGTCTCACAGTTTATGGAGATCAGAATCCAGGTGTGGTTCAGCTGGGTCCTGTGGCTTAGGTACACAAAGACTGGAATGAAGGTGTTGGCTGAGGCTGCCCCCAGCTCCCTGCCATGTGGGCCTCTCCACAGAGCAACTCACAACACGGTAGCTGGCTTCATCAGCCTGAGCAGGAGAGAGTGATGGAGACAGAGGGTGTGAGCCAGACAGAAGGGACACTCCATCACTTTTGCTGCGTTTGCAAGTAATCAGTGCAGCCCATACTCCAGGGAGAGCATCACTCAGGGCTGTGCACACAGTGGGGAGACATCCTTGGGAGCCACGTTAGAAGCTGCCTCCTGCAGTTATGCACTTAGCATATGTCAGAAAATGTGCTAGGTGCTTTTGATCTAGAATCTCATTTGATCCTTACTGTCATTATGGGGCAGGTAAGAAAACTGAAGATCGGGGGGTTCAGGAACCTGTTCAAGATCACACTCCACTAGAACCAGAACTTGAGCCAGAATTGCTTCATATTTCTTATACTAGGCAGCCCTCCCAGAATCAAGGAAGGATTTGGATGGATTTCTGTCACTCTGAACCAAAGGTCTGTGTTTCTCTCATTTGTTCTTGATGAGAAAATACTCACGTTTCCTGTCTCCGTGCCCTAGGTGTCTGCAGCACTGAAGCCTACACTTCCGAAGCACATGATTCTGCCTTGGAGGTTTATAGAAAACCCATTCATCTGAAGGTGATCCGAGGCGGCTCTGTCTTGTTTAATGTGATCGAGAAGCTCCGAGTAGTTGTAGGAGCCGAGCTGCAGGAGGTTTCATGGGCTTTGGGCACTCTGTTAAATTACACACAGGTGCTGCAAGTCCGTAAGGGAGCTGACTCTCCAATCTGGTTGAGCCTCCAGGATAAGTTCAAGCAGAGGGTCCATGTGCCCAGCATGTGGTCTCTGAGGATTGAGAACCTGGCCCCTGAAGACAGTGGGCAGTACATGGCCATGATCCGCTCAACTCGGGGAAAAATGCTTGGCCAGGTTTTCTACCTCTCTGTCTATGGTGAGTGACACCCCCCCCATCCTCTGGCTTCTCTGGGTTTTTTGTCCCTAGAGTGTCACATAGGCCGCATGCAGGGTTCCATTCAGACACCAGCCTTCAGAGTCAATTTTCTCCACCAAAAATAAGGCACATGAGGTCTCCAGAGATAGCAGAGCTGAGATTCACATCAGGGAATGAAACTCTTTTAGTGTTTTGGGGGAGGAAATGGAAATTTGGGAAAATAGCAATTTTTCCAGTCACATTAATCGTCCTATATATGATTATTGTTACTTAATTTGTATAATGGTTTTTTATCACTGATGTAACAAATTGCCAAAAATTATTGGCTGAAAGCAAGAAAAATGTATTATCTCACTGTGCTGTAGGCCAGAGGTCTGACACAGTCTCCGTGAGCTAAAATGAAGGTGGTGGCGTGGCTGCATTCTTTCTGGGAACTCCAGAAAAGAACTTGTTATTTTACCTTTTTCACCTGCTAGTGGCTATTGGCATTCCATACATGTGAGATTCCACTCACTTGTCCCCTTCTTCTCCAGAGCCTGTGCCTCATCCTGGAATCCTGGCCAAGTTACTCTCTATCACACCAGGCTTGTGTAACATAACCCTGCAGTGCAGGGCTCCAGGGGCCACCGAGGACCTGAAAGTGACCTGGGTGAGCAAGGGCCTCCTCAGGGAGCTGGAGCAGAGCAAAACACCAGGACCAGCCCTGAACCCCTGGACCCTGGCTGTGAGTCTGCCCCTGTGCCAGTGCAACACCCACCTCACCTGTGTGGTCAGCAACCAGGTGGATAAGAAAGCTGCAATCTTAGATGTCAGGAAAGTGTGTGTCCAAGGTGAGTGGTGAGTGTAGCCTGCAGGAGAGGAGCTGCCGAGCTCAGCTAGCACTAGGGTCTGAGGGTTCTGGGATCTCTTCTCCTCCATGTGCGTTAGCACCACCTTCCACCTGCTCACCACACACAGCAGTGTGGGAGTCACCTCCACCTTAGTTCTACCTTTAAACATCCCTCCCATCCATACCTTCCTCGCTGCACCCCCACCATGTTCCTGCCGATGCAGACAGCAGCCTTCCAGGAGCTCTCCCAACCCATCCATCCTCCACTGAACATCCAGAGTGGGCTTTGGGGAAAGGGGGTCAAATTAGGTTGTTTCCTGTGTCATCTGTGGGATCCGGCCTCCAGTTACTTCCCCATGGAATTCAGGGCTCAGATGCTCCTCTGCCCATGTGTCTGGCCTCACCTATGCGCTTCACACCAAACTACTTGCTTTTATTTCCCCAAATATGTCCTGCTTTTTGTAAGCTTCTGGGCTTCTGATCGTCAGCCCTCCCACACCCAATGGCTGACATTTCCTCTTTTATTCCTTTCCAAGTATTCCTCTAAGCTATGACCGGCTTTGTGGGCACAAGACAGATGCCGTCACACAGGGTCCCACACTTCACAGGATTCCACAATTGGTTAAAACTCTGCCATTTCTTCCTTGAAGGTTTTAGTTTTTAATCAAGGGAATTTAAATTTGCATTGCACAGTGCCCTAAAAATGATGTATCTGGTTCTGCCTTCAGGCCCCATCTCTTTAGAGAGCTGTCCATGGCACCCAACACTGAGCAGTAATGGGGTGTTTATGCCACTGTCTGCCCTGTAGACTGCAACACCTTGATGTTTTGCTTTGAACCCTGTGCCAAGCACAGCTCCTACCAATGTCTGCTCACACTCAGTGTTCACTGAACGAATGAATGACCTGATACCCTATGTGCAGCCTGGTCCTCTCCAATCCTTCCTCCAGGAGCTGCTGGGGGACCTGACGTATCAGCATCACTTTAAATGAGCTGCCACCTCCTCCACTGACCCCCAACCTGGAGTGTTCAGCATTTAGCATGACCACAAGGCCCTCTGGGCACAGACTCCTGCCTCCCTCTGACTCTCCTTGCCACAGCTTCTCCCTGCCCTGCCCCTCTTCTGCTGCAGTGGGGTGCCAGTAACTCCCAGTGCTGGTGTCTTGACACTCGTTTCCTGACCTTCGTGCTCCTATTTCCTGGAATGCCCCACCCTAAATATATGATAATCTCATGCTCCCCCTCAAATCTCGGTTTAGCCAGAACCTCCTCTGGGAGGCCCTCCCTGAAGACCTCGTACAAGGTGGAAACCTCTGTTGCAGCTGCGATCCCTCTGTCTGGCAGTTGGTATTTTCTGTCTTCCCTCCTGTGTCCTGAGCTGCTGTAGACATCATCTTGTGCATCTCAGCATCCCTGGCATCAAGCAGCGGCTCCTAACCTGTTGAATGAATGGACCTGCCATGCTCCTCTGCAGCTTCTGCACCAGGCCCCTTTCCACTTCTCCCCCTGCTTTCTCCCTGTTTCCTCTTGGCAATGGGTGTGTCAAGTTATGTCCTGCCTTAATGTTTTCCACTCTCCCCATGTGACAGAAACAGCTCCACACAAACAGGACACGGTTAGACTGCTGCCAGGCCTCCTAGGGGATGTTGCGGGTGTGATGTTGGTCCTGGGAACTGGGCTGTATCTTTTGAAGACATGTAGGAAGAAAAAGAAGATGAAGATAAGAAGAGGCAAGTTGCATTTCTCCTTCCAAATCCAGACACTTCCCCTCCCTCACTGGAACCTCAGCTTCCTTTCTCCTGAATTTTTCTCCCAGGGAGTGGACTCTGCAGAGGGATGATGGGCATGGTCTTGGCCTCAGGGTTCAAGGCAGTGGGGAGAGATACATGTTTCTAAGGCACAGATTCAAGCTTTGATTTCCTCAGGTGGAGAACTGCAGGAGAACCATGTGTTCGATGATGATGTCAACCACTATGAAGATCTCAGGCTGCCAGTGTCTCAGAAGGACAAGGACAAGGTGAGTGCCAGGGCAAGGGCCACCCTGGGAAGTCCCAGGCCTCTCTGCCCAGCCTTGGGCTTCCAGTTCCAGGACCTGCCATTTCTGACCCCACCGCCTATTTATCTATGTCTGGACAATCACCAGCATTTACTAAGAAAATTTACACTTTAGAGGAATTCACAAGCAGTGCATGGCAGTGGGTACTGGCTCTGTGGGTCCCTGCAGATTCATTCTATCCCTCAGCTGACCCAGCCACCGTCTGTCTTGTATTCCAGGGCATTGGTGAACAATATCTGGAAAAAGAGGAGCCGCTCACTGCTATCTACAGTGAGGTTCATTATCATTGCCCAGGCAGGGCCATTAAGATCATTCAACTGGAGGAAGCAAAAGGATCTGACAATCCCAGGATATCTACACTGTGAGCCTGAAGCCTGCAGACCCCTGCCTTTCTTAGTGCTGGTCCGGTTTCAGCTGCCCCTTGTCTGTGTACTCTGATCTCATAGCCACAGTTCTATGGTGTACCCATGACCTGTTCACATTCTGAGACACCTCCCCAAGATGCACTTACACTTGGGCAAAGATTCTTTCCCTATCATTGATGTGGCTCCTGACCCCTCTCCTCCAGAAGCCTTCCCAAGGGGACCCTGTCTGACTGAGCAGGTGGAAAATCCCCGCCACCTCTGCCGTGTCACCGGTGTGTGTGCTTCTGAGGACACAAGCCGTTCCAGACATGGGAACGGTGCAGAGGTGTTGACTGTGCTGCAGAGGAGGGGGTAGGACCTGGCTTCTGGATGCTGAGTTGGAGGACAGCGTGGGTGGGTAGGAGCCCACAAAGGAGCACGCCACGGCTTTCTTTGCAGAGTTTGTACAGGGATCCCTTGGGGGCATCAGGCAGTGTGTGTGTGTACATGCATGTCGGGGCAGGTGTCTAGTGCACATTATACAACTGAACCAAAGCTACCTTTCTTTTCTCCTGTGCTAATCTGAACCTAATCTTCAGTCTTAGCCTGTGGATCCAAACTCAACTTCCTGTTGTGTCATCTCAAAAGCTTCCTAGCCTCTGTGTCTCAGAGAATGACCCTAAGAGGCCACAGTTTGGGGTTGTCTTAGGAAAACAGCTTCAGCTCTTTCCTTGGCGTAGGATAGAGCACTTAGCTATAAGGACAGAGGTGTGGTACTCTTCCACACCCCGTTGGTGAGGACTACTTGGGCTCTGATGGGTGAAGCTGTTGAGAAGGTCTGACACAGCCCTCTCCAGCCGCTTCTTATTCTGACCCTCAGTGCCCCAGTAGCTATGCTGGCCCCAAACCTAGGTCATCCACTTCTTTGCTCACTTGCATCCCTCTGCCCGAAATGAAATTTCCCTCTCCCTGTTTCTCACCCTCACTCCCACCTGCTGAAATACTGCTGCGCTACTCAAAGCCCTTCCCAAGATGCTTGTTCCATGGAGCTCTCTGGATCTCGAAGGTTTAAACATGACCTCCCCTCACATCTGACTTTTCTGAACACCTTGGACACTATGTACGGTCCCTGCCACAGTTTGTCCTGGGATGATCATGAATCTTCCTGCAGAACTAACCTGGGCTCTCTCAGGAGGATATGGGGCTGTGGGAGAATAGGGCTGAGGAGACAAGCACTTCTTGGTGCAAAGGGTCTGGGCCAACCTTTTCCCATCCCATGGGGTCAGCAGAGGGAGATGCAGCAAGGAGCTGCTGACAGACTGGCATGGCTCTACCTGGAAACAGAGGTAGACACAATGACCTCCCTTGACTATATTTGGCCTGAGCTCCTAATTAGAGACTTCCTTATTCCCTTATCCACCTCTTATTGTGAACCTGGCCACGCTTCCTCCATGGCATGTGAGTGTTTCTTCCCTCCTGAGGGATCTTCAGCTTCCTGCAGACTCTGCCTCCTGTTTGAGTCCCAGCTTCTAGGCAGAGATGGGTAACTCTAGCACCACAAGCTGCTGTGGCACATCTGGTGGCCTAGATCCTTGGGTCTCTTAGTTTCCCTCCCGGCTCAGGTGAGCTCATTTCCTCATTGCCACCCACAGAAAACAAAGATCTGAACAGAGTCCCTGCTAAGAGATTGAGCACTAGGAAATAATGCTAGGTGTCTGCCGGACGGTGGATGAGTGAGGCAGGAGGGAGAGGATCCATAGCAGGGCTTCATTTTTGCCGTCTTCCCATTTAGGCTGAGCATAAAGCTGATGGTGCCAGCCTCCTCCCTGGCTTCCCAGGTGACTGGACATGACGAGGTATCAGTGCACGTTAGCCCTGGGGCAGCATAAGATGAGATCATCCAACTGACCTTCCCACCACATCAAAGACAACAAAAAAAAAAAACAAGGAAACAAAAGAGAAGAACAAGGCTTTTCGGGCTGTTTTGAACCGGTTTTTGTCCCAGGCACTTTGCAAATATTATTCTTCTTAATTATTTTTTAAATACGTTTTTAATTTTAAAATACTAAATGTTTTGCTCTTCTTATGATTTCTTCCAATGATATCAAAATTAAAAGTCCTCTGCGTTCCAAGGATCCAATAAATTTTTGTTTGTATTTTCTTCTCGTTTAAAACATGACATTATAAGTACACATTTTACTCTTATTATCCTTTTAATTCTAAGAACCTGCTGGAGTATTGATCAACAGCATTCATAACTAGTTGGTGGCAAAGCAAAGCCTTAGATCCACCACTGGATGATTCCGGAGCTCCTATCTTTTCCCCTCATGACAACGGTGACTGAAGACCCTTGCTATGGCTTGGATGTTTCATGTTGGAAACTAATCCCCCCAATGCAAAAGCATGAAGAAGACTGGGCGTTTAGGAGGTGGTTAGGTGCCGTGAATGGGACTAGTACTTTTATAAAATGGTTTGAGGACAGTGTCACCCCTTTTGCCCTTCTGTCACTTCCACTATGTGAGGGCACAGTGTTTCTCCTTCCACCATGTGAGTGCACAGTGTTCCCGCCTTTGATCATGCGAAGACATGTGTTTCCCCCTTCCACCACATGAGGACATGGTGTTCCTGCCTTTCACCATGGGAGGACATAGTCTTACCGCCTTCCACCCTATGAGGACACGATGTTCCCCACTGCCACCATATGAGAACGTGGTGTCTCTCCTTCCACCATGTGAGGACACAGTGTTGCCTGCTTCCATCATGTAAGGACACGGTGTTGCCTGCTTCCATCATGTAAGGACACGGTGTTGCCTGCTTCCATAACGTGAGGACATGGTGTTCCGCGGTGTTCCCACTTCCACCACATAAGGGCACTGTGTTCCCCCTTTCCACCATGCGAGGACTTAGTGTTCTCCCCTTTCTCCACTGAGTGCACAGTGTTCCCCCTCTGCCATGTGATGATGCCACAATAAGATGCCATCTATGGAGCTGAAGGTGAGCTGAAGAGACACTGAATCTGCCTTACCAGATGCTGAATCTACTGACACCTTGATATTAGACTTCTCAGTCTCAAGACTGTGAGAAATAAATTTCTATTATATATAAATTGCCCAGTGATTTATGCATCTAAGGTATTTTGTTATAATAGCCAACAGACTGAGACACCTTTGGAATCCTGGAGTATTCAGATGGGAGTATCCTCCTGTTGCCAGTCTCCCAAGGATCCTGGTCTCCGACTCACGAGCCTCAACTCAGGCTGGGCTCCTTGGTGCTGGAACAACTAATGATTGAAAGAGAAATTACCCCTTAAGTGGCAGTAGGGCCCTGATTGGGTGGAAGACATGGAATAAGGTACAGTGCCCTCAAATGTAGACAAGACATTCAGAGAAGAGATATTTTCTTCCTTGAATTTTATCCAAGCTCCCTCATGTCCCTGTCAGGGATATCAGCATTACATCCTCAAATCACCTTCCACTGATGATATTATTCATAGTGTCATCCAGTAGGCTTTGCCTAAGTCTCTCATTTGGAGTTTCTACAATTCTGTGAGGCATATACCCCCATTGTACACATGAAAAAGTTAAAATCCAGAGAAGCTAACTACTTCATGCATGTTCTCCTGAGTGTAAGTAATGGAGATACGGTTTGCATCCACAGAGAAGCATATTTTTGCTCATTTTTGACTCCTTATTACTCATTTCAGATCCCTGATCAGCCAGTTTGTTCTCTTGGGTTATCTGTCAGAAAGCTTCTTGTATTCCATCTTCCTCTCGTTATTTCATTTCCGTTTTTTCACCTTCACCTTCACCATTTTTACATTCCACCAGCAATGTGGGAGGACATCTCCACATCCTCCCAAGTCTTGTTATTGTCCATGTCTCTGGTTATTGCCTTCTGAGTGTGTGTGAAGTGGTAACTCATTGTGCTTTTGATTTCCATTTCCCAAATGACTAATATCGTTGAACATCTTTGCACGTCGCACATTAACCATTGGCATGCCTTTTTTTGGAAAAGTCTCTTCTGTCTTGAATTCTTCCTGTCATGCATTGCCCCCACTTCTCCATTAAAACTGCTCAAGTCCAGGTCAGCAGGAAAGTCCATGTTGCTAAATCCAATGGTCAATGATCAGTCCTCATTTTCCTTGACGTGTCAGGAGCAATTAACATATCCTTCCTTGGAACTGTCTGCACCTCCAATCACCCCGCATCATTCTTTTCTTTCTCCTTAGTTTCCTTTATTGGTTTCTTTCTTAGGTCTCTAATCTCTGTTTTCTAGAATATCCCTGGGTTTAGACCAAGATGATCTGTCTTCATTTTCCACTCTCATTTTCTTTCTGAGATTGTGGCTCTGCACTAATTCCTGGACCCTATGCCAGTATAACCTTACAGAAAAGGGACTTTGCAGATGTCATCAAGTTCAAGGGCCTTGAGATGCAAATTATCCTGGATTATCTGGGTGGACTCAGTATAATCACAAGAGGAAGGAGGAAGAGGAGGAGGAAGAAGAAGAAGAAGAGAAAGAAAAAGAAAGAAAGAAAGAGAGAAAGAAGAAAGAAAGAAAGAAAGAAAGAAAGAAAGAAAGAAAGAAAGAAAGAAAGAAAGAAAGAAAGAAAGAAAATTTCTGTGAGTAGGACACATGAGTGTTTTGACCACATCACTGATTAGAAAAATTAGAATAAATATGTATAATATTTATTCTAAAAAAGAAAAGAATAAACATGATGAAAGTAATTGGTTAATATTTTCATAGTCATGAGTGGAAAATAGTTTTTCAAGCTCATCTCCAAAGCCAGAAATAATAAAGACGAGGGTTCAATAGATATGACCACAGAAAAATTACGATTTCCTGCTGGAAGAAATTGCTATGAAAACAGTTAAAAGGAAAAGGAAAACAAAAGAAAAATGTAAAAGTTTGCCACATGACCGCAGCTTACTTACCTACCTAGGAAGAGGCGAAGCTGTCACTCCAATCACACCCCCTCTTACTCCAAGTGGAAGCTATTAATTTTGTTGGATTGCAGCATATACTTTCCACCGTCTGCAGTTCACTTGCGGGTTCCAAGGAAGACTTACAGGCTCGGCCACTGTTCTTCTCTTATTTGTGTAGCTCCATATCTTGTCTCCCATGTAGGAAGGTCCTGAGCTACGAGGTTTGTTCTTAAGATGAGGAATGGGGTCTCAAAGACATTAACTATATTGAATTGAACGTATTACGTATAGAATGAAAGAATGGCTAATTTTAAATAAACTAAAATTAAACATTCAGTTTCTCATTCACGTTAGTCCTGTTTTAAATATCTAGATGGCTGGTGGCTACTGTACTATGCAGCACAAATATAGAACATTTCTATCACTATTGAAAATGCTATTGAACAGCTCTGTGTTAGGTTAGGTTACTGGGTGATTTTTTATTTTGTTCTCTCGCTTTTTTTTTAATTGTAGTTTTAAAGTTATTTTAAATGTTTAAGTGATATTTCTTTTTACACATCAATGGAGTAATATTTTTTAAATTATTGATCGTTTGTTCTTTTTGACTTTTCTGAATGTATTGAATACATGGTCTTCACCTAATAGGCTTGAGCCAAACATGTATGTGCCTTGGGGAGATTAGGACTTGATATAGAAGAAATGAAAAGAAGAACAGAGATGTTCAGCTTCTGGCAGGCAAAATAGGAAAACAGGATGCTGCAGCAAGTCAAAATGTGTGTGTGTGTGTGAGAGAGAGAGAGAGAGAGAGAGAGTTGGCCTGAGCTCATCATGGTGCAATAAGGAAGGAAAAGAGGGGGCAACAGCAGTAGTAGAAGCCAGCTGAGGTGCGCTCAGCCCTGCAAGGCCTAGTCCATGTCTGAACTGGGGAGGGTAGAGTAGGAGGTGTGTCAGGTTGATGATAGCGTGGGCTGCCACTTTCCATAAATGGTGAGAAGTGAAGCCTGGGTAAGTGCTCTCTCTTCTGAGCCTGGTACTGCCCACTGTCCTCAGGGACCAGGTTCTCAATGCTTAGGGATGCCATGTTGGGTATATGGACCCTCTGCTTGAAATTATCCTGAAGGCTGAAGCAGGTTGAGAGTTGCCACCCCTGGGGACTTGCAACACAACTGTGTAGTCTGACTAAGTAAGGTTCAGTGCTGCACAAGCCCTCCTCCAGCTTGGCTCCTAGAGCTACTTCTGGCTTTTTGATCACATGAAACAAGAAAGAACCTCCTTGCATTCCCTTTACAAGAACGTGGTCTTCAGAATTCTCCATTCCAGAGCCATGTGACCCAGAAATGTTGGCTGTGCAGCTGCAGACACCTAGGGCATCTGAAACAGGAAAAAGGAGTATTTTCTCAGTAAGGACAAATGAGAGAACCACAGAACTTTCCTTTTTAAATGAAATCCTTCTATCCCATTGATTCTAAAAAGGTAACTGAGCGTAGTACAACTGAAGTAGACCTGCATTCAAATTTCAAATTTCAGCCACAGCTTCCTCTTCTGCAAACTGGGGCTAGCGAGACTTCCCTCACTCTGTTGCCGCTCTGATGAAACACTATAAGGTCCCAAGCATCTAGTGCCATGTCTGGCACCTAAGAAGTGCTGGAACCATGGTTTCTCCTTCTTGGGAGCAGTACCCTAAACAATCCCAGCCAGGGTGCCATCCAGGCTCCCTCACTTGCTCCTGCTGCAGAGTTGTGACCATGAACTGCATCAGGGCCTCATCTGAGCCCTGACCTGCCCCGCAGCCACCATCCTAGGCCTCTGATCAGGCCCAGGGAGCTTACTGAACTCTCCATCCTCATTCTCTTCATCTCTCAGATCAGTGCTCAACCAGGGGAAGGCACCACAGAAGCTACCGCCTCTCTCCTTTCAAAGTTGCAGGGTTCTTTGGTTTGCTGCTGCCTGTTAGTATAACAGCTTACTGAGTCTGTAAGTTCTTCCTTGTATCTGACCTGCCTCCCTCCTGCTTAACTTAAATTGGACAATTTCTTGCCTTCACTGGGGGCAGCTAATTAATTATGCCATGGCTTCAAGGGCAGCACCCTGTCAAATAGGTTCTTCTTACTTATTAATTAATGCACTCAACCAAGCCTCTGCTAGGAGCAAGGCCCTGGACATGCCAGGAAGTCAGATGTGATCCATACCATGGGGAATCACATTCACATCAGGCAGAAAAGACTCAACAGCATGGGCGTAACTACCCCAATGATTAAATTACCCCCCACCGGGTCCCTCCCGTGACGCATGGGGATTATGAGAACACTACAGTTCAAGATGAGAGTTGGGTGCGGACACAGCCAAACCATATCACAGCCCCTAGGAAGATACAAGGTTAGGAACTCCAGAGACACCACAGTTGGCACATGTGCCAGGAAACTACGAAGAGGGAGAGAAATCAGGGTTTTCAAACAAGGAAAGAACAGTGATACCAGGCACTTGAAGAGTCATTCAGTGAATAAGGAATCCTATTTGTAAGAAGTGACCTTCAGTTGGAAGCATATGTATATGTATAAGTATACTAGCATCAGAAGAAGAAGAGGGAGGAGCGTTTTGACTCATATTAAAGACAGCTTTCTATAGTCTGAGTCATCCAAAATAACAAAAAAAGAAAAGCTTTGGGACGCAGTGAGTTTCCTGTCACTGGTGGAGCATACACAGAGGCACAGCCACTTGGTAGGGCTGCCAGAAGTACAGGAGGAGGTAGAACTCCTGAAGAAGGTTCTTCCAATAACACAGTCTTAGATTTTAAAAAATCCTTGTATTAGGTTCTCTAAAGAAACAGAACCAATAGAACACACACACACACACACACACACACACACACACATAATCTTGGTGAGTTCAAAATATGTATGGGAGGCCATGAGGCTGGAGAGTCAGGTCATACTTGATGTTTGCGTGTAAAGGCAGTGGGCTAGAATGCCAGAAGAGGTGGTGTTGCAGATGAGTCTGAAGTCTATCTCCTAGAGAAGTTTTCTTGCTCAGGGCGATCAGCCTTGTTTTATCAAGGGCTTTAGTTGACTGAATGAGGCCTCCCAACAATGCAGAAGACAATCTGTTCTATTCAAAGTCCACTGATTTAAATGCTAATCTCATCCCCAAACATCCACACAGAAACATTCAGAATAATGTTTGACCATAAATCTGGGCACAATGACCCAGAAAATTCGATAGGACTTTATTCCTTTTGTTTGTGTGTGATTTCTCAGGTTTTCCAAGATACACGTAAACCTTTCTATCTTCTGAAGATTTAAAGCTTTAAAACATTGTTAGCAAAAACTATCAACTCTCAAAGATTTGAAGCAATGCACCAGTAATAGGGTACTTACATAAGTTTCATAATTTCTGTGTTGTTTTTGTGTGATAAATCAATTTTAGCAATTTTCTAGAAATTTGTCATTTCATGATGATTCTTCACTTGAATAGACATTATATATGACATTTTTCTAGAGTTTTATTGTTTTTGTTTTTCTGTTTTAAATATGAGAAGATCTTGCTGAAAGGCTAAATGATAAATCAGGTGAGGATTCCAACATCGTGAGCTATAGAACCCCATTCAACAGTCCAGTTTTCCTCAGAGTCTGTCTACTAGTGCAGTTCTGTGGTTCAGCTGGTGAGACGCAGTATACTGAGGGATGTCCTCTCCCTCCACACCGTCTGCTGGAACCTGGAAATGAGGGAGATAAAGTCAGTGGGTTTTTTTGTTTCTGGGAAGTAAATATAAAGCCACGTACTTAGATCACAGAATAGTATAGAGATTCCAGCTCATACACCAGGGCACAACTCAGTCTCACAGAGGAACATGTTCAAAGAAACAATATATCGATCTCAAGGTCAGGGTCGGGGGGTTAGTAAGAAATGGGGCATAAAGAAAGGTGAATAACAGAGATAGCTAAAGGAGAATTCTAGGCCCCAGGCAGGTAAATCCTACAATGGAATCGAGAGCTCAGACTCTAGAAAGCCAGATGGAATCAACACCACCTGCATCTTCTCACCTGCCCTAACTCACAGCTCCCCAAGTAGCCCATTAATGTCTTGGTTTCCCATGTGGCCTGCCTTTGGGAACAGGACCTTCTGGTCAGGCTAATGAGAATTTCTTCCTGCCCCGTTGACAAGTATACTTCTTATTGTAATTTAATAAATAAGCAACGTGATTTCATCAATCAGGGTCTTATGACACTTATTAGCAAGATTTTGTTTCTCCAAGTTATGTTAGTTCTGAAAAGTAGATGAGATACAGCTTCTGGGGATCAGATTCACAGTCTGAGGCTCAGACTCTCAATCATGGTAAATATATTACAGAAATGCCAATCTGTGGGCTCTCGTCAGTCACTCTGTCCTTGACTCAACCAACATTTACTGTTCTATGCACAGCAGACACACCAAGGGTGACCCTGGAAGACAAACTTCTCCTTGCCAAGAATGTGGCCATTTGAATTTCACAAATACTTCCGATAGGCCAGTGCTTTCACTTCTCAATCTTGACTGTGTGTCAGAATTATCTTCTGACATTTAAAAAAATTACAGATGATACCTAGTTTGGGGATAGGGCCCAGGCATTTGTTTTAAAGAGTTCTGCAGGTGGTCTAATGAACAGCCAGTCTTGTGAGCCATTCATGGGAAGTTCCCATTTGGAGTACTTAGATCACATTTTCCACTCTGCTGGTACTGTTTAGACAGATCCAGAGATGTTTTGTAGTGATTTCAGTAAAGACTGTGAATGGGTCATTTCAACACAATAAAAAGTGAAAGTCAGAATAAATGCTTTCACTGGTTTCCAAGATGATAGTCTTCCTGTTGTCGTGCATGTGACTTAATCTTTCTGTGGCATAACTGTGATACTGTCACCGCCTTTCCCAAAAATTTCAATAGATACAGAGAAAGAGGCAGATCCCAGAAGATAACCACTGTGGACTGTTTTACAACTTTTAGACTTCCTTTATGCCCACAAAAACAGATGTGAATATATGTTTATAATACCAGGATATTATACATGCTGTTTCATAACACACAATATTTCATGAACACCTTCCCATTTACACATGTTAAGATGTAATGTATCCTTTTTATTACCTAAACAGTCCACCATCATGTGGAAAGACTATATAATGTAGTAGTGAGGAGCCAGGGTTTTAGTCTGAATCCCAGCTCTGTCACTGAATTACAGGTCTTGGATGAGTTCATTGACTCATCACTATTGCAGTTTCCTGAGAATAGCAATGATATCTACATACTAGGATTTACAGAGTCCTCATTGGCCCATTTATTTTTGTTTTTTGTGTGTGTGAGTTATTTTGTTTTCCATAAGTTATCTGGGTACAAGTGATATTTGGTTATATGAGTCGGTCTTTAGTGGTGATTTGTGAGATTTTGATGAACCCATCACCCAAGCAGTATACACTGCACCATATTTGTGGTCTTTTATCCCTCACTACCCTCCCACTCTTCCCCCTAAGTCCCAAAAGTCCATTGTATTATTCTTATGCTTTTGCGTCCTCATAGCTTAGCTCCCACATATTAGTGAGAACACACAATGTTTGGTTTTCCATTCCTGAGTTACTTCACTTAGAACAATAGTCTCCAATCTCATCCAGGTCACTGCAAATGCTGTTAATTCATTCCTTTTTATGGCTGTGTGCTAGTCCATCATTTACATATTTATTACAGTTTTTTTATCCACTCATTGATTGATGGCATTTGGGTTGGTTTCACAATTTTGCAGTTGTGAATTGTGCTGCTATAAACATGAGTGTGCAAGTATCTTTTTCTAATAAGGACTTCTTTTCTTCGTAGATACTACCCAGTAGTGGGTTGCTGGATCAAATGGTAATTCTACTTTTACATTTTTAGGGAATCTCCACACTGTTTGCCACTGTGACTGTACTAGTTCCCACTAGCAGTGTAGAAGTGTTCCCTGTTCAGCATATCCGTGCCAAAATCTACCATTTTTTGATTTTTTTTTTTTATGATGGCCATTCTTGCAGGAGTAAGGTGGTATTGCACTGTGGTTTTGACTTGCATTTCACTGATCATTAGTGATGTTGAGCGTTTTTTCATATGTTTGTTGGCCATTTGTATATCTTCTTTTGAGAATTGTTCATTCATGTCCTTTACCCACTTTTGGATGTGTTTTTGTTTGTTTGTTTTCTTACTGATTTGTTTGAGTTCATTGTAGATTCTGAATAGTAGTCCTTTGTCAGATGTATAGATTGTGAAGATTTTTCTCCCACTCTGTGGGTTGTCTGTTTATTCTGCTGACTGTTCCTTTTGCCGTGCAAAAGCTCTTTAGTTTAATTAGGTCCCAGCTATTTAACTTTGTTTTTATTGCATTTGCTTTTGGGTTCTTGGTCATTAAATCCTTGCCTAAGCCAATGTCTAGAACAGTTTTTTTCAATGTTATCTTCTAGAATTTTTATAGTTTCAGGTCTTAGGTGAACAACCCAGACTAAGTATACTCGGCTTCACCTTCCTGTAATAAGTGCTGTGAATTAACGTAGATCAAGGAGGAGGGAAAGAGCGCCAGGAGGAGGTTGCGATTTTAAATATGGTGGTCGGGATAGACTACACTAAGAAAACGTTTGTGCTTAAACCTGAAGAAAGTCAGGAAATGAGACAAGCAAAAACCTGGAGAAAGAAAGTTCCAGACAGAAGCAAAGGCCCTGAGGCAGGAACATGCCTTGTCTGTTGAAATAATAGCAGAGTGTAATCAGGGCAGAGGAGAATGTGGGGGATCTGGTGAGATGGTGCTGGGCCTTGCAGGTAAAACGGAAGCCATGGAAGGAATCATGTAGATTATAGCCATGCGCTAAGGAGTAAGTAATATGATATAACCTACGTGTAGGTTACAGCCATGGGCTAAGGAGTAAGTAATATGATATAACCTACGTGTAGGTTACAGCCACGAGCTAAGGAGTAAGTAATATGATATAACCTACGTGTAGGTTACAGCCACGAGCTAAGGAGTAAGTAATATGATATACCTACGTGTAGGTTACAGCCATGAACTAAGGAGTAAGTAATATGATATAACCTACGTGTAGGTTACAGCCATGAACTAAGGAGTAAGTAATATGATATACCTACGTGTAGGTTATAGCCATGGGCTAAGGAGTAAGTAATATGATATAACCTACGTGTAGGTTACAGCCACGAACTAAGGAGTAAGTAATATGATATAACCTTAGTGTAGGTTACAGCCATGAGCTAAGGAGTAAGTAATATGACATAACCTACGTGTAGGTTACAGCCATGGGTTAAGGAGTAAGTAATATGATATAACCTATAAGAATTACTCTAGATTCTATTTTGAGAATAAATTTAAGAGGCTAAAAACAGAAGCAAGAAGACTGTGAGGCTACTGCAACAGTGCAAGAGAGTGCTGATGGCTATATGACCCAGCAATTCCATCATAGGTATGTATCTAAGAAAAATGAAAACAAATGAAACATACGTCTACACAAAATGTGCATGTACATGAATGTTCATAGCAGAGTTATCTATGATAGTCTAAAATTAGATCCAATCCAGATTTCACCAACTGATCCCTGAATAAACAGTTGTAGACTGGGTATGGTGGCTCCTCCCTGTAATCCCAGCACTTTGGGAGACCAAAAGGAGTTCACAACCAACCTGGGCACCTTAGTGAGACCTCGTCTTTATTCAAAACAATAATTTTAAAAATTCAAAAAACAAGTTGTGGTATATCCATACAATAGAATATTATTCATCCACAAAAAGGAATGAAGTACTGATACGTGCTGCAACATGAATAAATCTTAAGAATATTATGATACGTGAGAGAAGTCAGACACAAAAGGTCACATATTGTATGATTCTGTTTATACAAAGTGTCTACTAAAGGCAAACCCATAGACACAAAAAGGAGATTAATAGTTGCCAGGTGATGAAGGAGAGGGAAAGTGAAAGTGACTACTAATGGATGTGGGGTTCTTTTTGGGATGATGAAAATGTTCTGAAATTAAATAGCGATAATGATTGTACAGCCTTGCAAATATACTGAAAAGAACTGCATCGTACCCTTTATACTCATGAATTTTATAGTATGTGAATTAGATCTCAATTTATAAAACAAATAAAGGCAGGAAAGAAGGGGTTGGAACCAGGAAATACAGATAATTGCTTCAAGAAAAATTGCTACCAAATGGTGCAAAAACTGGTACAGTACTGGAGAAAATGTGAGTTTGTAGGATTATTTTACGTTTTTATGCTATGAAAATAATTCAGTAAAGATTGAAAAAAAATAAGAATACTGGAAAGAAGAATTTGTAGGGAGATGTCACTGAAGCAGCCAAGTGGAGAGAAAATCTGGTCCAAGAGGAGCCACAGACATAACGGGAACAAGTCACCTTGTTCATAGTCACAAGGTGAAGGCAAAAGGTGTGGGATCAGATGCAGGGCACTGGGGAGGCTTGGCCCTCTCCTGGGAAGGAGAAGCAGCCACCTCGAGTGGCTGAGCAGAGCAGGGACTTCCGGTTAGCTGAGGGTTGAACAGGCAGCCCCGACGGACCCTACTTCCTGAAAGAGGAAACAAGCCTCAGCCCTCAGGCTGCCAGGGAGGATCTGTCCCAGAAACTGGATGGTGAGCACAGCCGGGAGGAAGGTGAAAAAAGACTCAGAGAGAGAGAGAAGGAAGGCAGCAAGAGCTCTCTGATCTACAGAGATGCTAATCCCGAAGAAGAGAAAACAAGCCAGGCAGGATCTGGTTGTAATCCAGGTGGAATTAAAAACTTTTTAAAATAATATAAAATGTAACTGTCACACGTAACCAAGTTGTGTCCACTTTTCTGACACTTCCTTCCTATTATCACAAGGGAAAACCAACAGTAGTTTCCTCTCGTGTATGACACTGAAACTCTTCTCCCTGGTGCTGTCTTCACTGTCTCCACGTCTTGGTCTGGAGCCCATAATGGCAGGGACTTTCTTCTCCGGCTCCCTGCGGCAGATGCAGGGACACTCCAGGCTCTCTTACCTTCCCTGCTAATGAAGCAGATGTGGCACCTCCCTAGTAATGTGCCCTTAATGCAGCCAAGCCTGCCCTGGCTTAGGGTTCCCAGACTCCTCATCACCAAAAGGCCATTTCCAACCAAATATACTGCATTTGTAAATCATAACAGAGCGCTCTTTTCCTTTTGTTCCCCACAGACATCAGAACCTGAACAGCCCACCCAGTGGTCAGGACCCAGCTAGCCCAGCCCCACCCAATGCCCTCCCTTTCCAGGGACCCCACCGGTCACTGAAGAGGAGGCAGATGAATCCCAGGAGCTGGGGGACCCAGCGAGAGGCTGGTCCCCAGAGCAGGACCCCATGGCAGGCCACCCCCCACCTGTTCAGCTGCAGAAGAAACAGCAGGAAGGGGCAAGGTAAGACAGGAAGAAAGGTTTGAGCCTAAGAGGCCTTACACAGTATTCCAGGATGGAACTAGCAATATTTGACCAAAAAAAAAAAGTCAAACTTTGTACCTGTAAAATATTTGAAGAGGTTTATTCTGAGCCAAACATGAGGACCATGACCCATTACACAGCCACAGAAGGTCCTGAAAACAATGCCCAAAGTGGTTGGATTACAGCTGGATTTTATACATTTTAGGGGAACAGAAGTTACAGGCAGACATCAATTAATACATGTGAGGTATATTGGTTCGGTAGATTGGTTTGGTCCAGAAAGGTGAAACAACTCGAAGCAAGGGCTTACAGGTCATAGGTGGATTCAAAGATTTTTTCTGATTGACAATTGGTTGAAAGAGTTAGATTATTATCTGAAGACCTGGAAACAATAGAAAGGAGTATCTGGGTTAAGAAAGGGGGCTGTGGAGACCAAGGTTCTTATTCTGTTGAGGAAATCTCATAGGTAGCCACCCTTGGAGATAATAGATGGCAAGTGTTTCCTATTCAGATCTCTAAAAGGTACGAGACTCTCAGCTAATCTCTTCAGGATCAGCTAAACACCTGGAAAGGGAAGGGGCTTCTCTAGAGAATGTAAGTTTCCCCCGTAAGGAACAGCATTACAGGGCCATTTCAAAATGCGTCAAAGAAATATACTTTGGGATAAAATACTTTTATTTCTTTCATTTTGTTATGTTTCTTATTGCTACAAAGAATCAGTTTTGTCACTCTTAAGATCTCTGTTTTAAGGTTAATGCTGGTTAGTTGTGTCTGAATTCCCAACGGAGGGGAGTACAGTGAGGTATATCTGACCCTCACTTCCCATCATGGCCTAAGCCAGTTTTTCAGGATTTTTTGGAATCCCCTTGGCTGGGGGGTGGGGTCCATTCAGTCATTTGGTGGCTTAGAATTTTATTTTTGGCTCACACAAGTTAATTCTTGTTTGACCTCCTGAGAGGTCTCTTTTCTGGGGAACTGTTGGCAATGGAAATCATTTCGTGAGAGTAGGGAGGAGAAGCACGAAGAGAGGGAACTGGCCACGTAGCAGAGTCTGGAGACAGGAAGAGAGAGTCCGACAATATATACTCCAAACTGGCAAAACACCAGGAACTGACGGAAAACATCCAGAAGGCTGATCTGTTTTCCAGCACCCCTTCCATTCTGTACTGAGGCATGTCAACCTGAAAGGAGGAGGCTGAGGCACAACCTGTCATTGAAGCCTCTACCTACGACAAAGTGAGGAAAGCGGCCTGAAAGGCTCAGACCCGAGTAACCCTGGACGTGTGCTCTGTTCAGCCTCTGTTACAAGCAGCTCTTTAAAGGCAAAAGGGTGGACAGAGATGGGCTGATTCAAAGTTACTTGTCAGAAATTCTCCATGGTTTATAGAAGTAATGTTGTTCAGTGATTGCTTATGCACCATTTACCTATAAGGTATGAGTCACAGTGTCTGGTGTGGCATTGTGAGGTTAATTTATAGCTGCTTGTGCCAATAACAAGCAGTTTCAAGAGATGAATACATAGCTTGGTGGGGAGGGGGACGTGAACGGCATCTTATTTTAATGTTTCTCCGTGCCTGATAACGTAAAAGGACTTGCATTCCTCAGATAAGAGTTTTTTTCCTTTCTCAGGCATGTCAAATGCACTTTCACACACACCAACCACATGTCCTTTGTAAGAGCTTACTTCCATAACTTCCTGGTGCTGTTACAGGTGGTTAGAGAGGCATGAGCAGGGCAGGAGAGGGCTCTTGCCCCACCAGCTAGGAGTGTCAGGTGATGGTTCCACAATTATCACACTGCCTTTCTAAAAATAATATTTCCGCAGCCAGGGAGAGAAAATCTCCTGATGGTCCATACCTGTGAACATTAAAAGTGTTCATTGAATGCAGACCCCAGGGAGAAGCAACTTTCTGGGCATGCTTGTTAAGAGACAAAAATGAGGGAAGGATAATATCCCAGGTCCACTGCACCAAAAAAAAGGGAGAAAGCCTCAGACGTGCATGCATATAACTCCCTAAACACACTGCGTGAGCTCAGTTCCAAAGGGTAAGGAGAGCACCGCCCATACAGCGAGGCCACCCTAGGGGAACAGTCATGGGAAGGAGCCGAGCCTATAAAGTCCCGGCATCGAGGTGAAAGGCCCCTTTTGCGCTCCCTTTCTCTTCTCTTGGACCTTCAGGTGCCCACCCGGGTCTCGTCCAAGCGAATTTTCCTTTCTTTCCTGTTCTAAACCTTTTTCAGTAAACTCCACTCCGACTCTGAGACTTGCCTCATCCCTTTTCCTGCGTTATGCCCCTCAGTCCAATTTTTTCTTCTGAGGAGGCAGGGACTGAAGTTGCTACCACTGCTAACTCCGGGTAACTGGGATCTCTGCCACCATGAGCAGCGCTTGCTGGTGATGTTTTGGGGAATTAAAGGAAGACAGGTCTGGATCTACAGCAGCAGAGTGTGTGTGCAGCAGCGGGGAAGTGCCACATAGGATTTTTTGGAATCCCCTTGGCTGGGAGGTGAGGTCCAGATGTTGATCCAGATATGATACAGTCTAGGAAGAATAAGAGGTCTGCAGGACTTAGTGACCCTGAGAACCTAAATCCCTGGAATTCAGAGAAATTCTGGGAAAGGCTCTGGATGTCTCTGTGATATGGGATGGGTGGTCACATCTATTTTATTTGAAACCCAAACCATAAGAAGTGCCAGATGAGTACTAGGTTACACAAAGAATGAAATTACTGAATATTTGCTATATCCTGTGGCTTTGTATGAATTATTTAAATTAATTCACAATATTCATTAAATCAGTTCTCAAAATAACCTTAGCCTTACATGCAACTTCTAGGTGATACAGCATCCTAGATGTCCAGAGAGATTAAATAACTCACTCAAGTACATACCTATGGTAAGTGGCAAGGTGCACACCTGTCAATGAAACCACATCCTCACAGCGTTAAGAATGACGTATGGGGTTCTGGACAGAAATGTAGTCACAATGAAGCATTAATCAGGTGCACTTTGACCCACTTCCTTGTAAGTGAAAGTCACATAGCCCTAGATACTGACCATTTGCATTCTCTTCGTTCCTATAGATAGAATCGCTGTTGTAAGAATCATAAGGCTTTCATTAATAATTAAGACATTTTAAGATTCTGATATCCAGCCAACACCAACCAGTTTTAAGACTCCCAAAGAGGCTGGGCACCATGGCTCACACCTGTAATCCCAGCACTTCGGGAGGCCAAGGCAGGCAGATCTCTTGAGCTCAGGAGTTTAACACCAGCCTGTCCATCATGACAAAACCCCTTCTCTACTAAAAATACAAAAATTAGCTAGGTGTGTTGGAGGGCTCCTGTAATCCCAGCTACTCAGGAGGCTGAGGCAGGAGAATCGCTTGAACCTGGGGAGCAGAAGTTGCAGTGAGCTGAGATCGCACCTCTGCACTCCAGCCTGGGCAAAGAGTGAAACTCTGTCTCAAAAAAAAAAAAAAAAAAAAACAAAAAAACAGAGACAGTAAATCAGCATTACCATGCAGTTGCTTCATCTTCCCATGCCATGACTTCACTCTGCACTCACAGCAATCAATGATCCCCATGCCTCGGCCCATTCCAAACCCCTTAAAATCCCTACCCCCAAACTTTTCAGGGAGGTATATTTGAGATTAGCTCCTGTCTCCCCATTCTGCAGGCTTACAATTAAAACTCTTTCTCAGGATGCTCCCTGAATATCTGTTCTTCCTTCTCTCCTCCTCTAGGCCCAACTGCCTATTTGCTGATAAATAATACTAACACTAATACCAATATTTAAATTATAATAGAGAGAAAATTTCAGAAAATAACCAAATAATGGTGGCTGCAATGGATGATTCAGCTGTTTATTGAAAATATGCCCCAACATGCACTTGGTTTGTCTCAGCAATGACTGGTGTCAACAAAAAGAGTCAAACTCAGTAAAATATTTGAGGAGATTTACTTTGAGCCAAATATGAGTGACACAGCCCTTAGGAGCCCCTGAGAACATGTGCCCAAAGTGCTCAGGGTGCAGCTTCATTTTTTGCATTTTAGAGAGACATGAGACTTCAATCAAATACATTTAAGACATACATTGATTTGATGTAAAAAGGCAGGACAACTCAAAGCAGGGACCTCCAGGTTCTAGGCAGATTCAACAAATTTCTGATTGGCAATGGGTTGAGAGTTATTGTCAATAGAAAGGAATGTCTGGGTTAGGATAACAGGTTGTGGAGACCAAAGTTTTATCATGCAGATGAAATTTCCAGGTAGCAGGCTTCGGAGAGAAGAGATTGTAAATGCTTCTTATCAGACTTAAGGTCTACAAAAATGCTGATCGGCTTTTTCTGAACTCCAAAGCAGAGGAGGGCATTCTGTGGCATGTCTGACCCTCACTTCTTGTCATGGCCTGAACTAGTCTTTGAGGTCAAATTTGGAGTGCTCTGGCCTAGACAAAGAAGTCCATTCTGATGGTTTGGGGTGGTGTAACGCCAAGTGGGTTCATCTAGCCCACTGCCTACACAGAGCCGATTCATCAAGACAGGGGAATTGCACTGGCGAAAGAGTAATTCATACAGAGCCAGCTGTGCAAGAGACTGCAATTTTATTATTATTCAAATCAGTCTCCCTGAGCATTTGGGGGCCAGAGTTTTTAAGGATAATTTGGCGGATATGGGCTCAGAAAGTGGGGAGTGCTGATTGGTTGGGTTGAAGATAAAATCATAAGGGGTCAAAGTGAGTTCTTGCTGACTTCTGTTCCTGGGTGGGATCCCAGAACTGGTTGAGCCAGATTATCAGTCTGGCTGGTGTCATCTGCTGCACGGAAATGCAGGGTCTGCAAAATATCTCAAGCACTGATCTTAGGTTTTACAACAGTGACGTTATTACCAGGAGCAATTTGGGGAGCTTCCGAGTCTTGCAGCCAGAGGCTGCCTGGCCCCTAAACCATGGTAAATAAATCTTGCAGCTAATTTGCTAGTCCTACTGAAGGCAGGCCGGTCTCCAGGCAAAAAGGGGATTTTCGGGAAAGGGCTATTATCTATTTTGTTTCAGAGTTTAAACTATAAACTGAATTCCTTCTCAAGGCTAATTTGGCCTATACCCAGGAATTAACAAAGACAGTTTACAGATTAGAAGGAAGATGGGGTAGGTTAGGTCTGATCTCTTTCACTGACATAATTTACTCAGTGATGGTTTTTGCAAAGGCGGTTTCAGTGGAGGGCTTTGCATTTTGTTTTTGGTTTACACTGAGAGAATAATTGGTTCCAGGTGCGTATAGAAAAAGGATTTAACCTTGCCCAAAGTGAAGTCTGGTTTTGCACTTGGCTGGGAGGTAATCTTTCATTCCTTGCAATGTCATGCCTGATAGGAATTACTCTGATTCACTGGAGGCCTTGGATCACTGGATCACCTAATAATATGATTTAGGGTGGGTGCTGGCCACACCAGATAGACTTAGGATAGCTGGCCATGCCAAAAGACCAATAATGTGATTTAGGGTGGAAACTCTGGTTCACCTGATATCAGATGACTTCCAGAATGCCTGAAGTTAGCCATGTGGACAATTAATCATGCCTACATGATGGAGCCCAAATAATAACTCTGGTCATGAAGACTCAGGTTGCTGTTGTGAAAAAAAAGAAAAAGCCAAACTTTGTAAAATATTTAGAGGCAGACAAGTTACAGGCAAAGACTCAAATCGATACATGTAAGGTGTATCTTGATTTGGCCTGAATAGATGGGACATCTGAAAGTGGGGAGCTTACAGGTCATAGGTGGATTTCTGATTGGCGATTGGTTGCAAAAGTTAAGCCTTGCCTAAAAGAGTTGAAGTCAGCAACAAAAAATGCTTGAGTTAAGGTAAGGGTGGGTTGTGGCAGCCAAGATTCTTGCTATACAGATGAAACCTCTTGGTAGGCTTCGGAGATGGTAAATGCCATTTTTTGGACCTTAAAAGGTGTCAGACTCTTAGTTAAACCTTCCTGGATTGGGAAAAGACCTAGAAAGTAAAGGAGATTCTCTACAAAATGCAAATTTCCCTCACAAGAGAGGGCTTTGCAGGGCCGTTTCAAAGAACGTACTGGGGCAAAAGACTGATTTTCTTCACACCCTGCTATCTGTCATGTGAGGCTATACCAGATTCAGGTTGGAATTTGGTATCTTATTGCTACAAAAAGTCTGTTTTGTTAGTTTTATGATCTCTGTTTTAATGAGAATGCTAGTCAGTTGTGTCAAAACACTAGAGGGAAGGTATATAATGAGACGTGTCCCACCTCCCTTCCCCTCAGAGCCTGACCTAGTTTTGCAGGTTTCCTTAGTCAACAAGGGTGAGAAGGGTCCATTCAGTCAGTTGGAGAGCTTAGCATACTGTTTTTGAATTACAGTGGCAAACTGCACATACTATTCTACATTCATACCATTGAACGTGCCACACACTACTGATACCACTGAGCTGATTTATTTTTACCTTCTTCAGCAAAAGTGGCACCCTCCCAAATGGAACTCACCTTCTCATCTTGACACCATTAAGCAAGCCATTCATTAATCAAGCAGATTATTTTTTCTTTTTTTTTGAGATACAATCTCACTCTGATCACCTAATTGGAAGTAAATCACTAATCAGCTAATGCAAAGGAATTGAAATCATAACAGTCTCTCAGACCACAGCATAATCAAATTAGAACTCAAATTTAAGAAACTCACTCAAAACCACACAACTACATGGAAATTGAGCAACTTGCTCCTGGATGATGCCTGGGTAAAGAATGAAATTAAGGCAGGAATCAAGAAGTTATTTGAAACCAATGAGAACAAAGAGACAGTGTACCAATATCTCTGGGACACAGCTAAAGCAGAGTTAAGAGGAAGATTTATAGCACTAAATGCTCACATCAAAAAGGTAGGAAGGGCCAGGCATGGTGGCTCATGCCTGTAATCCCAGCACTTTGGGATTGTCATTCTTTACAGAACTAGAAGAAATCATTTTAAAATTCACATGGAACTAAAAAAGGCTCATATAGCCAAGACAATCCCAAGCAAAAAGAACAAAACTGAACACATCACACTACCAGACTTCAAACTATACTACAAGGCTACAATAACCAAAACAGCATGGTACTGGTACAAAAACAGACACACAGACCAATGGAACAGAATAGAGAACTGATAAATAAGACCGCACATCTACAACCATCTAATCTTTGACAAATCTGACAAAAACAAGCAATAGGGAAAGGATTCCCTATTTAATAAATGGTAATGGGAGAACTGGCTAGCCATATGTAGAAAATTGAAATCTGTCAGGGAATGGGGTTGGGGGGAGGAAGAACATTAGCAAAAATAGCTAATGCATGCTGGGCCTAATACATAGGTGATGTATGAGTTGACAGGTACAGCAGACCACCATGGCACACATTTACTTATGTAACTAACCTGCAGGTCCACATGTACCCTGGAACTTAAAAAAGAAAGTATGTACTTATTCTAATTTTATCAAAAGTCTTATCAAAAACAAAATGTCAAATGTTATTCTCTCCCTTTCTGCATTTGTAAATGTATCACATGGTTTTTTTTTTTTTTGCTTTTTTATGTATTAATAATAAATACATTAATAGATTTCCTATTATTGAAGCTTTCCTAAAATTGGGATACACCTCAGTTGATGTATTATTTCTTTAATGTGCTATTGTTGGATAATATTTTTATTTGTGAATTTTCCATCATTATTTGTAAGTGGCATGCTCCTGTAGTTTTTAAGCTTTACTTTGTCAGTTTGGTACTTGTGTTTTGTTTATTAAGAATCTATTTATTAAGGATTTATCTTTATTTCTTGTAATAATTCAATAAACATTTTCTATAGTAAAAAACATTCTTTTAAAGAAAAGAATTTTTGTTACTGTTGATTTAAATTATTTTTATTAAAATGTTACTTAAAGACCTACAAACATAAAACTATGTATAAATGTCTTATGCCTATAGATTTTATATTATAAACCAAAAAATTATATAATACAAATAAAAACAAAACAGTAAAACAAGGAACCAATGATTATTTAAACTAACATTCAAGCCTACAAATGCAAGGTAATGTGATGGGTGTTTTTGTTTTCTGAAACTAAATAATTGATTTGAGATTAAGATGAAAAACAGGCTTCACATCAAGTTCTATAACTTTTTTTTAAAACTTTAATACAAAGAATGGTAATTTACATAAATTTACTGTACGACACCCGATTAAAGTCTTTGTTCACTAGTTCAAGACAGTTAACCTTATTCTTAACCAAAAGGTTGCCAGGTAACAACTAATAGATCTGTAAAATTGGTTTGTTTTTTTTTACCTGAAAAAAAATTACCTTTCAGCATTATTGATATCTCCAATCAATGCATATTATCTGCTTATTATTAAAATCATAGAACAAAAACGTTATTCCCTGGGTGTTTGCTACGATAGTAAGTATTTATTGAGTTCCTGCTAATGAACTATTTCAAGTGGATCCCACAAAAATATAATCCCATATCTCTGCTTGAAAGTCAGATATGTTCCTAACAGCTATGGAGCTGGGACACTCAGGTTTGACATGCCTGTTTTAGAGGTGCTATAGAACAGAAGTGAGCCAACTTGCCAGGCACCAAGTCAGTAAATGATCAAGTCATCAACATTATCAAAGCTATCCATTTACCAAAAAGTCTGTCTTTTAACTATGAATAAAGCTTAAAGTAACTCACGTTGTATAGAATGGTTTTAACAGCTTTTAAATATTTCTGTGTCATTTTAGTTGACAGGTTTTCACTGTTTCTTTCTAAAAGCACCTTAAGCACTTTGATTTTTCTCTACCCAGCTCCCTGCTAAGAGAAAGACAGACAAGTCAGTTCATAAGAAGCTAGGGTTGCTGATTCCTGAAAGTGGGAAATTGAGGATCACAGGGAGGAGGAGACTGACAGGAAGAAGGTGGGCTGAATGCAGCCAGAGAAGAAGTCTGAAGCCAGAATCTTTTCTTCCCAAAGAAGAAAATGTATCTGATTCAAATCATTCCAAACTTTATCAATAATTAATAGAAATAAATATTTTATAAATTTAGCAAATTGGTCATTCAGTGATTTGCTCATTCATGAAATGGATTCTCTGGCAAACTGCCTTTTGACAAATTAGTTTTAGATGAATTGGCCTTTGGGCAAATTAATGATGTGAGGCTTACAGCTTAATGGTAAGACATTTGGCTTTGGGGCCAAGCTGTCTGCGTTACAACCCAACTCACTTTCTGACTGTGCAGGCTCTTGAACAGGGACTGAGCCTCTCAGTACCTCAGTGTCTTCATCCATGAAAATGGGAGTAACTAGAATGCCTTCCTGCATAGAGTTGTTGAACAAGACAATGAGTTAATACACTGACAGCACTTAGAGTGGTGCTGGCATTTGCAAATGCTCAAAGCAGCACTGAGTAAACGTTTTCTTACATATCATTAGCCAGACTAGTGTAACATGCACACCTCAACCCTAATACCAGGTATCTCTTCTTGACAGCTGAACCAGTCAGGGTTCTATCAGTAAGAAAAGAAATGACACTGGGGGAAGAAATTGATGGTATTGATTGCTGTATCTTCTCCTCCCCTTACTTTTGATCTCCTTTTTGGGGACACTAGTTACCCATATATTTGATCTCCTTCATCAGTCCATAGTGTTAAAAGCAACAGAAAATGAACTAAGACACCCTCCTTCCTCTTGTCAGGATGTTACTCTTAACAGAACACCTGAAACTAGGTAACTTATGGAGAAGAGAAATTTATTTTCTTACAGATATGGAGGCTTAGAAGTCCAAGGTCAATGGGTTGCATGGAGTGAGGCCTTCTTGCTGGGGGGGATCCTGTGTCACGTCCTGAGGTGGCCCAGGCTATCACATGGCGATTCCCGCTGCAGCAGCATCACTTGGTGAAGGACTTGCTATGAGAGTAAAGGCAGGAAGGACATCCAGCCATGAAGCTGGGAGGATGCGGGGACTTTAGATACCCTAGGGAGAAAGGGGAGTCTTAGCCTAAGGGGCCTGAGTGAGCACGCTAGTGTACTTGCTCAGCTCTCTCTTCCTCTTATAAAACAATCAGTTCCACTCCCAGGATCATCCATTAATCCATTAACTCATCGTAAAAGAAAACTGTAGACAAATTACACGTAATAGAATTTAACTGAGCAAGGAACCATTGATGATTAGAGAGCTCCCAGAACCAGAATAGGTACAGAGCTACTCTGGGGCTGTCACATGGTCAGATAATATTTATGGACCAAAAAAGGAAAGTGACAGACAGAGAATGTAAGTGAGGTACAGAAACAGCTGGATTGTTTATGCTGTTCACCTATCCTGTTCAAAGAAGCAGCTTAATGCCTACTTGTTTGAACTCAGTTTGGGCAGTTGACCAACTGTGATAGACCAAAACTTTGATCCACTAATCCATGAATGAACTAATCCATTCATCATGAGGGCAGAATTCTTATGACCCAATCACCTATTAAAGTTTCCAACATAAAACATGATTTTCAAAGGCTTAGGCAAGCAGGGCTTTACTTTTCTCCCACGAGAAGTCGAGAGAGAGCGCATCTGCTGGCGTTGGCTGAGCTGCTCAGCCTTGCGGTTGGGGACGCAGGTTCACTCCATCTTGCTGCTCTGCCGTCTGTCCTGGGCACACAGACACTTATCCTCACACCTGTGGCCTCGGAGTCCCAAGATGGCTGTTCCCCTTATTTCATTGGTCAGAACTCCAACTTCGAGAAAGGCTGAAGATTTCACCTTCCAGACTCCACCAGAGATAAATGCAAGGACACAGCAAGGACACGGCGTGAGTGTGGAGTGAGTGACCTAGCAGATGAGCCATCTGGTTATTAGTGTCTGTTTTTACCTGTATCATGGCCTCCCCTATCGTCTTTATAGGTCTCTCCAACATAGTAAAATAATTCACAGAGTAGTAGCGGATTTGGTAATTTATCGTTGAATTTCCAGTAGCTTTTTGTCTGTTTGTTTCTGTTTTATTTTGCTTTGTGGCATGTATATTAAAAACATTTTCAAACCACGTTGTTAGGTACATATTAAGCTAAGATATTTCTCTTTGGCCCACTTAATGTTTTTTTAATCCCAAATTTTGTTTGGTCTGTAGTGACTAGCGCCACACTTACAATCTTTGCTGACAATTTCTAGTCTGTCATTTTCTATCTCTTTCTTTTTCATAGTTCTTTGTCATCAGATAATGCATATGGCACACCCTGGGTTTATCTAATCCGAGAGTCTTGGCCTTTTAGTAGGGGAATATAATGCATTCAAATGTATTTCAGTTTCTTTCATGTATGGACCTATTCCTGGCCGCTTATTTAATGTTTTCTATTTAATATACTTTTTTTATTTTTTTGCCTTTTGTTGGGTTACTAGAGTTTTCTTCTATCTAAACTTCACCAGCAGTTTAGAAGTTCTACAATCTTGTACTTTTATCCTACTGGTTACTAAACTTAAATTTTTACTTTACCATTTACAGATAATCAGGTTTTTTTTTCTTTATCTGAACAAAACAAGAACTTTGACATGTTTTTAGCCTGTGTTCTCAACCCATCCATATTTTAGTTATTGCATATATAGATACAGGTAGATATGTAGATATAATCATATATATTAATTATCTACATTGAGCCATAAGTTTCACTTATGCTTTGATCATTGCTATATCTTGTTTCTTCCTTGTTCTAGGACATATCCAGAGGAAGTGAAATCAGTATGTTGAAGAGATACCTGCCCTCCATGTTTACGGCAGCACTTTTCACAACAGCCAGGATTTAGAATCAACCCTTCATTCTGACATTTACGGAATCCCCAGCGTAACAGCCAGCTCTCTGCCCTGCCCGCTAAAGTGGAGACTGATGGAACAACCTGGCGTTCTTTAGATATAAGAGGATGACCAAAGTTCACCACGCAGGTGAGAAAAACTGGCAGATTCGGGAACAATTCCACTTCCAGAGCTGAGTAGAAGGGCCGTGGGGTATGAAATTGAGCTAAGTGCCTCCTGGAATAGCAGGAGGACATTGGATGATATTCCAGATTGAAAACTCCAGAAATAGCCTTAAAAGCATTACCTAGAAACAGAGCAGTAACCATGGAAAAACTGAAGGCAGAAAGAATAACAGAAGTGGTTGCCTCTGGGGAGAGAAACTGGGACCAGCAGGGGACCAAGAATTTTCAGTATGTTTTTAAAAACCACATACGTGTATAGCTTTGAATATATCTATGTAATATATTTAATATCTCTGATTACATATGTACATATTTAAAAAGAAGAAATCAGACTGTAAGGCAGTAGCAAGGCTGTAAATGATGCTAAATGCCAGGCTCAAACATCTAGAATACAGTCTGTGGATAACCAGAAATCGCTTTGTTTGAACAGGGGTGAGGCAGGATCAGAGGGTGCTTTAGGTGGCTTGATCACTGCAGCCTGGCTTTTGGGAGATACTCAAGCCATAGGACCAGACAGGAGACACTGTAACAATCCAGGCAAGAGATGAGGGACTGAGCAAGGGCAGCGATGGAGGCAGAGGTGACGGGATAGAGAAAGAGACGTTGCTGCAGCAGGATCAACGGGCAGTGGATTGGTTACGAGGGTGAAGGCAAGCAGGACATTCAGCTATCCATATGGGAGGGTGCTGGGCCTTTAGCAATTCTAGGGAGAAAGGGGAGGGTTAGTCTGAGAGGGCTGAGTGTGAGGGGCTTCACAACCACCAATGGCTAGTAATGCAGCACAAGAGTTCAGAAGAGGTGGAAATTAGTGGGGAAGTGATCCAAAGGCAGGAACTGTTCATCATTAACAAAAACTGAAGAATGTCCCCTGTTAGGAGCACACCCAGGGCCTGCATCTGTCATGGGCTCCAGCCATGCGGTCACATTGAGGCCATTTGGGCAGGCTCTTTCCTCCCTGACCCCATGCTCTCTGTCTCCATTCTCCAATCCTAACACCACATTTCCAAGCCCACGGCCTGAGGTTGACCAGAAGAGCCAGGACAACTCTGGCCCCTCCAGAGAAAGGCTCCAGGACCTTAGAACAGAGCTCATTCCCAAGTAGGAGGTGACCGTCCTCTGTGGCCAGGACTCAGAGCTGCACCTTACACACGTGGACCACCACAAAGAATCGGGCTGAGGCTGAGCAGCAGGGGAGATGGGAACACTCCAACAGGTGACCTTCGTCTCAGTCAACAGTACTGACTGAGCAGAGATAAAGTACTCCATGGATGCACAGTCTCACGAAAGTCACAGACGACCCATGGATGGATCACACTTCATTGAACTTTTTATGTCTTTTGCTTGTAGGGTTTCAAAAAAATTATAACATGATCTGCTAGTGTGTCTTATTTATTTGATATAATATCAAAAGAGAAAGCCTCATTGTTCTGTATGAGACAATTGGAAACCATCTCTATTTTGTGAAGGTGGATAGCCTGAGACTAACTATTCTGATGGGGAAGGGATTTCAAAGGTGGATGAAGGAAAGTCCTGTTCCCAGGTCACTGAACTGGGCCCCTGTGCTCACAGCAATGAAACAGGAGCCTGTCCCGGCCCAAGCTCCATTGGGTAAGAATGGGAGGGATCTGACCCATGGACACATGGGGGCACGTCACCTGTGAGGGGCATGGGGTATCATTATGATCACCTTCTCATTTGACAGATGAGGAAACTGAGGTTGCAAAGAGATGAAGTGGTAAGCCCAAGGTGCAGAAAGTCAGTAACTGGCAGAGCCAGGCCTAGGACCAGGTCCCTGGCCTCCCAAAGCAGGGAGGTCTTTCCAAATCCAAGTCCCCTCTCAGTGAAGTGGGTCTCCCACACTATGATGGCTTCAGACCTTGAGAAGCTAAACCAAGGGAGAGGGAGGCCAGGCCTCTCCCGGGCAGCATCTCACCTCCCTCACACCACCCCCAGGCATTGAGGCCTGTGGCTGCATCTCCGGAGCCTCTGGGACCCCAGGCAGCCCGAGACCAACCACAACCGCCTCCCTCTGCACCCTGTGAGTCACAAGCAGGCCTGTGCTACCTCGAACCCAGCCCAGCCCTACACATAAGCTGGCCTGAGAAAACTCAGCTGTTCTCACAGCCTGAGAAACAAGGCTCAGTCCTCCGCCAAGGCCCAGCTCCCAGCCGGGGCTCCTGCCTGGCCTCAGTGTGTTGGTGACATTCACACCCAACCCCAGCAGACAGGCGCCTTTCCTCGGGCCTTCCTTTATTATGAGTTCCCTCGGGGTCCTTGGTTCCCAGCATCTCTTTTGTCCATCAGGGAAGGACAGGCCACATCATTCAGCACAACTTCCAAACCACCAGGGACTCAGGCCGCAGCTGCTCCGCCCCCCAGGGAAGTGTATGGTCTCTGCAGACCCCACTTGCAGCCCCCAGAATGTGCCCGCAGACCTCTGAGGCCCCTCTCAATGGGCACAGAGGGGAGGAAGAGCCCAGCAGGAGCTGTGCATTGGGGAAACAACTCCCCATTTGTGGGGGTCAGCCCATCCCTGACGAACCTCAGAAAGACACCGTCAGCCTCCAGCCTGCCCACCTGCACCCAGTCCCTGAGTAAGACTCATCCCTGCCATCCTCTGTCAAATGCCTGCTGCCCCTTCCACATGCAGATCACGTGGCCCTGGGGAGCCAGCCCTGACCTGCCCCAGGCAAATTAGGTGCTCTGGACTCTCCCAGCACTCCTAGCAAGTTGTCAATCATCTGTGATGTAACCAGGTGTTCTGATTCCACCCTCCCTGTGCTGATCTAAGACCAGTCCCCATGAACAGGTGAGGTGGGGAAGCCCTCACTCTCACTATATTAGTCAGCTCGGATCAGGCTGTCATGGCAAAGAACACACAACCGGGAAGCTTCAACAACATAAATTTATTTTCTCACACCTCTAGAAGCTTGAATAACAAAGTTAAGGTGCTGGCAGTGTGGGTTCTTCCAGAGCCCCTCTCCTCGGCTAGCACACAGCTGTCCTCCCCCTGCATCTTCGCCTAGTCTTCGTGTGCACCTGCCTAAACTCCCAATCTCCTGGTCTTATAAGGACACCAGGTGTATTGGATTAGAACCCACCCATTTGACCTCAGTTTACCTTCATCACATCTTTAAAGACCTCATTTCAAATACATTCGGAGGTACTGCGCTTAGGACTTCCATCCCCATTTGAATTCTGCGGGGACACAATTCAGCCTGTAACCCTGAGGTTCATGCTGATGCAGGGCGGGCACCTGAGAGAGGGGGTCGCGCTGCCCCGCCCCAGTCCCAACCCTGCCTGTGAATATCCTGGGGGTGTCAGGAACACGCAGGGACAAGACAAGCAGCTTCCATCTAAGCTCCAGGACGCAGCCTGGATGGCTTGTCATGCAGCACATATTTACTGAGCACACCTGAGCCTCTGGCACTGGAGGAGACTTCACTTCCTGCCCAGTCACCATCTGCTGCTGTCACTGAGCCCTTAGGTGGCTTCACAGAGAGGACAATCTCAGCCATCTTGCTTTCCAGGAGAAGCACGTCAGATGCAGGTTGAACTTCTCAAATGCAGTTATTTGCCCTCAGCAACAAAAATTGTGAGAGAGGGAAAAACATCCATTTAAATGTGCAGCAATTCTACTCAGATCCCAAAGTGATTATGACATGGGAGCTGCAAACCCATGGGCGCCCCTGGTCCATCTCTTTGCTCTCACCTGCCTCTCAGGTGTGCACCTTCTGCTGCCTGATGGGCAGTGGTGAGCAGGTAGCAGTTTAACTGCTGGCTCTACAGGAGGAGAAATCCCTGGTTTCTAGTGTTTCCAATTTCCATGGTGTAAATATTCGCACTCTGTCTAATTCCAACTACCACCATCATGGCTGCGAACACAGAGTTGGGAGGAGGTGCACAAAACCAGCTCCCAAGCCGGCTCCAGCTGGCTCCAGCACACGCTATCTGCAGGTGGATCTAATGTTTAAATATTCAGGACATTTTTCATATGGCGTGGCTCCTCAACACCAGCCGACCATTTCATCAGGAAGAAAACACAGCCTCTTCCAAAGCAGAGGGAGAAATTGCTAAGGCTTGGAGCACTGGTCTCCAATAGAGCAGCATTAGGGGATTCACATGGGTGATTGTAACCGTAACTGATTTCTACCTCAGAACCCAGTTCTTCCCATCACCCACCAAAGCTAAGTCTGGGTTACTCCTCACCCAGCCTCCCCCTTCACGACGAGGCTGTCCCAGCCTAGACTCATATGGGGTCCCCACTGTCCACTTCCCCACAAGACTGTGTAGTCTGAGGGCACAGAAAGGCTTTTCCTTTGGGAGCCCAGCATGCTTGGAGGCAGGACTTGGAATCCAGCTGGACTTTGATTCATTCCTGCTTCTGCCGCTAAGCTCTATCATCCAGCAGCTCCTCAATGGCCTCATCTGGGAAATGGGTTAACACCTCCTCTGCAGGTTTGCTGGGAAGACTAAATAGATACAAGAAAGCCTCACACACAGCCTAACACACAACAAGGCAACTCCTACTCCCTCCCTCCCCCGTTCTTCTCAGGAGAGACAGAGCTGAGCCATATTTGGACAATGTCGCCGCTTAGTGGCTGCGCTCAGAATTGCCCAAAAGACCAACAGTTCCTGGATTTGAGGAAAACAGGGAAGCACTTGGAGGTGTTGGGTTTCCGAGAGGCCATTTGGCATTAGGGAAAGTGACTGGACACTGGCACCCGGAAAACCAGGTTCAGGTCCCAGCCTTGCCAAATATTAGCTGTTTGACCCTAATCAAGATATGTAACTTCTCTAAGCCTCAGTTTCTTCACCTGTAAAATGGGGACAGTAATTTCAACCTCATTAGATAAATGCTTAGAAAGTGCTTGTTGTCCTTATCTTGCTCCTGACTCTCTTCCAGCCCCTCTCCCCATCCTGATAAACATCAGCTTCCTGCCTCCCCAGGGCCACAGCTTCTCATCCCTGTTTTCAGGAGCACTGACTAATTCCCCCAAGACACTTTACCTCTCAGAGGGAGATTTTCAAAGCCCACCATCTTGTTCTCATTACTTCAGGCTCAAAAACTTTACATTCTTACAAAATTCAATAATTCTTGATGACACACTCATGGTGACAAAATTAAGTCGAGACTATATATGAAGCAGAATGCCAAATCCCTCATTTACAATAAAAGTCACTCCTCTCTGGGGACAGATACCATGTCAGAGAATTAGGACACCTCTTCCCATTAACAAAGTATCTTCCCAACCACAAGGGCTCTTCTGGACACAGACTCCAAGATGGTCAGGGTAAGGAACTGTTTCCCCCACATTCAGGAACACCCCAAGACTCTGTGACCCCCGCCTGAAAACACTTCCCTGGTGGGAGGATGCCTGTGACCCTCGTCCCGAGGACACGTGCCCACCAGCCTCGCTTCCACACTGACCATCGCCTTCCGAGTATCAAGCCCTCCCCAGATAGGCCGAAGCTTTAGTCGGCTGGCCTGAGAAAGCCTTGGCTTTAGAACTGCACAGAATTGGGTCTGAATCTCATTTTCCACTTATTATCTAAGTGACACTGGACAGATTGCTGAACTTGCCTGAGCTGTGAGCTCATCACAATGTGGCACAAGCACCCACTTCAGAGAGTGTCTGTGTTTCGTAAGTGAGGCCCTGTGCATGCCCAGTGAGCTCCCCTGCAGATGCTCAGCCTATGCTCCGATTTCATTCTGAACCCAGCATCTAGGAGATCCTTCCTCCATTACGAAGGTGCTGACTTTACCACCAGACCACAGTCTATGGCGCCCCCTTGTGGCTCTGCATTTTCCAATTTTTTTTTCAAAATAAAATTATTGGCCAGCTAGGGGCTCACACCTGTAATCCCAGCACTTTAGGAGACAGAGGTGGGAGGACCGCTTGAGGCCAGGAGTTCAAGCCTGGGAAACATAGCAAGACCCTGCCCTTACTAATATTTTTAAATTAAAAAAAAAATCTCTCCTTGAGGATAGGAGACAGCTGAGGAGAGATACCCCCACTAATTCCTCAGCCAACCCACTTTGGTATTTTGAAATATAAGCCACTGAAATCCATTTACGATGAAAGAAAAATGTAAACGTGTATCTCTAAGGCATGTTTCCCTCTGAAAACATGGTGGATTCTTCACTCATCAGAATGAAATCACAGTAAACATAAGCAAATGGATAAGCAGAGTAAATTATATATTTGTATCTAAAAGACTGGAATAAACAGGTCATTAAAGGGCAACTACTTCAATGAACATTAGGAAACGATGGGGTAACTGAAGATATGTCCGCCCAGGGTCGCAGTCTCTGGGGTGGAGTTCAAGTGCATGGCATGATCCCACGAGCCTCACCAGCCAAACTACCGATCAGAGATAAGACCAGGCTAATAATGAGGCAGGGGCCCCTCCCTCCTGTTTGCGACTTGTTTGGAGAGCACAGCCGTGTTGTTGCCAAGATCCTCACTCGGTGCCAGCTCCGTTGAGGAGTGGATGCTTCGTCTTCCACTGGCCTACGGAGACCATCAGACCCCACAAATGATGCTGGCTATTATTGCCAAAGTCCTCAAAAACTCCCTATAGGGGACATGGAAGAATCTGTTATATGCAGAGATGGCTCTCCCTGGGCTGAAGCCTTCCACCTACTGAGATCTGCCCTGAGCCTCCTCATGACCTGGAGGGAGAGCTGCCTCTGCCCATCACACCCATCTAAACACTCTGCTTGCTGTCCACCCCGCCCTTCCCCTGGACCTTCTGCCCAGGGAATGTGCAGAGGAAAGAAGGGAAGTCCACTGATCCCATTCTCTGTAGGGTGGGCAGATCCAGGAGGGCTCATTTATCAGAATCTAAGCAATCAAGCAGCAGTACCCCCACCCCAATCTGGGAAAAATATCTACCGCTAATTGCTCTGCCTGGGTGTTCCTATATTTGGGCTTAAATTAGTTTTGACCTATCTCCTAAAGCAGTCACCACCAAAAGCCAAAATCTGCTAATATAATATGTGTGGGTGTCCAACAGGCCTTATGGGCCTCGGGCTTCTGCTTAGGTGTTTCCTGGCCTAGGGGTCCCCTGCCATATATCAGAGAGTTGACATTTATTCAGCACTTACTATGTGCCAGGGGCTGAGGCTACATACTTGATATGCACTCATGAATCCTCAAACCACTGTATTAAGTAGAAATGATCATTATGTCCACCTTACAGGTGAGAGAGTGAGGCTTGGAGAAGCAGTGATTTGTCCAAGGTCCCAGGCAGATAAATAACAGTGAGGATTCAAACCCAGATCAGTCTGGCCCCAAAGTACTTGTTCTTGTCCTGCGCTTCCAATGCAATCTTGATTGCTTTATCAGGGACATCTGTGCTAGGACAACTATTACTGAGCTTGCCCAGTAGCAAACAACAGACTCTCACTGTGTTTTCTTTGCTGAATACATGAACTTTTTCACATTTGGGGAGGACCAAATAACATTTCCTTCAGGGGCTTTTACTTCACCCACTTTCATTCCCTTCTAAAGACGTTTGTGATGAATTTCTGACCCAGCTGTGCCCTTAAAGTCTGCTCATGTCCAACAAAGCAGGCAAATGATAAGACCTCACGGACGTAGGTGGCATCTGTGTCTGTAGATGGAAAATCCCTCTCTCCACTCCTAATGCTTGAAAACAAGTACACTTTGTGTCTAGATCTTGGTTCTAAAGCCAACCCCACCCCCAAAACAGAACTAGACCTCTTTGGAGAAATGGCTGATTGTTGATTCTAGGACTGAAACAAAATATATAATGTGCGTTCAGAGTGCCAGAGCCAGAACGTAAGGAAATGCTGAACACCACCACACAGGAGCCTGCTGCAGAACAGCCAATGGCCAAAATGGGAACTATATGAGCCACAAAATAAAGCAGTATTAATAACCCAAAGTATAAAATAAATGAGTTCCTACTAATGTCAACACATGATTGAATGAATCAATTAATGGAAGAGAAGAAACAATCTCCGGTGGAGAATTCTAAACCTACATGGAGATTGAAGGTCCCTCTGAACACTTAGTGACCAGAGGGCAGTAACAGACCTCCCTGCCGGGCAGCCCACAGGACGGGATGGTCTGTTCAGAGAGAAGCCAGGGCTCTTTATAAAGAATTGTCCCAAAGGCATGAATGAGTGCACTGAGATGCTAATAGGCATGCGGAAGGCCACGGGTCCCATCTAACCCAGGAACAAAAGAAACTGTGGCGAGTGCTTCTGGAAACCCCTAGTCCACTGAAGTCATGATGGGAGACAGATACTGCAGCATAGCAAAGAGGTGGAAAGAGCCCTGTTTGGCTGTTTTGTTTTGTTTTGTTTTGCCTTAAAAAAGGACAAGACCAGCCAGGCTTGGTGGCTCATGCCTGTTAACCTTAGCATTTTGGGAGGCTGAGGCAGGCAGATCACAAGGTCAAAAGATCAAGACCATTCTGGCCAACATGGTGAAATCCCGTCTCTACTAAAAATACGAAAATGAGCTGGGCTTGGTGGTGCTCGTCTGTAGTCCCAGCTACTCGGGAGGCTGAGGCAGGAGAATCACTAGAACCCACGAGGCGGAGGTTTCAGTGAGCTGAGATCGCACCACTGCACTCCAGCCTGGGCAACAGGGCAAGACTCTGTCTCGAAAAAAAAAAAAAAAAAGATGAGCCCTCTCACACCAGGTCCCTTAGAAGTCCCCAAGCTGCAGACAAGCTCCTGCAATGCCAGGCCTGCCTGCACACTTTGAGGCTTCCTGGGAGTTCAGCTCCAACTGTGGCTCTCATCTTTTTACTTTCTGGAGGGCAATCCTTCCAAGAATATGTTTTAGGGTATTTGAAGAGTTATTGCCAACGGGGTTTCAATGATGCTGATCAATTTCCTGGGCATCTGCTCCATACCACTATCTGCTGGTGTCATGCCAGAGAAAAGAACCTCAGCTCCAATGACTTGAAAAACCTCAGCTCTAATGAGGTTTTGCCAGTTCCTACTTGCCACTCACCTGTAGGAATTGGTGGTTAAAGTGGAATCTGGGCCACATCAGAGGCCTCTGTGTAGGAGTCCCTAATGTTAAATCCACGCCAGTCAGCAGGTGCTTTCTGTGAGGTGGGATGCGTTCCATGGCCTTGTGTGGGGCATGTAATCATGTCTTCCAGGAGACTGCTTTCAAATGTAATTTCCCAGGGTGGTAGAGATGACGCTGACCGGTATCCCCACTTATGCCCACTTGCCAAAGTCTATCAGCCCAGAAGAACAAGATCAGACACTTTGAAATGAAAGCAGTTCATGAAGGCCATCTTGAAGAGCCACTTAAAAGGTATCTGACAGTTTTCCTGTGAATGGAACCATTTCTGCTGGGAAGAAGCCCTGGTCCCCTTCATATCTGTGTTACCTGGGGCCGACTGGGGCTTCCCGGATCCAGGCAGGCAAATATTTTACAATCAGAATCTGTATGTTATATACATAGAGATACATAGATACGTAGGGTATACACATACATACTGAACGCTGCTGCTTATAGGAAAAATTTGGTAGGGGATGTAGGATGTGTGAGAGGAACAGAGGCACAGGGATGGGGGATGGAGGGACCTGAAGGAAGTTGTCTTCTCTCCACACCGGTCTCTCCTGATTTGCTCTAAACCCCACCCAGGCTGAACACACCTGAGCATGGTGAGTGCATCCACCCCATAGGCTCACTCCTGCCAGCACAGCCCACCCCAGCCAGGCTGAGGCCAAAGGGCATGAAACCCAGGGTCCACCCACATTGTCTACTCCGGATCCAGTTACTCTGTCTTTCATTTTGTGGAAGCATTTTGCAACTTTCAGTTATAATGCCAGGATGGTCTCGATCTCTTGACCTTGTGATCCGCCTGCCTTGGCCTCCCAAAGTGCTAGGATTACAGGCATAAGCCACCGTGCCCGGCCAACTCTTTCAATAATCTTAATAGAACTTCGTAGATGGTAATTGAACAGAAATTTTAAAAAAAAAAAATTAATGGGCTTGCTAGCACAGTTTTAGATTTACAGAAAAATTGTGAAGTTTCTCAATTAAGATCTTACTATGGTACATTCACCAGAATTAATGAACCAATATTGATACATTACTATTAACGAAAGTTGATACTTTATCCAGACGTCCTTAATCTAATGTCCTGTTTCTGTTCTAGGATTCCATTCAGGATGCCACATTACATTTAGTCTCTTGAGGCTCCCTCAGCAGTGACAGTTTCTGACTTTCCTTGTTTCTGATCACCTTGACAGTCTTAAGGAGTACTGGCCTGGTCTCTCAGAAGATGTTCCTCAGTGGAGATTTGTCTGATGTTTCTCTTCTGATTGGATATGGTGTGGATTTTTTTAAGACAACAGAGATGTAGCACCATTTTATCAAATAATGTCAAGGGAACACACTAGATTTAATAAAATGCAGTCGTTTTATTAATTGTAAAAATAAATAAATAAATAAAAGAGGCTATCCTTGAGGAGAGGGGCCATGAGAACCAAGAGTGAAGGGACCGTCTGGCAGCAGCCATCAGGTACCTCCAGGGGCTATGGAGAAATAAGCAGTCTGATGTCATACCCTTTCTTCTGAGGGTCCGCTGCTGGCGGTACTGCCAGCTCTCTGCTCTCCACAAGGCTCCCCACCCCACCTGGCCTGATAAAGCCGCCAACTGGGCTACAAAGCCAAGCAAGGTTATGTCATACATAGGATTCGTGTTTGCCGTAGTGGCTGAAAATGCCCAGTTCCTAAGGGTGCAATTATGGCAAGCCTGACCATCATGGTGTTACGTTAACCAGCTGGAGTTTGCTCGAAGCCCTCAGTCCGTTGCAGAGGAGTGAGCTGGACACCACTGTGGGGCTCTAAGGGTCCTGAAATCTTAGTGGGTTTGTGAAGATTCCACATACAAATTTTTTGAGGTTATTCTCATTGATCCATTCCAGAAAGCTATCAGAAGACATGCTGGCACGCAGCGGATCACCAAACCAGTCCACAAGCACGGGGAGATGCATGGGCTGACATCTGCAGGCCGAAAGAGCCATGGCCTTGGAAAGGACCATAACTTCCACCACACTATTGGTGCCTCTCCCCGGGCGGCTTGGAGAAGGTGCAATACTCTCCAGCTTCACTGTTACCGCTAATATGAGTAAAAAGTGTAAAATTCATATTTAATAAACAATTTAGGAAAGTCAGAAAAAAAAAAGAGTGAAGGGAAAATTTTATTGCAACGAGTGAATATGTGTCTGATTTTTTTTTTTTTTAAGACAAGGTCTCGCTCTGTCGCCCAAGCTGGAGCGTAGTGATGCAATCTCAGCCCACTGCAGCCTCGACTTCTCAGGTTCAAGTGATCCTCCCACCTCAGCCCCTTAAGTAGCTGGGACCACAGTTGTGTGCCACTATGCCTGGCTAATTTTTTTGGATTTTTGTAGAGACAAGGTTTCACCATGTTGCCCAGGCAGGTCTCAAACTCCTGAGTTCAAGCAGTCCACCTGTCTCTGCTTCCCAAATTGCTAGGATTACAGGCATGAGCCACCACACATTGGACCATGTCAGAATTTTATAATCATATGTGTATTACATGATTTTTGTCATTAGGAGTTATCAGCCAGAGATACCTGGCACAATTTGTTTTCTTTGTGTCGTTAATTTTTTGAGAATTATACTAATAAATGTTAGATAACTTTTTAAATGACTATTCTTTGTTGAGGTGTGTTCAGGTCCATGCTATTACTAACCTTCTTGGGCTTGGAAGACATTCAAGGAACAGAGAGATTAGCTGATTCACCCAAGGTCATACAGCCAGGGAGGGGAGGCCAAGATCCGAACCCCAGAAGGCAGCCGCCTGAGCTGTGAGTGTCCAGATGAGAACCAGGCAAGAAGTCCATCCCATGTCCACCATCTTAGGCTGAGAGGCAGGGACGGCCATGCCCACTTTACAGAAAAGAACACCAGCTCCGAGGGGTGCAGACGTGAGGGTGGAAAGGGAGCCAGAGACATAATTGAAGGAGCTGGCTTTGTTCTTGAATTGGGCATCCTGTCTCAATCCTTCAAAGTGGGCTCCACATCCAGGGGCTCAAAATCCTCCCCAGGACTGGGCATTTTCCCTGAATGAGCCTCCCAGACCCAGAAAAACACCTGTCTTCCAACCTCCCTCCCCTAGCCAATCTGTCCCCACTTCTCAGAGTCGGTCTTAGGGGTGAGCAAGACTGTCCCCCTCTCCTCTTTGAGGCTGTTTACCTCAAGAACTCATATCTGAGGCACAGAGCCCTCAAGGGTACCCCTCGCCCCTGACCAGTGATAATCCACACACTCCCAGTCCAAAATAATTCTCACCCAGCCTAACTCAGACATGAACCTCAGGAGCACCACCCTAATCCTGAGCCTAGACCCCTCCTACATTGGGACCCCACCCATGGTTCCCACCTGAACTCATTCCACCCTGGAAATTGCCTCCGAATCGCTGAACTCAGGGTCACATGTTTACAGCGGGACGGCTGCCTCGGCCTTTCACCTGCCACCCCCTCCCAGTTTCCCTGGTTCTAAGCACTCCTATCTGCCCTGTGGTCACTCTAGAGAGAAAGAGAGAGACTCCACCACCCCTCAGCACTGCTCAAACCTTCCTCAAAGCCACCTCCAACCCTGTTTCTGGCAGCACCTGCTCACTAGTGCCACCTGGTGGCTCAAGACCAAACTGCCACTAGGAATTTCCTGCAAGGAGGCCTTCCACCCACCATCAGGTGAGCAAAGGACAACCGTGTGTTGAGCCTCTACTGTGTGCTAGCACTGCTAGGATGCAAAGACCGAGATGCACAGTCGTTACCCTTGAAAAGACCCCGGGGCTAGTGGGAAAGTGGAAGCAGAAATGCCAGTGCCAGGTGTGAGTGCTACAGTACAGAGGCCCTTAAGAAGCATTTTCTTTGGTCAGGGAGTGACAGCAGCCCATGTAAAACTGAAATAATAAAGCAGGAAGTCTTCTTGGAGGAGGAGAGCAGGATCACCTGCAGGGGGCAGTGCAGCCCACAGATCACCAGGAAGGGAAGGGGCTGGAGGAATGGGTAGGAAAGTAGCTCAGGGGCCTGAGCTCCAGGTTTCTGCCCCAGTGGAGACTAAGGCACAGGTAAACTGGAGGGGCCAATCCCAAGGGTGTGGGTGAACACTCCTGAGTCTGCGCCTGAGCGTCCTGAAGGCTATTAGAGGCTGGCCAAAGCAACGGCCTCGGAATTATTCTAAAAAGAAAAAGAGCAGGCCGGGCGCAGTAGCTTATGCCTGTAATCCCTGAACTCTGGGAGGCCGAGACAGGTGGATTACCTAAGGTCAGGAGTTCGAGACCAGCCTGGCCAATATGGTGAAACCCCGTCTCTACTAAAAATACAAAAATTAGCCAGGCGTGTGGCACATGCCTGTAACCCCAACTACTTAGGGGGCAGAGGAAGGAGAATCACTTGAGCCTGGGAACAGAGGCTGAAGTGAGCCAAGATCACGCCACTGCATTCCAGCCTGGCCAACAGAGCAAGACTCTGTCTCAACAAAGAAAAAAAAAAGAGCAGAATAAGCTTCTCATGCATAAAAATTTACCAGTAGCATGACAGTCTGAGGGGAAAGGACAAGAGGGAATTTGGTGAGCCTGAGGTTGTCCCCAGATCCACCTTCACGATGATGGGGGTCTCAGCACAGAAGAGGGAAGCAAATGGGACTGAGGAGGGGAGAACTGACTCTCACCACCGCCCCCTTCCAGCTGCACAATTCAGTGTCCAGAGGGTTGCCATAGGTTGGGGAGGGTTGCTGGGCCCCGTGGCCATCCCCAGGAGGCTGAAGTTTGGCAGCAGGAGCCGGATGGCAAGGGGGAGAGCAGAATGCAGTAGCAGCAGGTTTCTGGTAGAGCATCCACTCTGAAACCCAAAAATAAAACTCTAAGCCCTCCACACGACTGATGGACTCCCCTCTCAGCCAAGGGCATTCCAAAGTCAACCTGAAAATTTAGTTCAGGCCATGATAGGAGGATGTGGGGGTCAGACATGCCTCATTATACCTTCTTCCCTTTGGAATTCAGGCAGAACTGACCAGTATTAACATTCAAATGGAGGTCTTAAGACTGACAAAACAGACTCTGTGCAGCAATAAGACACCAAATTCCAACCTGACCCTACTACAGCATCACGTGACAGACAGCAGGCCTTGACAGAAACTGAAGTATTTCACCCCAAAATATATTTCTTTTACATAATTTGAAATGGCCTTGACAAGCTGTCTCTTTCAGGGAAAATTCACATTCTGTAGGGAATCCTCTTCCCTCTCCAGGTCTTTTCCCTGATCCAGGAGAGAATTAACTAAGAGTCTGGCAACTTTTTAGGTCTGATAAGAGCTCTGAGGACTGCTTCATCCGCATGATAAAACCTTGGTCTCCACAATCCTTAGTCTTAATCCAGACATTCCTTTCTATTGATTCCAGGTCTTTAAATAATAACTCTTTCAACTAACTGCCAATCAGAAAATCTTTGACTCCGCCTATGACCTGGAAGCCCCACTTCAAGCTGTTCCACCTTTCTGGACAGAACCAGTGTACATCTTACATGTATTGATCGATGTCTTATGTCTTCCTAAAACATAAAACCAAGCTATAGGCCAACCACCTTGGGCACGGGTCTCAAGATCTCCTGGGGCTGTCATAGGCCACGGTCCTCATATTTGGTTCAGAATAAATCTCTTCCAATATTCTGCAGTTTGATAATTTTCATTACGAGTCAGAGCAAGATGAAGCCAGGAAAGAGGGGCATGGAGAGGAATGGTACACCACCACGCAGGAGGCACAGCCACAGCCCAGCATACTGGGGTTAAGGACAGCCAGGATGCAGAGATGGAGACAGAAGCCCAGTGTCTCAGGTCAGATCAGCAGGAGGAAAACACAGAAGAGCACAAACTAACACATCCCCTCCCACCATGACTTTGAACACCATCAGGCTGGGGGCAGGGACTGTAGCCTCCATAGGAATTGAAGTCTCTGAGGCCAAGGACAATCTTTTCGACTTTGTGTCTTAGGCTTCCTATTGGCCCTTCGGGTAGCAGGTGTCGAATAAACATTTGCAGGGCATGATATGACACAGCCCCAAAGGCTTTAGGAGTGGAAGCCTAAAGAACCGAGACAATTCTCCTCCGGAAACCAAGTTTACCGGAGGGTGACACAGCCCCTCAAACAAGGAGAATTCCTCCCACAGGGCATCGCTACAGACAAAGTGGCTGAGTTTACTTTTCTCTCAGAAAGAATTCCAGGCTCCAGTCTTTCTTCAGAGGCTCCTGCCGGCTTGGAGCTCTGCTCCCGGCCTTCTGACCACCCAGGTCCCAGAGGTCCCGACTTCTGCTGGGCTCTCACAGAGAAGATTCCTCCTGCCACCCCAACCTAAGCTTGTCAGCACCTTCCCTGGCACCTGCCCCAACACGTGGAGACCAAGAACCTGGTGCAGGCCCAGGGCTGAGGACAGGGACTCCAGGCTGCATGTCCTGGTGTTTCCCTCACACCTGAGTGCACAGAATCATCCGCAGATGCAGTGAACATGCTTGCCTGTCTCTAGCACTCCTAGGGAGCCAGGAGCAGAACTGGGCACAAATGGCTCTGGAGCTCAATCTGGATTTCATGGACATATCCAACTGGTATTAGGGCTTCTTCCTTCTCCTGGGAGAGTCTGTACGCACAGACAACTTTCCATGAGATCATCAGCTCCATTCCCCAGGCTGGAGCACTTACAAATGCCCCCAGATCCCCAGGTCCCTTGAGCTGGGCAGCTGGTTTTCCCAGACACCTTATTAGTTGCTGGCACTGAACCCGAACTCTTGGAGTCAGTGATCTGTCTGTCCCTTTGCTGAGCAGTTATCTTCCTAAACATAACTGGATTTCCCCACTGGACAAATAGTCAATGATACATATAGATAATTCACAAAATTGAAATACTGCTAGTTAAACTTTTGAGAAAATATTCTAGCTTACCAGTAGTCATAGAAATACAAATTACGTTTGATGCAACATTGCCAATAATGTGTATCAAGAACTGTAAGAATATGCAAACAGTGTGCCTCAGTTACCCTTACTGTGAATAAATCCTAAGGAAGAAAACAAAAATGTTGGAAACACAAGGCTCAAAAGTTATCACTGCACATTTAAAAGTGTAAGGTCTTTGAGGCTGACTGACTGCGCCATGGACTGTGTGCCATGGTAACCTCTGTGACCTGTACCTACGCTCCAGATGAGTTCCTGGAACTAGAAAGTCTGAATTAACTAGAAAACCACAAAAAGGAAAAGAATGATCAACCCCTGTGGCACCCAATTAACTTTGAGACATTCTTCTATTGTTCCTTATTCTCGCCTTAATTGATAAGGCAACTGGGCTTTGTAACTGACCTTGGTCAACCTCATGACTCCAGACCCTATGACCCCCTCCCAGCTTGCAAAAACCACCCTGAACTGTAACTTCTGTAACTTTCCACTGCCTATCCCAAACCTATAAAACCAACTCCTATCCCACCGCCCTCTGCTGACTCTCTTTTCAGACTCAGCCCACCCGCACCCAGGTGAATGAACAGCCATGTTGCTTATACAAAGTCTGTTTGGACCGTCTCCTCATTCATAGCGCATATTTAACATTTGGTGCCGAAACCCAAGACGAGCAAGCTCTTGCAGGAGACCAAACCCCCTGTTCCTGTTCTCCTTGCGCTCCCTCCGTGAAGAGACCTACCTGTGACCTAGGCTCATCAGACCAGCCTACAGATCCACTCACCAGCCTCAGATCAGGTAAGCAGTTTGCTGCAACACACTCCTTTAGCCCTTCTTGCTACCTGTCAACCTTCTTCTTTCAGTTTCATTTTCCTCTCCCTTTCAGTGGAGACAAGAAAGTCAGGACTTTCCATGGGTTCATGACTGGAAAAAATCCTATGTAGGTCACAGAACCGGGAAGAGAGTCTTCCCTCAGCGACTGATCGTTGCGGAGACATCTGCTCTGGTCACTCACTCGCACTTGCAGGTGAAGGATCAACATGGGGAATGCCCCCTTTAACTGACTCATCCCAGGTACAGACCAAGGTTTAGTCTGGGACACCTGCTAAGCTGCTTGCTCATGCACTCACTTTCCTTGTCTCTGCTGCTGTTCTTAAGCTATGGGCAATCTCCCACCCTCCATTCCTCCCAACTCCCACTTAGCCTGCGATCTGAAAAATCTCAAACCCCTCCAGCTAGCACCTGACATAAAACCTAAGCATCTTATTTTCTTTTGCAATACTGCTTGACCACAGTATAAATTGGACAATAGCTCTAAATGGCCAGAAAATGGTACCTTCTATGTTTCTATCCTGCAGGATCTAGACAACTTTTATTGTAAAATGGGAAAATGGTCTGAAATTTCCTACATCCAGACATTTGTTTTTTTGCTTGTTTGTTTGTTTTTGAGACAGAGTCTCACCTCGTCACCAGGCACCAGGCTGGAGTGCAATGGTGCGACCTCAGCTCACTGCAACCTCCACCTCCTGGGTTTAAGCAATTCTCCTGCCTCGGCCTCCCAAGTAGCTGGTACTACAGGCACGTGCCACCATGCCCAGCTAATTTTTTTGTTGGCCAGGATGGCCTCGATCCAGGCATTTGTTTTACGCTCCAATCCCTCCCTAATCTCTGCTCTCAATGCAACCCATACCAAATTTTCTTTCTCTCCCTTCCATCTGCCCCTCCTGCCTTTGCCAGTAACCCAGAATCCTCCTTGTCCATCAACCCTTCTGACCCTTCTCCTCCCTGCCTGTCTGAACCAGGCCCTAATCCAGGCCCTACCTACGCCACCCCAAGCCTCTCTCCTCTTCCTCTGCCCACAACCTACCTCCTTATGTCCTTCCTGTCACCTCTCCACCTCATACCCAGTCCAGCTTACAGTTTAGTCCCACAGCTAACTCTTCCACCCCTGCCCAACAATTCCCGCTGCAAGAGGTGGCTGGAGCTAAAGGCATAGTTAGGGTGCACATTCCTTTCTCTTTATCTAACCTTTCCCAAATCAGCCAACGGTGAGGCTCCTTTTCATCAGATCCTACTAAATATATACAAAAGTTGCAATACTTAACCCAGTCCTACAATCTCACCTGGAGTGACTTAAATGTCATCCTTACCTCTACTCTCAGCCCTGAAGAACACTTAACATGCATTTTATCACCCAGTCAGCCCCTGACATTAAAAAAGCTAAAGAAATTAAAATCTGGCCCTCAAATCCCACAACAGGAATAGATCAACCTCGCCTTTAAGGTGTTTAATAACTGAGAAGGAGCTGCCAATCAGCAGGATATTTCAGAATTACAGTGCTTGCCTTGGCTGTAAGACAGACCCCAGCCACTCCTTCAGCTTGCAGAAGTTTCAGACTGCCAAACCCCCTGTGTCCAGGCTTCTTCAGGACCTCCCCCTGCAAAACCTTGCTTCTAATGCTGAAAACCTGGCCACTGGGCCAAGGAATGTCCACAGCCTGGGATTCCTCTTAAGCCGTGTCCCATCTGTGCGGGACCCCGCTGGAAGTTGGACTACCTGACTCAAACTGGTATCGCTAAGGCTCCAGAAGCCCAACCCCATATCCCTCAGGCTGACTCCTTCCCTGATTGATGCTGCTCAATCACCTCGGAAGGTCCCTGGACCATCACGGACACCAAGCTTCAAGTAACTCTTACATTGGAGGATAAGTCTGTCCCCTTCTTGATTGATATGGGGGCTACCCACTCCACATTGCCTTCTTTTCAAGGGCCTGTTTCCCTTGCCCCCATAACTGCTGTGGGTATTGATAGCCAAGCCTCTAAACCTCTTAAAACTCCCCAACTCTCGTGCCAACTTGGACAGCATTCTTTTATACACTCCTTCTTAGTTATTCCTACCTGTCCAGTTCCTCTAATAGGCCGAGACATTTTAACTAAATTACCTGCCTCTCTGAATATTCCTGGACTACAGCCACATCTCACAGCTGCCCTTTTGCCCTATTCAAAGCCTCCCTCACAACCTCCTCTCACATCTCCCTTCCTCGACCCATGTGTATGGGACACCTTCCTTAGCCACTGATCATGTGCACCTTACCATCCCATTAAAACCTAATCACCCTTACCCTGCTCAACGCCAGTGCCCCATCCCACAACAGGCTTTAAAGGGACTAAAGCCTATTATTACCCACCTATTACAACATGGCCTTTGAAAGCCTACAAATTCTCCTTACAATTCCCCCATCCAACCCATCCAAAAACCAGAGGAGTCCTACAGGCTAGTGCAAGACCTTCACCTTATTCATCAGACAGTGCTCCCCATTCAACCCATAGTGCCTCCATATCCCCTATCACACCCCATTATTCCATCCTGAACCTCAAAAATGCCTTATTTACTATCGCTATGCACCCCTCTTCCCAACCCTTTACTTGAACTGACCCCCACACCCACCAGCCTCAGCAGTTAACCTGGACCGTTCCTCCCCTAGGTTTCTGAAACAGCCCTCATTACTTTAGCCAAGCCCTCACCCGCAACTTACTCTCCTTTCACCCTTCTGCTTCCTACCTCATACAATACATCAACAATCTCCTCCTTTGCAGCCCCTCTTAGAAATCCTCTCAACAGGACACCCTCCTACTCCTTCAACTTGTAGATTCTAAAGGATACCTAGTATCTTCTTCTAAGGCACACATTTCCACCCCATCCATTACCTATCTCGGCATACTCCTCCATCAGCACACATGCGCTCTTCCCGCTGATGGTGTCCGGTTAGTCTCCCAAACCCCAATCCCCTCCACTAAGCAACAGCTTCTCTCCTTCCTAGGTGTTGTAGGGTACTTTGGCCTCTGGACACCAGGTTTTGCCCCCCTAATCAACCACTTTATAAACTTACAAAAGGAAACCTATCTGACCCCATAGACCCCAAATCCTTCCCCTGTTTTTCCTTCCCTTTTCTAAAAAAGACTGCTTCTACTTTAGCACTCCCCAAATCCTCTCAACCCTTCTCTTTCTACAAAGCGGAAATAAAAGGATGTGCCATTGGACTTCTTATACAATTTTGATCCGAACAACTTACCCTCACAGTCCTAGGCTGGCCGTCACGTTTACACACCGCGGCTGCCACGGCTGTAACACTCCTAGAATCCCTTAAAATTACAGGCTATGCCCCACTTACCCTCTATAGCTCTCACAGCCTCCAAAGTTCAGTTTCCTCTTCACACCTTACACACTTACTCTCAGCCCCCTGCCTTCTCCAGCTTTATGCACTAAAATTCCCACGGTATCCATTGCTCTTGGACCTGACTTCAACCCAGCCTGTCACTTCACACTCAACACAGGTGCTGATCCGCATGACTGTGTCTCCCTAATCCATATAGCACCCTTCCCATTTCCCCAGATTTCTCTTTTTCCTATTCCAGACCCAGACTACACGTGGTTTATTAATGGCAGTTCCTCCAAGCCCAGTCAGTTGGCACTGGTCAAAGCTGGATATGCTGTTGTATCCCACTCATCCATTATAGAGGCTGCCACACTCCCCTCTTCCACCACTTCTCAGCAAGCTGAGTTCAGCCTTAACCTGTGCTCTTACTCTTGCCAAAGGACTACATGTTAATATCTATACTGACTCTAAATATGCCTTCCACATCTTATGCCACCATGCTGCCATACGGGCAGAAAAAGTTCTCACTACACAAGGGCCCTCTATCATCAATGACCCCTTAATAAAGGCCCTCCTTAAGGCCGCTCTCCTCCCAGCCAAGGCCGGAGTTATCCACCACAGAGGACACCAAAAACCGTCAGTTTCTATTGCCCAAGGAAATGCCTTAGGCGACAAAACAGCCAAAGAAGCAGCGGACACCCCAGTATCTCCCCGACAAGGCCAGTATTTTTCTTTCTTATCTATCTCCCCTATACGTTCTCTGAAAACTTGCTTTACCAGTCACTTCCTACACAAAGCAAATGGCTCTTACACCATGGGAAGTTCCTCCTCCCTGCCTCACAGGCTCACTCTATCAGCTCATCCTTTCATAACCATTTCCATGTAGAATACAAGCCCCTGGCTTGTCTTTTAAAACCCCACTACAACCTCTAACAGCTGCAGCCCTTGCTAGTTTCCCTGGTATCTAGGTACAAGACCCCAGCCCTCCAAGAATATTTTCTCATCTTTTCAGTTTACACTTCCAGTTCTGTCTAGGCTAAGGACTTTTTTTCCTCTATGGTTCTTCTTCTTACATCTGCCTTCCTACCAACTAGACAGGCACTTGTACCCTAGTTTTCCTTACTACCAAAATTCAGTTTGCCAACGGGGATGAAAGCCTCCCTGTTCCCCTTGCGGTCCTGACATGACACAAGCAGGTCATTCCATTGATCCCCTTACTTGTAGAGTTAGGAATTACTACTGCATTCAGCACAGGCATAGCAGGCCTTACCCCTTCAATCATCACCTTCTGTAGCCTCTCTAATGATTTCTCTGCAAGCATTACAGAATTAACTCTATCACTATCCCTTCTTCAAGCTCAAGTAAATTCTCTAGCTGCAGTTGTCCAAAACCACAGAGGTCTTGACTTACTGACTGCTGAAAAAGGAGGTCTTTGCCTATTCCTAAATGAAGAATGTTATTTTTATGTAAACCAGTTTAGCCTCGTATATAATGCCATCAGTAGATTAAAAGACAGAGCCCAAAAGCTCACTAATCAGGCAAATAATTATTCTGGATCCAGCTGGCCACTCTCTAAGTAGGTATCATGGTTCCTTCCATTAGCAGGCCCCCTTATACCCATTTGTCTCCTTCTCTTATTTGGACCTTTCCTTTCCTGACTGATCTCTCAATTCCTAGAAAATTGTATACAAGCGATAACCAATCAGTCAATACAACAAATGCTCCTTCTAACGACCCCACAATATCATAACCCCTTGCCCTGAGATCGCCCAGCAGTCTAAATTCTTTCCCATTTTTAGGTTTCCGCACTGCCACCAATCCCGTTCAAAGAAGCCCTGAGAAACATCACCCCATCAGCCCTCTGTGCTGGCCTTCCTAATATTCCACTGCCCTCCACTCTTCATTTCTTTTTCCTTTATATTACTAATATCAAAAGACAGAAATGTAAGGCCTTTTAGGCTGACTGACTGCACCATGGACTATGTGCCATGGAAACCTCTATGACCTGCACATACGCTCCAGATAAGTTCCTGGAACTAGAAAGTCTGAAGTAACTGGAAAATCACAAAAAGGAGAATAATCAACTCCTGTGGCGCCTAATTAACTTTGACACATTCTTCTATTGTTCCTTATTCCCGCCTCAACTGATAAAGCAATTGGACGTTGTAACTTTGAGACATTCTTCTATTGTTCCTTATTCTCGCCTCAACTGATAAGGCAATTGTACATTGTAACCGACCTTGGTCAGCCTCTTGACTCCAGACCATACAACCCCCTCCCAGCTTGCAAAAACTGCCCTGAACTTTAACTTCTGTAACTTTCCACTGCCTACCCCAAACCTATAAAACCAACTCCTATCCCACCGCCCTCTGCTGACTCTCTTTTCAGACTCACACCTGGGTGAATGAACAATCATGTGGCTCACCCAAAGCCTATTTGGGGATCTCTTCATTCAGAGTACACGTTTAACAAAAAGACCTTTTTACATGTGAAAATAACACACAGAAAGGCTTAACACACTTAAAGGCTACTCTCACCATTGGCCCTATAAGCCAGGACAGCAACCTGAGAACAGAGTCCCTCCTCTGGAACCCAGCCCACTGTCTGTGTGTCCAGCAAATCACCCAGGCCCAGCCAAGCCTTTCCATGGCACAATGACAGAAGCAGGGTCACAATCCTCTTTTCTCCTTGCCAACCTCTCTGGTAAGTTTCCCCAATAAAGCCTCTTCCTTAGACCATAAGAATTTTCAGGAATTCTTCCTGAACCTGGGAAACAACAGTGGTGATCACAAAAAGACCCATCCTGCAAAATGGCACAAGACTGAAAATTAGCATCAGAGACAAAAGCTGATTTTTTTAAAGGGTAGAGCATGAAAGAGGCGCCAAGGCTGTTTCTCAGGTCCCCATCTGCCCACCATTGTCCCTGCCCAGGCCAGGCAGTTTCCATGCCCTTCAGCCCTACATCTCACAGCTCCCATCCCTGGACAGCTCACCTGGGCTCATCTTTCTTTCCAAAATTAAAAAAAAAACCTGAGTATTTATCTTCCTGTGAAGTACCTATTAAACAGTTCCCATTTGCTTATACAAACACACCAACTGAAAATTTGAAGTAGCCACTGTCTCTGCCTTGAAGGGCCTCAGTGCAGAATGAGGGGTGGCAGGCACATGAGCGGGCATAGCCTGGGTCGGCTTTCTCTTTTCCTGAAAGCAAATCCTGAGGAGCCCTCGCAGGAGTGGCTGACCTGTGTGCACAGAGAGAGGATAAAACACTGACTGGAGCCCTGTCCTCAGCAGCCCAGGAAGAGAGGATTGGGATTCCAGGTTGGGGGAAAGAAGTGGTGGAAGCAGGAAGGGAAGCCAGCCAGTCCTGGGATGGGAGCAGGAGGAGCCTGCTCCAGGGACAGAGACGGACGGGCCCTCCTCCATAAGGGAGAGGAAAGTATGAAATGTGTAGTAAGTGCCCACCTCTTACTGGGCACCGTGCTAGGTGCTTACACACACGATCGCTAGAAATCCCTGTGACTCAGTGATGCAACCCCATTCATCCGCAGAATGCACCTGCACCCCAGGATTTCTGGGAAAAGCTCCTGTAATGTTGGGTGAAAAAAACTGGAGACAAAGGAACACAAACACTTGATTTCATGTGTGTGTGAATCCCAGACACACGCAAAGCCAAATCATCGTGTTCATGATGTGTGCCGAAGGGGTCAAACCCTAAACAAAAACAAGCAGTGGCTCTCTGACGGCAGAGGCAGGGAGGCCTTGGGATATGCAAGAGACACAGAGTGCCTCGGGGGGGCTGGTGGTGTCCACCTCGTGAGGTGGGGGTGCTTATGCTGGGCATTTGCTTTATGGGAATTTGTTAAGCTTTATGTTTGTTTTATGGTGTACTTTTCTCTGTGTTATTTTAAAAACGCGATGGAGGCCGGGCGCGATGGCTCAAGCCTGTAATCCCAGCACTTTGGGAGGCCGAGGCGGGTGGATCACGAGGTCAAGAGATCGAGACCATCCTGGTCAACATGGTGAAACCCCGTCTCTACTAAAACTACAAAAAATTAGCTGGACATGGTGGCACGTGCCTGTAATCCCAGCTACTCAGGAAGCTGAGGCAGGAGAATTGCCTGAACCCAGGAGGCGGAGGTTGCGGTGAGCCAAGATCGCGCCATTGCACTCCAGCCTAGGTAACAAGAGAGAAACTCCGTCTCAAAAAAAAAAAAAAAAAACGCGATGGATAACTTTTTAAGGCTTGTGTTTTCAATACTTTTTTCTTCCTTAGGACTTATTCACAGTGAGGGTTACTGAGGTGCATAGTATGCATATTCTAGTTCTTAATACACATTATTGACAATATTGCATCAAATGTAATTTGTATTTATATGACTACTGGTAAGTTAGAACATTTTCTCAAAAGTTAGTTGTATTTCAATTTCGTGAATTATCTATACATATCATTGACTATTTGTCCATTGGGAAATCCGGTCATGTTTAGGATGGCAACTGCTCAGCACTTTGGAAGGGACAGAAGGATCCATGGACCGGAAGATATTAAAGACACCCAAAGGTCAGCGCTAACAGAGGGATCAGCAAGGCCCCTCTTCTGTAGTGTGTGAGGCAGTGAGCTGGTGTCCCTTCCCTCTCTGCAGCCACAGAGCTGCGTAGGTCCTGCATCTGCTGAAGCCGCTCAAGGAGTGGGCCCTGGGGAGGCAGAATGAGCAGACCTCACCCCCGCCTGGGAAGAGCAGCTCCAGGAGGCAGCAAACCAAGGTGGAAAAAGAGCAACTGGGACCCAGCAGGGGGATGGGAAAAGCACACTGAGGGGTGTAGACAATGCGGGGAGGCAGGATTGGGAAAGGGGCACTTCAGCTGGGGCAGGAGTTTCGGAGAGGGGATTTGGGAGTTGCGGGGGGCGCTGAAAGAACCATGAACAAATAGGAACCGAGTGGGATGGGGGAAACATTGGGCACATTTGAGACAAGTCTGGAGGCATCGGAAGAACCACAACGGCTTTGAATGCCATGCTAGGGAGTTAAGCCTCATCTTATAAGTCAGCATTTCCCAAAGTATCTGATGAGTCAGAACACTAATTTAGCAGGAGCTCAGCTTAAAAATAAAAAGAAAAGAAAGGAAGGAATGTGGAAACATAGAATCCTGTGGACTTATATATTGCAAAACACCAGATTAAAGAATGTAAGCCAATTTTCCTGCTGGAGTAGAGACTATGAATATTTCAGAAGGAATCTGGTCTGTATCATTTTCCAAATTTATCTGACCTTTCCCCTCTCCTCCTTTCTCAAGAAATATCTCTCAGAATGGATGGTGCACGGATCAGGCTGAGAATGTCTCAGTAAACTGGATGGCAGTCTGTCAATATGGCCAAGGATGGAGGCCAGCTATGCTGTGCTCTCCCCTACACGCCCTCGCCTTCTTCTCACTCGCCCGACCTCATCAGCGATGTGGTCACTTCCAATCACACCCCATTTTTGTCACAGTGGCACAATCACACCTGCACACTAACTGTGAGCTATTAGGGTGGGCCTGTCGGTCTCCAGCCCAGATCCTCTTCAATGGTATACTCATTCCCTCCACAAATAATTAATGAGCTCCTCCTATGTCAGCCAGTGTCCCAGGTGCCTAGAGTATATCCATAAAAAAAGCCTACCAAACTCCCTGCTCTGGTCATCCTAGCAGAAGAGGAAAAGAACTTCACTGTAATCATGATAAATAAGGAAGGTAGGCATGTGGCTCACACCTGTAATCCCAGAACTTTAGGAGGTGGGATTCCAGGTTGGGGGCAAGACTTGAGGACTGCTTGAGCCCAGGTGTTTGAGACCAGCCTGGCAACACAGCAAGACCTCATCTCTAAAAAAACTGATAAATAAGGAAATTATGTCATATGTTAGAAGGTGACAAGGGCTCTGGAAAAGGTACAAGGGGTGAGGTTGTGGACCTGGAGCCAGGGGTGACTTCAATTTTACATCAAATGGTGAGAACAGGCTCCATAAAGAAGGCGAGTAGAGAAAAAACTGGAAGGAGGTAAAGGAGGGTCCAAGCAGACGTCTGAGGACTAGCTTCCCAGGCAGAGAAATCAGCCTACGTAAAGGCCCTTGGGCACGACATGCTGGTGTGTTCCAGGAACAGGAGGCCAGTGTGGCTGAAGCAGATGTGAGCACAGGCAAGGCAGAAGGAAATCCGATACCAAAGAGGTCATGTAAAGCATCAGCTCCTGCTTGACCTGGAACCTCGAGATGCCAAGGCCAGAAGGTGCCTTGGAGATGGCATGATAACCTACCACAAGCACGACGGATAAGAAAATGAGATGGACAGGGTAAAGGAACTTCCCTAAGGGGCACCAGAATAGAAAAGGGCTCCTGGACAGTCCTTCTTAAATCTAACTCTTGCTAGAGCGGCTGTTGCCTGGTCTGTGCAGGGCTGTGCTCCTCCTCCCTCTGGATTCTACTAATACCACCCCCAAGTGTCCAGGAAAGACAGCCCACGTGACCACAACAGCCAGCCTGGGCGACCCAGCTTGGGGTGACTGTCGCTACAGCAGTTTCCACCAGGGGGCGCTGGCCCCTCGCGCAGCTTCCCCCTCCTCCCCAGAAACTCCCGGTCCTTGGCTCTGGAGTGCTGTCCCCAGCCAACTCGGACCCTGACTCCAGCCCACCCCATGCTTCCCAGCCGTGCTTGCCCCCTTTTGCCTCAGTTTCTCTTTCTTCCCTCTGCCCTGAGTATGGGGCGGGAGAGCCCAGACCCTAAGAAGAGCCCTGAAAAAGGGCCCCCAGCCTGGGTCTGAGGGACGAGGAGGAACGGGGAAGGTGGCCCCGGGGCAGGGTGGGCAGGGTGTGGAATGTGCACAGTCACCAGTGTTGTCTGCCTGTCCTCCCCGGGGGCTGGCTCTTGCTCATTCCCTGTTATGTTGGCTGCTGAGGGGTCCCCAGGGGCCCGTTTAGAGCCAGTGAACAGGGCAACCAGGGGTAAGGGCAGAGGAGAGACTCAGCCAGGAGATAGAGGAGCTGGTGTTGACTGTGAAGCCTTTGCTGGGCCAGAGCCCCCAGAAAAGGAGGCCGTTCCTCCACCACCCCATTCATAGGGCTTATCACTTTTCCACAGTAGCAGCCCCAGAGAAGGGGAGACTGAGACACCAACAAAGACCAGCTTCCAGCCACCCTCCTTTCCCCAGCCCTGTATGTCTGGAAATGAGACCACGGGTGCACTGTGCCCTCAAAGGCGCTCTTCACCAGAGTCACAATTGGGGTTCCCAAGAGGGCTGGAGAGGGCGGTGCTGCTGAAGGCCCCTTATCAGCCCTGAGGTTGCAGATGCTGTGAACCCAGCCACACCCACCTGCACACATGCTGGGGGCAGGGGAGACAGTCCCAAGATCCCCCACCCCACCACCCAGCAGGTTCAGGGACAGGAAAAGCCAAGCCTAGGGAAAGTGGGCAGGGGCTTTGGCACAGCAGCTCCTTCACCACACTGCCCTCCAGCCCTCACCCTCCTCCTCCTCCTTCCCTGGCCCCTGACCTGCTCTCCAGGCTCGAGACCTAAACCCCGAATCCTGATAAGCAGAGGTCAGTGGGAGTCCCCAGATGACCAGGGAAACCAACTCCGCCCCTGAACTTTGGTCTTGTCAGGAGCTGGACAGAGGCCAAGAGTAAGGTTTCCCCTATCCAAGTCAGACTTCCTGCTGGCTGTAGGCTGGGGAAATCCCAGAAGCTGAGCTGCCCCGCCCCCAAGGACAAGGCTGCCCAGGCCAGGGCAGGAGTGTTGCTGTGCCCTCCAGCAGGGAGAGGTGGGTAGGTGTGGAGGGCAGGCCTGAGGGGCCTCAAGGAAAAAGCTGGGGTGGCCACCAAGGAGGAGGGGCTGAGAGGTGAGGGAGGGGGCTGGGGGATACCAGGGGATGGGACAGGGGAGCCAGAAGCCCAAGAGGGTATTCACCCTCTCCATTCTTTCTATCAGGATTTTATTGCTATCAGTCAGCTCAGGGGAGAGGGTGAGGGCTGGGGCAGGACAGAGGAAGGGGGTAGTAGGAGACAGGAGAGCTGCTGATTTCCCTGTCAGGAGCAGAGTGGGCCCTGCCAGCCCAGGAGGAAGGAACCATGATGGGGCTGAGGTGAAGGAGGAGACAGGTGGCCAGGCCCACTGTCCCCACACACAGCTGGGAGATGGCAGTGCTCTCCTCCCACAGCCTGAGGGCGTGGGAAGGAGGGGAATGGAGGAACGAGGGGCTGGGAGTGCGAGGTGCCCACATGGCACGGAGATATGAAAGCAGCTGAGCTATGGAGCCATCCTGGGCATTAGAATGGTTATTCTTGTCCTCGTTTCCCTAGAGATCTCATTGCAGGCCCCTCGCAGCAGCTGTGATCTACTCCTCTTCCAGCACTCCTGCTGATGGATTAGGGGACCATGCCCAGAATCCCTACCAAGGGCAGGAAGCCCCATCTTCCCTACAGTGAGCAAGCCCCACCCTCATTCTCATCCGTTCCTGGCCAAAGTCAAGCCTGCTTCTCTTCCTCCTCCAAGAAGCTCTCCTAGACTGACCCTCCCCGCAACCCACTCCAGGGCTCCTCCTCGTCACCGCCATAACCAAATACTCTTTGTGTTCTGGGCATCGATAGGTGGCTGTGTAAGTGTTCTAAGCACTGTGGTTTCCTGGGTGTGGCTCAGGTCTCTCCCATTAGGAGCAACTCCAGGGCAGGGACCTGAATGTCAGGTCACAAGCCAGCACACAGGCCAGGGTGGAGAACTGCCAGGTGGATGTTTACAGTACAGAATCCTGATTACATGGCCCTCATCTCTCCATCAAAACCTGTCTGGATCTGAACTTTGCATGACCCCTCCCTCCACTGTCTTCTCAAACCCCAGCCCTCTGCTTCTACCAGCAACCTTCCCATTCTCTGCCAACAGTTCTACCGTTTTCCTGTCACCCAGACTTGAAACCTTGTAGACATCTTTGACTCTCTCCTCTGACACATCAGATACAGGCTCATATCAAGCCCTGCCTTTGCTGGGGCTCTGACCCCAATCACCTCACTTCATTTCAAGTCAACAAACGTTTCCGAGCACCTTCCAGGGGCTAGCTGATGTCAGATGCCGGTACACAAAAGATGAGTAAGACGCCAGCCTTGCCCTGGAGGGACTCATCAGAGGGTGAGTCCGGCTGTAATAAGCGCTATTCTAGAAGCACAGAGGGCTCTGGCAACCAGAGGGATGAATTTCCTTATGGAGGCTGAGGAAGGCAGGCTGGATTGTTTCCATTTCTCCTTCGTGGAAGGAATGAAGCTGTGGCTCTCTGGGGACTGGCTGGGTGGCCTTGGACAAGTTCCTCAACCTTTGAGCCTTTGTTTCCTCAACAACAACATGGGAATGATAAGAAAAATTCCTTGCAGTGTTTGGGGAGGATTGGCTATCATAATACCTAACATTTACTAGCTCTCATGATGTACCAATGCCTGTCCTAAGTGTTTCATGTGTACAGTGTCGTTTATCCTTTCAACAACCCCCACAATGGATGTGACATTATCATTCCTATTTTCAGATGAAAAACTGAGGCTCAGAAAGGTCAAATACATCATCCAAGCTAGCCCACCTAATAAGGATTGGAGCCAGGATTTAATGAAAGATAGCAAGATAGTTGTTTTATAATCTGATCCTACCGACTGGTGGAATTTTATCTTCAAAATAATTATAAATAGCTAACTTTTTTTTTAGCATACTTTGTGCCTGGCTCTATGTTAATTGCTTTACTTGCATTTAATCCTTAGAACAACCCTGAGTGGCAAATGCTGTTATATTTTGAGGGAATTGAGGACCAGAAAGGTTAAGTAATGTGAAAGTTTGGGCAGCTAGTTCCCTGCAAAGCCAGACTTAAACCTGACTCTGACTGACTCCAGAGTTCTCTCTTTTGCCCAGTACCCTCCCTCAGCTCAGCCCATCTGGTCACCTCCCAGACTCATGCAATCACCTTGTGTTCTGCCTTCTTGCTTTGTTAAAGCTCCCACACACTCTACACGCCACCTCTGAACTGCCCCATCCCCTTTTCCAATTGCTCAAGATCCAGCTGAATTACCACCTTCCCACAAAGTCCTGCCTGCATGCTGATCTGTTCAAGCCAACCCTGGTTTCTCTTCTTTCAGACACCACTCAGCAAGTGACATTGGGCGACATATATTTTGGCACTTGGTCATATTTAATTGACAGTGTAATTATATATTATTTGGCTTTGTCTTCTAATTATTTAATGTTTAGAGATCTTGTGTCCCCAATCAGAGTGCAAAAATTCTTTGAGGGCAAGAACCTTGATTTTCCCCTTACTTTTTCTGTGTCCTCCTCTCATCACTTAGCAGAGTGCTAGCAGTCAGTCACCTTAGATAAATGGAGACTTAAAGGGCATTGCAGAGCCAGGAATTCCCAGATTATTAATCATGCTCATATCTTATTATATGGATGCATATCTATACAATACGTTACCCCAAATGCAGCATAAATGTGAGCTGATGGCGACTCCCTGCTGGGCTTCTGGGACTGGGAGTCCTTTGAAGACAGATCAGCCAAAAAGCTGCTGTACCCACCCCTCCCAACTGGCAGTACCCATTCCTTGGCCTTCCTTCCTCTCCATCCTCCCTAAAGGAGATTGCTGAGAGATTTACCAGAAGGAGGGAAAGGAGAACCGGTAGTGGGGCTGGCGAATGAGGGGCTGCTGACAGTACTGAGCCCAGTGTGACTGACCCAGTGACCCACGTGACAGGCCCAGCCTTATGTGCTGGCAACCCATATAGTCATACAAGGTCCTGCACCCAGACCTGCGCTTCCTGTCTTCATCTTGAAATTCTTAATAAGTTTTGAACAAGGAACACCAGATTTTTATTTTGCACTAGGCCCCACACATTACGTAGCTAGCCCTGCATACATCCACAAAGCCAAAGCCCACACAGATTACAGTGAAAACACAGCCTGAAGTTGAACAGCCTGGGCTCCTTCCTGGCTCTCTGCCACTTATGAGTGATGAGGGATTCGTGGGGCAAGTTACCAAACCTCTCTCAACCTGCTCGCAGCTCTGTCTCAGTTTCACCGATTCCTCATCTATAAAGTGCAGGCTCCCTTTTCGTGCTTCCAAGAGGGCCAAAAGAGAAATGCAGGGAAAGAGCTTTGTGCAGTGCCTAGCACTCCAAAAATGGTGGCTACTATGAGTGCTACAGTGATCACTGCTGAGACAGGAGATACAGATGGGAGTTGGGAATGTCAGTGGAACTGGGAAGAGCTGGAGGCTTAGTCTCGACACCAAAGAACTCATACTGGAGGTCCAGAGATCCAGATCCATAGAAACAAGCAGGCCCTAAGAGTGCAGGCCTCCCTTCACTATTAATAACTCTTTCCCTCCCTCTAATTTCCTAATCTTACCCCTCCTGCCTCCTCAGTGAGGGCCTGTGCTCTATCTCAGGCAATTTTCTTATCATGTCTTGAACATGAACATTGCTTGTCTTTCCTTCTGAAACTCTGCACAAAGCTTTTGCTCCTAGAATATCGTCCCTCACTCCTCCTTCCCAGCTCATGCCTAACACCTCCTCTGCAAGGTCACCTTTAGCTGGTGCCTTCTCTACCCCATCTCTCTTTGATTCTGGAGCAGCATTATATTGCAGTTGCTTGGGTCTTGCTTAGAGAGAGAGGATGCCATATCTCCATCTAGAAGGTAAATGCCTGAGGCCAGACACCCAAACCTTTTGAAATTCTGCCCACCACATCAGAATGCCTCTCTCCAAAGCATGAACCATATTCAAGCCTACGTCTCCATGCTCAACTTCCATCTTCATCAAAGCTAATGGAACATACCTGCTCTTTCTCACCTTCTCAAAATGACAGAAGGTTACCACTCTGAAAAGAAGGTTGAAATTCTAAGAAATGGAGTTCCAGAGAACTGCAAGATAATCACTCCTCACAAATACTACTGTCCTCGGCAACATGGGTAAAGGAAACACCACAATGCAGTAAAAAAATCCCTCAGAAAAACAGCCAGGACAGCTAGCATCTGAATTCCAGCTCCTGAGCAAGGAACTTCTCCAAATTCAGTTTTGCTGAGTTTGGTTCTGAGTTTTGAAGATAGTGCCTACTTACCCCAGACTGTGTATATGGCTGGCCCCTCCAAGATACCTGGGGCAGAGATTTTATTATTTTTCCACTTATGAGTGAAGGAAGTGGAGCTGGTTCTAAGCAAAACTGTCAAGTTCCGGAAACTGTTCAGCAGTCCTCTTTCCAATTCTTTTAGCCCAGATCCCTTCTACCCTCTTCCATTATTCAGTGGGAGTAGAGGAGAGGGCCTCCCCTCTCAAATATTTTTCTAATTTTTTTCATTTAAACATGAAATAATTTGAATAGTAGACTCCATTTTTACAGGAGTGAGGTGACTTTTAGTCAACTGCCTTTCCCAGGTCAAGTGAACATTGAGCATTTAATCAGTAACAATGATGGGTGACCCATTTTACTCCTCATTCTAATAATTATGTCTGAGAATATTTTGATGGAGATCATGGGGAGCCTTTTAATCCCTGAAGTTCCCTTGTACCCACTCAAAACACTGTAAATAAACCTTACTTGATCATTTTGCTCTGTTATCTATAGCTATATAATAAACTACCTCCAAATTTAGCCGCCTAAAACAGAAACCAGTTTATTGTGAATTACGATTCTGTAGGTCAGGAATTTGGACAGGGCTCAGATGGATGATTCTTCTGCTCCACAGGCACTGACCGGACTAACCCAGTCACATTCAGCTGGTGGCTCAACTAGGCTGGACAGTCCAAGATGGCTTTGCTTATATGTCTTCTACCTTGCCTAAAGTGGCAAGAGGGCTGAACTCATCTGGGTACTTCTCCCTTTTCATGTAGTCTCAGGGTCTGTTTCTCTAGTAGGGAGATCAAACTTCTTAGACAGCAGCTCAAGAGAGTTAAAAAAGAGCAAGGTGGGAGCTGCAAATCCTCTTAAAGACTAGGCCTAGAACTCAGACAATGCCACTTCTGCTGTATTCTACTGGACAAAGCAGTCAGAGGCCAGCCAAAATTCAGAAGGGGAGACATATATCCCACCTCTCAAGGGAGGCATGTCAAATAATTTATGGCCCTCTTTTAACCCACCACACAGGGTAACTTGATGGGGACTCAGAAGGAAAGATGTATGAGAGAAAAAGGAAGATGCCTGGGATAATGAAGAGTTTCTTGATGTGATGGTTAAACTTTCAGACTTGGCTGAGGTCCCTAAAGAAGGTATAAAACACCTCAGTCTCCCAGCTATCTCCCCTTTCTACATCCCAGATCTAGCTTGGCCTGGTCAGAACCCAGAAATTGTCCTCAGTGGTTAATCCAAAATCCAGCCCACTGTCTGGAACCCATTCTACCCAAACACCTAACCCTCTTCTGAGATCCTCTACTCCCCATCTTCAAACAACTTCCGTCTTCTCCTTTTGCCCAAAGGAATCCAAATCCTTCTCCTGTAAGCCTTACTATCACCCATGACTGGTTTCGCTAACCAATATGGTCACCTTCCACTTAAGGGGCACTTACTTTGTATCAGGGTCTGTGCTAAGTGCTTTATATGTGTTATTACATTTTCTCCTTGCCAGAAAGTATTACTCTTATTTTACAAAAGAGGAAACAGACCCAGAGAGATATGCAACACACCCAAGCTCAAGTGGTCCAATTCAAAAGTCCAGGCTTTAAGGATATTGCTATACATCTTCTCATGTAATTATCTACTATGATTTAAATGAACTACTCACATGCTTATGCCTGGGCCTTATATCCTAGGCTCCCTACAAAGAGTGTTCAGGGGCTGGAAGCCCCTCAAAATGCTGTCAAGGACTTCTTTAGATTGCAGGGGAAGGAAGAAAGGAACTCAGGGACCCTAAATCCTTAAAAGAGGGAATGCAAGAAATCGCTGTTGAAAACTTATGGTCAAGATTTTTGTCTTAATTTATGTCATGGTGTGTGGGTGGTGGTGAGGATAGATGTGTCCATGAGATCACAGAAATCTGGTTACAGAGAGATAAAAGAGAACTAATTCAGCAGGAAGAATGAAAACTGAACAGTTCATCTGGCAATAATAAAAGCACCGTAGTTACACCCGCTTAACTGTAAGTTAAGCTCTGACAACCTCGATTCTGTGGAATGCAGCAGCAAATCTGGAAGTGAAAAAGGCCTTTAAGCACCAAAAATAACTGACATGAATTGAACCAAAGCCAGGTCCTTAGGCCTACACAGGGAGCCTTAGTGGGTTACATTGGAGAAAATATTTAAGATTTTTGGCCTCTGGCTTCCTAGCCCAGGGCCCTTGAAGAGCAAGGTGGGGTGTGAGTGAAAGGCCTTCTAGAGAAGGAAGCATTTTGAGAGCAAAGGGACACCAAACAACCTCAAAGATTTGCTTTGGGAGCAAAAGACAATAGGACTTAGAAGTAGACAAGCATTGTGTTACATGTCACTTCATCTTAGAAAAAGTATCCTAACATTTCATTGGATGGTGTCTGGTGCTTTAGCGAGCCCTTTCCCACACAGTGAAACGGGCAGCCAAGGATGAAACAAATACTCAGAGAGGCTTAGTGACTTTTATGTGACTGTGCAGATTAGCGAGTGGCGAAGCTGGAACTAAACCCAGATTGCATGATGTCTAACACAAAATATTTTCCTCTATACCATGATTTTGCCCTTTCCTGTATACCATCATGCCTCCTTTTTTCATTATGATGACCATGAGTCATCAAGAAAAGGTTAGTTTACGTCTAGTAAACTCTGCGGAAGAAAACAGGGAAGTGGATAGTACATTTTTTTAATAAGTTTTCATTAAAAAATATAAAAATAGCTTAGCATTCAGGATAAAGTTCAACTTTCTGTTCTCAGCTACATTATATAGTCCTTTACCTTTTATACCTAATTTGCCATACAGCACAATAATGTTGATATGCAACATCTTCAAAATATGCCTTGTGAATTTTTTACTATCAGTCATTCCTCTGTCTCTCTATTCTACTGCCTTGATTCTGTTCCCTCCTCTCTCTCCTAAATGCTCATAAAATTTCTGGTTGGAATCCTGCCTCCAATTTTGATCCCTTAAATTTATCTTCCATTCACATAATTCTGATCAAGCTAGTGGGGAAAAAGTCACAGCTCTTTAGCAGCAACCGAGGTCTCACTCTATTATCCAACTCCTGCCAACCTCCACAGCCTCGTGTCTTGCCACTCTCAGCTCCACACTTGAGTTTCCTACAGCACCGAAAGGTTACAAAGGCTTGTAACTAAGTTTCTCTCCATATCTGGTATTCTCTGCTCTTGCTATTATCCTCTCCACCTGAAATGCCCTTTGTCCAGTCCTTTATTTAATTCCTGCACATCTTTAAAAATCCAAGCTTAATTGTCATCTAGACGCCTCTTCTTGGTGTCCCCGCAACACCACAATGTCTCTATCCTTGCTTGTATCAATTAGGATGCTTGTGGTTGTGAGTAACAGAACTCCCACACCTAAAGCAACTGAAACAATAGTCAGTTATTGTCTCTTCACAAGAAGTCTGAAAGTAGATGATTCCAGGGTTGCCTTCGTGATATCAGGGTTCTAAGCTTCTGTGGAATTCTCTTGGCCCTTCTGCAGGATGGCTGCAGCTGTTCCAAACTCGTGACAACATTTAAAACCAGGAAAGGTGTATTAATTTGTTAAAGCTGCCATATCAAAGTACCATAGAGTGGATGACTTAAGCAACAGAAATTTTACTTTCTCACAGTTCTGGAGGTTAGAAGTCCGAGATCAAAGTGTTGGCAGGATTGGCTCCTTCAGACGTCTCTTTCCTTGGCTTATAGATGGCCTCTTCTTGCTGTGTCCTCACATGTCTTCCTTCTGTTGAATGTCCATGTTCTAATGCCCTCTTCCTACAAGAACACCAGTCATACTGGATTAGGTTCCACCCTAATGGCCTTATTTTAACCTAATTACCTCTTTAAAGACCGTATCTCCAAATACAGTCACATTCTGAGGTCCCAGGAGTTAGGACTTGAATAAACAAATTCTAAGAGAACATGATTCAGCCCATAACAGGAGACTCAGGATTAGGAGTTCCTCTCTGTTTTCAGGTGAAAAATCTTTCCTAAAATCCTTCCAGTAGACTGACCAGAATTTGGTAACTTGCCCTCTTCCTGGTTACAAGGAAAGTCAGAAAAGCATTCTCACTTTTATAATGGGAAGAGGGCTCTGGAAGCCAGAAAGGGCTGCGAATGACTACTGGGTGGGTTACTAAACCATTGAACTCTGCTTCCACATTGGGTCATAGTTATCTGCTTATGTGTCTACCTTTCCCATTAGCTCTTTGAAGCAGAGACCAGTGTTTCAATCATCTGTATACCCCCAGCAAAGCACTGTGCCTGGCTCATAGTAGCTTCTCAACCAATATCTGTTGAAGGAATGCACAAATAGAATTTAATGAACTAGATGAACCTGTTTGTGTTATATTTGATTACATTAAACTTGGTTCACGTTTACTCTGTTCATATGGTTTGGCTTGCATAACATATGAACACCTTTAATATTTAACTTCATTTAAAACTATCATTCACACCTTTAAGAGATTGCAGGGAATATTGCTAATAGAACTGCTATTACAATAAGAGGAGACCAAATTCTGTAAGCTTTGTCTTCCCAAAATCTGACATAGTGAATGGCACACAGTAGGTTCTGTATGAATTTTTGTGGAATAAATAATGGATGAATTAATCATTAAAATGTTTTTAAATGCTTTGAAAAATATTATTATACAAATCTAAGGGGTTATTGCATTTTCTAGAAAAACATCTTTCAGAACTGGGCATCCCTTCTGTTCTGATACTTGCAAAGGTGGTGTGTCAGCAAGTATTTATATCACCAAGCCATTTATATTCTAACAAAGAATAATCTTGGCTGGGCACAGTGGCTCACTCCTATAATCCCAAAACTTTAGGATGCCGAGGAGGGGAGACTGTTTGAGCCCAGAGGTTTAAGACCAGCCTGAGATCTCATTTCTACCATATATATATATATATAATCTCCAGGTGTGGTGGTGCACACCTGTAGTCCCAATTACTCAGAAGACTGAGGTCGGAAGATGGCTTGAGCCCAGGATGCCAAGGCTGGAGCGAGCTGAGATCATGCCACTGAACTCCAGCCTGGGCAACAGAGTAAGACCCTGTCTCCAAAACAAAACAGAAAAAGAAGAATGATCTTGGTGAGCCTGGCCAATAGACCTGTAACACTCTCTTATGCTCAGAGCAATTTCAACTGAGAAATAAAGATACATGAATAACTATAAGATTAAACTGTTTGAAATGGTGTTTGATTCTGGTTCTGTGGAATTGCAGGAAGCAAATCAGAAATCCACACGAAGCACTGCTGGATTCTAGTATGAGTCACTTTTGCTCCACAAAACCCACATATCTGACCTTCCATGTTCTACAGAATAGGGAAGAACCAATAGCCTAACTAATGAGTGTCACTGGTTGTGAGGTCAAGTAACTGATTTGGTTGTTCCCCAAACTCTGACTACCCTCCTAATGTTAGAGATTCTCACGATTTGCGTTGAATTCCTACTTCTATCTCTCTGCATCAAGTTGAGAGGACACAGGCAGGTAAGGTGCGAATTACATGGAGTAAATGAGAAGTTGGGGAGGCAAAAATCAGTTACCGCAACTGGGTTTCCAGTGGCAGTATATTTTGGCACCGTAGGACAAACTATGTAACTGAGAGTTGAGTCTTCGCTAGCCCTGTTTCAGACCCAAGGGACCTATGCCTCCTACACACAGTTCAATTAATGAGGTTTAATTAAAACATTCAGGTTCAATTTGTGTTTCAGGGCTTCAGGGGCAGTCTCAGGGCAAAATATTTTCCACAAGGAACTTAAGAGAAACTAGCACTATTGTGGACCAGACTGGCATGCAGGGGCAGGAGACGACTTGGTCTGCAACCAACATCTGCATAATGGAGAAGCTGGACAAGATGGCACTTGTGTGTGTCTGTGCTTCTGCAGGGCCTGTTCTCTGTGCCCCAGGTGCTTTCCTAAGTGCCAGGAGAAGGAGGTGCATGCTAGGGTGTTTTCCTCACAAGTTTTCAGTTTTTCTTCTTTCCTTAAAGTACTGGCACCCCAAATTTTTGCTACGAAATCATGACCTGTTGCTATAATGATGGTGAGTTTCTAAATATTGTGCCAATGAACTTGGTCCTCACACATTATTGCAAGCACCTTAGCCAAGCCCATTACAATAATCTATTGTTGAGAGAAATATATCCTGGCAATACATGTATCTAGAAGTTCCGCCTTCTGAACTGATGCCAAAATATGATAGATGCCCAGTTCCTTATGATTTCCAACTACTGTACATGAACTGCCACCCCCCTCTCCCTGCTGCCAACATAATGACTAGCTTACTTTGATGTTCTCTGCTTTCCACAGCGGCTTTAACTCTCTGCCAGAGTTTCACGCACTAAGCACTCTGCTATTTGGAATCTCATTACCTGCAACCCCAGTGACTGGCATCCCACAGATCAAAGGCACAATAATTCATGAGACACTGCATGATCCTGCAGTGACTTCTGAACCATTCTGAAAATATTTGATTCCATTTAGGATAATTTAACATTGGTGTTTTAATGTATTCTGCAGAAGTTGTTTTCATGCTTGCTCCAAGTAGTCTATCAAATTATACAATCATACATTCTAATACATTAAGATGATACAGACAGACTGGAATGAATAACAGATAAAACTAACAAAATAAAATTGACTGGAATTAGTGTAATTGATGTAAAATGTCTGGCATTTAGGTTTATATACTACTTAACAGAAAAGACCTGGGTTAACAGTCCTTATAAGAAAGCCATCAGGAGTTTGACTATAAACTCAGCAGTGTACTATGACCTCTGAAACATTCAATCCTACCCAAGGCTATCTTAAAAAAAAATATATATATATAGTATCCGGGTCAAGGAGGGAAGAGTTTCACTCTATACTTTGCTAGTCAGGCCAGGTCTGTGGAGGACTGTGTTTGGTTATAGAAGCCACATTGTAAGAGGAAAGGAACTAAGGATGAGGATGTTTCTTCTGGCAACTCTGGCATAATACTTGTCTTCAAATAGTTGATGGGTTGTCACATGGAAGAAACATTAAATGTAATTACACTAAATTTAATCACAGCACCACAGCAGGAGTCATGTGCAGAGTCCATGGAAGACATTTCAGCTCCATATAAGAAAGAACTTTCTACAAATTAGGGTGATCTAAGCATTGAACTTGGATGAAATCCAGGAGGGGCAAAAGAAGACTTCTGGGCCATGGTAAATTCGATTATTTGCCTAGATGTCAGGTACTTAAGTGTTTTATTGTTTTCCTTCAACTGATCCATACACATTTTTATATACTCTTTGTAGATATATTTAATGATGAAAAACACTGACTAGTTTGCTGGGCAAAGTAATGACATCATCATGAGGCTTCCAGGAGAGGCTGGTGGCAACTGCATGAGAGGATGAGATAGACGACCTCTGACATTCACTCCATCTCTAAGATTCTACAAGTCCATAAATGCATGGGTAATTATGAAAGCAAAGTTCATCTAAAATGTTCTTAAAGTGACAGTCTTTTAATTAACTTGATTTGAAGCCTCATCCATTGTTTAATATAACCATTACTGGCATTTGTTAGACTATGATCCCTGTCTCTATTATAGTAATTACTTTTATTGGTCACTACATACTGATAGACACAGCCTCTGCCCTCTTAGGATGACAAATGATACGGACAATCATAAAGAAAACACAATGAGAGCCGGATATGAACAGTAAATAAATACAAAAGAAAGCAAAAAGGTTTATGTGGTAAACAGGTCAAGGTTTCTGGTGTTATAAGCGTGGGGAACAAATGCCAGACCTTGGAAAACACACCCTAGATAGGTTAAGACCAGAAGAAGCTAGCTCTCTGCTCCAATTAACTTAGCGAGCTTCCTGGAGTAAGCAAGCCTTCAGAAATATACAGATTCCAGCCGCCACATCTGGTCAGAGGAGTCTTTCTCCTGGGATGCCAGCGGGAAGGGGGGTGTCAGTGAAATAGCTTAAATGGTCATTTCCTCATGTTAATCCTGTCTCCCCTTGTGTTCCTTCATGATATCTCACTACCCTCTCCCCTGCACTGATTTGAGAGAGGGGAACCAACACCTGAAAAAGGGAAATGAGAGGAAGGGGTATTTGTGGACTATGATGGACGTGGAATTGGGGAGAGTCCTTGAGTCCCCAAGTCACTGCTAAATAAACATCCAGGCTCTCTGCTCCTGGTTGAGCTGTAACTTCGGGCAAAGTTACTTCTGCTTTGGACTCATTTAACCTTTAGTCTGGGGATCCCCAATCATGTTACTGACATTAATTCCTCTATCCTCACAACAACCATGAGTTGACGGGAAAAGTAAACCAAAACACAAGATCTTATGAGTTAGTGGAGTCCAATGTGGTAAAATGCAAATAATAAAGTTTTCTTTCCTCTGAGAATTTATCTTCACTTTACTGAAGGGGAAACTGAGTCACAAAGGGTGAAAATAAATCAATTTCATATTTTCCCTTCATTCTTTTACTTCATCAATAATGTTTTAACCTTATACTGTTTTTCCTTCTGGAAATCCTTATTATGGATTTTCTGGATGGGGGAAACTGAAGCACAATGTGATTACAATGTATCGCCTCAAGCTAGGACTCATAAAACAGTGCCTAGATAAGAAACTGCGGAACCTAAGTTCTAAAAAAGAATTTTTGTCCTGAGAATTAGATTGCCATCCAAATCTGAAACATTAAATCCCCACTCAAAGTTTGCGAAATTAGGTGAAAACTGCTGTAAAGTTTGAGTTGTTGATACTAAGAACAGTGCGAGGTCTAAGATGGCAGCAAGAGTTACCATCCTTGAGCTTTGTAAAGGTTTTCAGGGTTTACAAGCGCTCCACAGCTATTACATTCTGTCCTTCTCAGGGACATTAATAGTGTCCCCTTTTAGAGATGAGAAGCCTGAATCTCAGACATCAGTGGCTTGTCAGAGAATAGAGTTAGCAAAGGACAGAACTGGGACTAAAACTCGTCTTCTGAATTCAAGTTTAGTGAAAACAAACTGGGGGAAAGGGCACCAGCCTTTTACTGGGAGACTTAGGTGGAGACAGGGAGGACTGAGGGAGAAGGCAGAAGCACATCAGCACATATGATGGCAGAGAAGGAAATTGTCATCATTAGACATCTCAAATGATGACATGAAACTGCTCTGGGCAGTGTGGGGACCTACTGACTGTGGCTGTAACCCCTGAGGGCCTACAATCTAAGACAAACACACTAGGAAGAACAAATACTTCTATGACATACAGATGCTAGAATAAGACAGTCATCTACTACAAGAATAGAGAGGAAAGCATTTACATCACATACATGTTCAGGTTAGTTCAGTGTGTGGAGAATATAAATGAAAACAGGAGCAATAAAGAAGCACAAGCCAGGGAAGAAACACACACACTCATACACACCAATCCAGAAAGGTTTTTCCGAAGAAAAATAATTCTAGGAATTATTTGCTTTATCTTTTTTTAATTTAAGAAGCAGTGAAATGGCTGTATTGTTGTGACAGTGGAATTGAAAGCTCGAGGTCTGGAACAGAAACTTATCCTAGACATACAGAACAATTACCAAGATGGGTGGGAAGCAGGTAGGAAGGTAATGTCAGTGGACAAAGACAGCTTTGAGCAAGTGGAAATTCAAGAGAGATTACAACCTGTCTTGACTCTTATGCTAAGTGTCTAAGTGTTTCCACCCCCAAGCTTTCAGAAAGCTCCTGCTCTCCCTATTTCAGGAACATGAAGAATCTCCATGTTATGAAAACCTATTTGCAGCAGATGGAGAAGGCAGCAGTGCCATGGTGAAGGAAACAGTGGATAGGGACCTTGGGTATGCTGGGCCATAAGTCCCTAGCCAGCCGAATGTCCCCAGATCCTACCACCACATGAGAGGATCCCAGCCACAACTCATTTATTCAGACCCACTAATTACTAGGGAATTTCCAGTTTGCTTCATCAAACCCAAATTCACCTCTTGAGTTTCAGGCCAGTGATTAGATTCTTAATCTAAAAACTGTTGAGTTCTGCTGGAATATAAACATTTCTCAATATATCTATTTAGACTCCAGCCAGGTAAAGAGACTTGTTTATCTCTGTTAATTGTGTTTACTCAAGACATTCTTTGTGACCTTAATTAGTCAGAGAAGCAGCAGCAGAGAACCCTAGGAGTCTGGCTTGAGTAAAAATATGCAGAAAGGGTCCATATACTCTGACTTCTGGCCCTTTGTAGAGCACAGGATCCTTGGAGTCAACCTTGCTGGCTCTAACCATAATCATTTGAGCTATGAGCCAAAGATGAGCAATTTCAGACTTTCAGAAAAAACTGCTCATTCCTAGTCACCCTGGTTTCTGAGTTGTAACAATTACTAAGATTTGCATGGGTAGTATGAGAAATTGAGGATTCTCATAATTCTTATGATTATTATCTTTGCCAACATTTTTCATCTGCCATACTTAAAATATGCCATTCTCTGCTCTAACCACTCTACATATATTAACACAGCTAATAACAACAATCACGAGTAGATACTATAGGTATCATGTTCACATAGATGAGGAACTGACACAGAGAAGTTAAGTCACTTAATTAAGGTCACAAAGCTAGTACATGAAGGCACAAGGACTTCATTTAGCTAAACGCCAATATTTTAAAGGAATGTTCTAACAAACATCTGACATCCACATGTAAGATGCTGTTCTAGGTACTATACAGAAGATGCAAAGAATATATAGACAGTTCCTACAAAGAGCTAATGGACTAGTTAGAGACATCGGTAACCATCTCTGTGGTGTATAAGTTCTGTTCCTTATTTTTTTCACCTACATGTAGGAATTTCTAAACTAGAAAAGATCTAACAATATTAGTCCAGAGGGAGTCAAATTTACTGGTTAATTTATCAAGAGCTAGACAATGACTAGTAGCATATTCAAAACTGGAAGCAACTTTTATAACAACTAGTATTTCCAAGTTCCATGTGGCTGACACGATGCAAAGGTCTTATCAAAGCAGTGGTACAAAGTTTTGATCCATTAGATCAAAACTGATCTTCAATTCTCCTTCAACCCCATCTCTCTTCTTCACCTCCCCCACCCTCTATTTATTCTAAATTCCTTAACCTTTACTGATCCCCACTCCTCCCTTTCTTCTGCCTCTGGAGTGAAACTATGCCTGGACACCACTCAGATTTACGGGGGTGGGACTGGAGATAAAACTTAACTGCCTGAGATTCTTTATCCTTAATGAGCCTTTAAAGGAAGAAAAAGAGGCCGGGCGCGGAGGCTCACTCCTATAACCCGAGGACTTTGGAAGGCCGAGGCGGGCGGATCATGAAGTCAGAGATCGAGACCATCCTGGCTAACACGGTGAAACCCCGTCTCTACTAAAAATACCAAAAATTAGCCAGGCGTGGTGGCGGGCGTCTGTAAGTCTCAGCTACTCGGGAGGCTGAGGCAGCCTTGAACCCGGGAGGCGGAGGTTGCAGCGAGCCGAGATCGCGCCACTTGCTCTCCAGCCTGGGCGACAGAGTGAGACTCCGTTAAAAAAAAAAAAAAAAGAAGAAGAAGAAAACATGCTTTGGGCATATATTGGTAATTGCCCGAGCAGGAACAAAACGTAAAAGAAAAAGGGGACATGGGCGTTAATGACTTTGGGAGAGGACTTGCAAACTGCTTAGACTGGGACGAATTAAGACTAAATACCGTGGGCTGGGAACTAGCGGGGAAGCGGTCATACTCCCCAGTCTTCCCAGGGAGAAAATGCCAAAGCGACGTGCTTCAGAGAAAGCTTTGCGGTTTCTTTCTTACGTATATGAAAGGGCCCTTTCTTAGAGGGTAGGGAAGTGCGTCTGAAGCCTGCGGGTCCCGTCTTCCCATTGTGAGGGATCCCCTCTCTGGGAGGTCGCAGGGCCCTCTTCTGGAGAAAGAGGGGCCGCCTCTCTGTGGTATAGGAGAGACCGTTCCCCGGCGTCTGGGCCTTCCTGTGGGGTCTGCGAAGTCCCCTCCCCCGGCAGGTGGGACCCCGGGGCAGCGCCTCGCCCCGTAAAGTCCATTCGGCCTCACCGCGGGGGCCTGGCTGGGGAAGCGTGTTGCAGCCCAGCGCCCCCTCGCGCCGCGTCACCCCTCAGCGTGAGGAGGACCCTGCCCAACCACGGGCAGGGCCCACAGCCAGCCACGAGCGTGCGTAACGTGCCCCCGCAGCGTGACGCACGGGCCGTGACGGGGCGGATGCGCGGGATGCGCGGCGGGAGGAGCGCGCAGGGGGCGGAGTGCGGGCGGAAGTCCGCGTCTGCTGAAAGGAGAAAGGAAAGGGAGACGCGGCTGGGTGCGGCGAGGTGAGGCTGGGAACCGGCGGGAGGGCGCCTCCTCCTCCCCCGCCCTCTCTGCTGAGGATGGAAGTGACGAAAGCAGCCGAGGAGGTCACTTCCTGCTGGGGTGGATGAGGAGGAGCCGGAGACGCCGCGGAGGAGACCGGAGCGAAGACGGACCGTGCTGGGGAGAGGTGAGTCCGGCCTCGCCGCGGCTGCCGGGCCCTCTGGGTCGGATCCGGGACCCCGGCGGGGACGACGTCCCTGGAATCGGGTCCGGCCGCCGGGCTGCGTACCCTGCCGGGCCTCACCTAGTGCGAGGGGCGGGGGAGGGTGGGAGCCCGTGTCTGTCTGAGGGGCGACAGGGACCCAGGGCAGCATTCATGCGGTGGCCCCGCGCAGCCCTGAGGCCACGGGTTAAGGGAAGCCCGGCCCAGGAGGTGAATGGCAAGAACGTTCTGGGAGCTGTGGAATCCAGGACCCTAAACTGCTACGGGAAATCCGCAGCGCCACACTATGCATGCCTCACTCTTCGGGGAGTGGTCGCGATCAGAGGAAGGGGGTTTGCAGAGTTGAGACGAGTGGCCCTACTTGGATGAAGTGTCCTTGCAGTGAATATGCGAAAGGCGTGCAGAGGCGCCTCAGGGCTCCTGGGAAAGGGACTTTTATGGGGAACATTGGAGAGCTGGAGTGTCTAGAGAGGGCTTCCTTGTCAGGTCATCGTTGCAACGGGATTTGAACCCCATAGTCATGATGGTTGGAGGGAGTTTTATGGCAGTATAAAAGACCTCGCGATCCGACAGCGCATTAGAATGGAGTTAAGAGTCCAGGGTAGCTTCCTGGAGCAGTGGGGGAAATTCGTGTTTTTCCTCCCTCATTGTCACTAAAATGGGAGAAGCAGCTCCTGCCTCAGCCCCGGTGCCTTGTTACTGTATATCTCGTGTGTGTTTGTGTGTGTGTGTGTGTATCTGCCTCAGCCCCGTGCCTTGTTATTGTATATCCCGTGTGTGTGTGTGTGTGTGTGTGTGTCTGTGTCTGCCTCAGTCCCGTGCCTTGTTATTGTATATCTCGTGTGTGTGTGTCTTCGTGTGTGTTCCGTGTCTGTCTTCTCCTTCCTTTGGGGTATTTGCCCCGGTGCCTGCCTTGTTATTGTATATCTCGTGTGTGTGTGTCTTCTCCTTCCTTTGGGATATTTGCCCCGGTGCCTGCCTTGTTATTGTATATCTCTTGTGTGTGTGTGTGTGTTCGTGTGTTCGTTCTGTGTCTGTCTTCTTCCTTTGGGGTACTTATCTTGTCCTCGGCTGCTAGTAGTTTTGTAGATTGACACTTGCTGGTCTCCTTAATGTGATTGGTGAGAAAAAAATATTCAAAAGATCTAGAGGAATCCTAGGTTAGGTGAAATTTCCAAGATAAGGAATTTATCCCTACCCGGGGGCCACTTAGGCATCTGCATTCTCTCCAGACTGCAGCTAATGTGGATGCTAAGGTCCTGTCATCCACCCTGGGGAAGAGCGAGGGTAGATCTGCCCTCTCCTGCCTCTGTGTCCCTTTGGCAGTTTCACCCCTGCCTCCTTTTTGCTAAATGATTGACACAAAGCTGCTTGCTGGGAGGAACAGGAAATTTATTGAGGAACTGTAAATCTGGATGGAATGAACTCAAATCGCAGCAAGACTCCCCCCACTCACTGGCCAGAAGGGCTTCAGAAATGCCTGCTTTTCACCCGTCCTGTTCAATGGAGAAAATGTAGAATTTTTCTCAAAGAAATGTTTGGGTGTTTGTGTGTGTTTCTTGTATAGAGTAAGTGTACATATGGTGTTTACTTCCTGTATCCCAGGGTATTTTTCAAGGGGGAGGGGGCAGTTTCTGACTGGGAAGTGTCTTTCTTTTCCCATCTCACATAATTCAGTAAAATAAATCAAAATCAGATGTTCATTCTTGAGTGGGAATCAGATGGATTTGGATTTTTTTCACCCTTTAAGCTGGTACATCTGGGTGAACTCAGACTTGTGTATCTTGGCATGTGGGCTTGACTAGTAATAGACAAACTGTTTGACTTGTTTGGGCTGCATTTTTGGACCTATTTCACTGTACCTTCCTTTTTTATTTTTTATTTTTATTTTTTTTACATTTGAAGGGTTGGTCAGGAGGAGGAAAGCAAATATTAAAGACAGTGTTTACACTTTGTGGTTTAAAGTCAGGTGAGAGATAATTATGGCTTTTGAAGCTGATGACCTGAGGCCCATCATTTGATTGGGAGTAGCAGTTTGGAGGTGACATGTTTGAAAGAGAGGGAGTTGCATAAGGAAGGAAGAATAGGGAAAAGGAAGTTTGGGGAAAGACTGCCAGAAAACTTTGGGAGGATACTAAATAAATAGCATCTTAAAGTAATTGTGTGGCTTGTGTCTTTCAGCAGGAGGGCGAAAATGAAAGCCGGCTGTAGCATGGTGGAAAAGCCAGAAGGAGGTGGAGGTGAGCAGAAGTTAATCATCTCTGATGTACCTGGAAGGTCCCTCAGTGGTTCCTGTTCTCTCCACTTGGGCTCTGTTCACAAATGTCAGACCATGACTGACAGCCTCTTTGCTGGGTGAATACTGCCAGGACAGTTGTAGGCTTGTTTCCTATGGATGTATATTTAACATGTCTGGTCACCACACCCATGTCCCAAGCTTTAGAGCCTCTTTGCAGTTAGAGACACAGTTCCAACCTTAGGGAAAAGGAGTTTCAGCTATATTTTCCTGAAACATTAGTTTATCTTTCCTGTTTGTTCCATTTAGCACTTTCATGTCCTCATAGAAAGTAGGTGTGAAATTTAGTAATGTATGAAAAGGTAAGATTAGGACATCTGGCTGCTGCTGCCCAACTCTTATCAGATTTAATGATTACCACAAGGATAGGTGACTTCTTTGTGCTTTCCTCTCCCCATTGTGGTTAGGCTCAGCTGACTGAAAGGGTACTTATGACATGTTTGCAAAGCACTCTAGATTCTCAGCAGTGGAATGTGCAGTTGGGGGTGCTGGTATGTATGTACCTAGCTCTTAACTAGCTTAATCTTGCCCTTCTCACTTTAAAGGGTATCAGTTTCCTGACTGGGCCTACAAAACAGAGTCGTCCCCAGGCTCCCGGCAGATCCAGCTGTGGCACTTCATCCTGGAGCTGCTGCAGAAGGAAGAGTTCCGCCATGTCATCGCCTGGCAGCAGGGAGAGTACGGGGAATTTGTCATCAAGGATCCAGATGAGGTGGCCCGCCTCTGGGGCCGCAGGAAATGCAAACCACAGATGAATTATGACAAGCTGAGCCGGGCCCTCAGGTGAGGGAAAGGATTCCCAAATCTGTGTTAACAGATTGGAAGGAGACTAAGCTGGTTGGTGAATGCTAGATAAAAAGGGTATCAGGTAATAAAAGACTACACTATCTTAGTGAATAATGTGTCACTTTAAAGTGGGAGTAGAAGAGCTGTTGAATCTGAGTAGCACAGGCACAGGAGGAGAAAAGGCAAATCTTTGCTTATACGTAGGAGGGAATTCCAATGTGGCTGGCACTGGTTGCTGACAGACAGCCGATTCTGCTCTATAGTGGGCGAGAGTATATGGTGAAACATGGATTGGAGCTCATTTATAATCCAAAGGATTAGTTTAGATTTCTCTATTAGAATCTGTTAGAATTTCTTTCTTTGGGATCCCCTGGAAGAAACTTAGAAAACGGTAAAGCAAGTCACAGGAGGAAGACTCAATGATGCTGACCTACCTTAATCAGGAACTCAGGTTGTCAGTCCATAGCCTGCTGCAACATGTCTAAAGATTGATCACTATAAGTTTTCTCAGGTTCTTTTTTCTCCTTGTCATTCTTAAATTTCATAGCCTGTTAGCCCTCAAGGGGCTAGAAGGTAGTTTATGACCTGTGCCACTGCATGGATGTAAGATTAAAGGTTCCAGATACATTGAGGTTCTCCTGCCTTTGTTTATTCTTAGTGACCTTACATGAAAAATCTGTGCAGTGGCTTTGCTGTGTTCTTTCACATCCCTTTGAGTCTTTGAAGGTGAGGCAGGCCACACTAGCTGCTGTTTTCCAGATCAGGGAATGCCATTGTTTGACCTGCCACCATAAAACAGTTCTACATTCCTTTGGCTATCTTTTGAGCTTAGCCCTCCAGACTAACCACATCAGGCTAGTGCTTTGTCTGCCCCCACCAGGGCGAGACAGAAAAGAGAAACCAAGCAGTTAGTGGCGTGCAGTACAACGGAAGGAAATGGACTGTAGAATTGAAATTGTGGAGAGATGGAGAAGAAAGTGTTTGGGGCTAGGTGTTCAGAATCTTAAAGTAAAGTTGTCTTTGTAAAGCTCTAGGCAAAAACTAGAGCTGAGTTGAAAATTGAGTGAGAAAGTTAAGCTCTTATTTCCTAGATCTACCTGGAGGGCCAGGCTACAAAAGATTGGTAGTGATTTTTTGTAAGTAATACCTAGAGCAAGAGTTGTTGGCCTCAGTGGCTACTTAAGTGTATCGAAAGCTGTCAGTAACTGCAAGACAAATTGACATGCATTCCTGTTTTTACAGATACTATTACAACAAAAGGATCCTTCATAAAACAAAAGGGAAAAGATTTACCTATAAATTTAACTTCAACAAGCTGGTGATGCCCAACTACCCATTCATCAATATTCGGTCAAGTGGTAAGATACAAACTCCCTTGGTAGGCAATTAATTTTGAGTGAAAAGAATTTTTAAAAATCCAAATCTAAAACATGGCATGTTATGGAAGATTTTAGAAACACTAAAATAATGTGATCCTTTGGATTGCCTCATTGTTCTTGCTCAAGTCTTCTCATTCATCTCACTCGTAAAGAGAGCAATAGGCTATGCATTGTCAAGATAGATTTCTGGTTTATTTGGTTGGTTACCTTTTCTGCGTATTATTTGTAATCTAGGTACTATTACACTATCTTGTTTGGGAATGATGTTTCATAGGTTTGTGATGATCTTTAAGTTCAGGACTCAGTTTTAACACCCAGCCCAATGGTTCTTTCATAGATGGGAACCTATTTCTACAAACATTTCCGATTTTCTGTGAAACTACCAGACTCCCCCTTATCAAGTGAATATCATCAAAACCACAGCATCCTTGATCAGAGAAGGGGGAGGTTCACATGTTTGCAGTGAAAAGCACTATCTTTGATCTGCACCAGCAAATCCTCAGAGAACAATCTTCTGGGGTTACTTGACCTTCTCTCCTGTTAAGTGCAGTAGGGCTTCCCCTCTTGACTCTCCTGGTTATAGCTTTCCATCACAGCTCTCCACTTTCTCTCTTGATATTGAAAGCAGTCTGTCAAAAGGCTTTGTTGTGTTTTTTTGTTTGTGATTTTTTTCTATATGCAAATCATACTCCTGCCCAAGAAAATATAGTAGTTCCCCTATATCTGAGGAGTATATGTTCTAAGACCCCTAGTGGATTCCCAAACCATAGATAGCACCAAACTCCATTCATATATTTGATGTTTTTTCTTCCCTTAACCCCACTCATATATCTGTGATAAAGTTTAATTTATAAATTACGTACAGTAAGAGATTAACAACAATAATAAAATAGAAAAATTATAACAATATGCTGTAATAAAATTATGTGAATGTGGTCTTTCTTAAAATACCTTTGTGTACTGTACTTACCTATTTTCAGACCTCTGTGGGTAACTAAAACAGTGGGAAGCAAAACCTCAGATAAGAGAGGACTACTGTAGATTGTATTTAACTGTTTTCTGACCAGTCCATCAATAAGTACTGTCATTGTGGCTTTGTATTCTAAGGCAAAGAATGCTGATCATGCAGTAATACAGCTTCTCAGAAAAGTTGGAAGAAACCTGAAAAATTACAGGGGGTGTGGCTGAGAGAATATAATGTTGAGATCCATTGCAGATATGTAATTACTACACACAACAAGTTAGGGCAGTTTTAGCTTGACTGCTATCATTACAGTTTCATCTCTTCTTCTGTAACTAATCCCTCCTGTCCCTGGGGCATGCATTTAAAAAAAAAAGTGGTATTGGAATGCATCTCTCTAATTACAACCTGTTTTCTTTCCTTATGCCTGAGGGAGAGGCGTTTGGAAATCAGACCTGTTCTAGCCACTCGAATCTTGCTTCCTCTATTTCTCACTCTTACCCCTTGTGTGCCTGGAGGAATTGGGAATCTAGATGTATATACCAGCAATTTAAAATAATTTATTGGTTTTCGTATCCCTTCACCCCACTCCCAAAAAATGTTTCATTGGTCTTGTTCTTCTGTCTTTGACCCATTTTTATCTATTGAAAACCCAGAACTTCAGCCACTTGGATAACCTAGAATGGGGCATTCATCAGCCCTGGGAAGTAATGTGGTTTTCCAGGGCAAAGAAACCTGGATCCTCACTCTGTCAAGACTCTGATCTAGAAACCTAACAATAGTGGCACAGCACACCTGTTTTGCCTGAGGCAATTGAACCAACATTGATCTTTAAGTGAGCTCAAGATCCTAATCGAAAAGCCACAGGGGACCGGGTGAGATGGCTCATGCCTGTAATCCCAGCACTTTGGGAGGCCGGATCACTTGAGGTCAGGAGTTCGAGACCAGCCTGGCCAACATGGTGAAACCTCGTCTCTACTAAAAATTCAAAAATTAACTGTCTGTAGTGGCAGGTGCCTGTAGTCCCAGCTACTCAAGAGGCTGAAGTAGGAGAATTGCTTGATCCCAGGAGGCAGAGGTTTCAGTGGGCCAAGATCATACCACTGCGCTCCAGCCTGGGCAACAGTGAGACTCGGTCTCAAAAAAATAAAAAAATACCACAAGAAAAGCAAAACTGTACATTTATTTTAGCACATCTATCTCTGCTACCTCCTTGCTCACATCCTAGATATACACAGCTCTAAAGAACTAGTGTCATTAGTTTATAAAGAAGTTTTGACCAAAAAGGCAAAATGTTGTTTACGGTTAACTTTATGATGACAAATGAATGTAGCATTTATTGAACATCTACTTTATGGAGGTACGTTTGCTTAGTAATTTTGTAAATTATCTCATTCAGCTCTTCAGCCCAGTAAAGTGAATGTCTTGATATCCACATCTACAAATGATAAAATTAGGAAAATCACAGCAAAGTTAAACACTGATCAGGGTAGGTTGAATAGTTATCTATTGAACAGTTTCTTGGGAAACAATTCCTGAGAGATTGAACTATTGAAATCTAGCTCTTATTTAATAGATCATACACTCCTCTTCTAGATTGGTATTCATTTGTTCAACAGATAATGAGAGTACTTTACCTTAAGGAACTTAAAATTTGGCAAGAGAGATAAGATATTCCAGGTTTAATACAATGTGAAATGTGATAAGCATTCCAAATAGAGCTGTGTGGATTTAGATCATGGAGGCCAGTGAGATCATGTCTACAGGGTGGGTTGATACAGTTGGGGTATTCGGGTTTGTGTATTTTATCATGAAAATCATATATAATTATTAAGATATTTCCTTGTATTTGCATAAGAAACATTGGAAAGATACAGAAGATACTGTCAGGATGGGGGCAGGACTCGTTCAGGGATGAACTTGCTACCTTTCAGTCTATGCCTCTCTTTCCCCCACCAACGCCGGTGTTTTATTTTTATTTTGGAAAACTCCAAACCTACAGGAATATTGGATAAAGGACAGTAAACACTCATATATCCTTTATCTAGATTCACTGATGGTTAATATTGTAGCCACATTTGCTTTATCTCTTTCTATTTATATATACTTTTTAAATCTTTTGAGATTAAGTTGCAGACATCATGACATTTCGCCCCTGTGTACTTCAGCTTGTATTTCCCAGGAACAAGGACATTCTCCTTCATGACCACAGTAACATTACCACACCCAAGATGTTTAACATTGTTATAATGCTATTATCTAATACATGGTCCATATTTGAATGATAGGTATCTTTTTAAGGTTTAATTTTTATAACATGATTATCTAATTAAAAAGTTATCTTAACAATGACATGCAATTTGCTATGCCTGGTACTATTCTAAGGGCTTTACAAATATTAATTCTTAATCCTCATAACAATAGGCCCATTCTGACCTATTTTACAGGTAAGGAAACTGAGGCGCAGAGAGGTAAGTTGTCCAGAGGCAACTAGTAAGGTATACTGTGTACACTTACACTTACATAACTAGTAAGTGGCAGGACCAATATTTGAACTAGGCAAAGACCTCATGAATTCCATTTTGCCAGAGGGAGTCAAAGATTCCAGTGTGCTACTTGTACTAGGCTACAAGGTAAAAGGTGCTAGAATAGAGATATAGACCCCGTTTTTTCAACCCCATCACTTGAATTTTCATGGTGACTTCATGGAGGTGGTCTTCTAAAGCAGTGGTATTCAGACTTTCTTTTTTAGCAGCAAACTTTTTTTCTAAGCAAAATCTTAGGTTTAATATCTCAACATGTAAAAGTAGGGCTACTCCTGTTAATCAGAGCTAAGGGTTCCAGAATGCTGCCTTCCCAATATTGCTTCTAGTCTCACCTCCCTTTACTCCACCTAAATGCATTTGGAAAATACTGCTTATTATGTTGTCTTTACAGTATACCTTAACATATGTAAAGACTGAGATATCCTCCAGTTTTTTTAAAAAGTAATAAAGAACTAGATTTAATCATTTCTAAATTGCTTAGGAGGCAGGACCTTTCCCTGCACATTATGCTTCATTCTTCTGAATACATAGAAGTGGCTTTTTGCTTTTGAGTAGATGTGCTCTTAATTAAAAGTCAAGATCCAAAAGAATCAAAAAGGGTAGAATTGTTGTCACTGTAATAAGCTAGTAGAAGAATACATTTGGCCTGGGAGCCTCTTGGCTCTACTCAAATCATTTGCAAGGTCATCCATCTGTTCTTCCTAATTTTAAGATTAAATCAGTGGCTTTTTTTTTTTTCAATCTGTGGTTTTGTTTTTAATTATCTTAAGTCTTATGATAACACATAATTTTTTAAATTTGTGTATATTTCCTGTAGTCCTTTTAGGTTGGCAAAAGCACCATTTCCAGTCACAAATACACAGCAGTTCTGCAGTTTTATGTCTGAATGGCTGTTTAAAGACAATCCCAAATTGTAGCTTAGTCCGAATTAGATAGTAAAGAATTCAAGAGTGAAGTTTAACTTGCTACTGTTTTTAAAGCATCTGATCCTATAGATCACTTATAAAATGTGAGAAGTGTTAAATATCTTTATTTCATATTACACATAAACCACACTAAAATGCCTCTCAGTAAGTAAAAGGAACCATTTTAGATACAGGGAATTCTAATTAGATTGGCTGTTGTTAAGGCCAAACTATTAAGTAGACATTGCCACCTCATCTTTAGCCCTTGCCTTTAAGAGGCAAATGAACATAAAACACAGGTGAATCTTACTTGGTTCTGAGACAGTAAAGCAATTTCCCCGGTATTTAAATATGTTCACATAACCACTTATATAAATCTAGATATAAAACCAATTTCCAGTAAGTTTTAAGATGGCATTCATCATCTTTGTGAAAAGTTGAACATTACTAATGAAATCCAGTCATATATTTGAAGGAATAAACAGTGATATATAGCATTTACTAAATCAGAATTACTGTTAAAATTCCAGAAGCCAAACATATTCATCTAACCACAAGCCAGTCTTAATTAAATCAAGACTGCCCAACAAAAACATTCTGTCAGTCATTCATGATCTGAATTCTGGTTTATGAGGTCTGTTAAATTGTGGTACACATAAAAAAGTCATGAGGCATTTCTGTTTTGTAATAAATAAGGCAGTGTCCAATTATTACCTATTAGTAGCTTTTTTCAGATGAGCTATCAAGTCTTCCCTTCCTGTCTTCTTAATGTTGGCAAAGATTTTTTTCCCAGAGATGTACTTCTTGGGATTCTCCAAATACTCCATCAGTATCCTCTCCCCAGGTGATGCCGTTGTTCTTACTGGCATCTGTGTAAGAGAATCCAGTGGACTGACCTGTCTTCCGCCCAAAGAGACATGGAGATTAAGCCCAGCCTCGTACTTGACTTCCTTTTCAACAGTGTGGCACTGGGCACACTTCTGAACCCAGATATTCTTGCCTTTCTCAACATTACCCATATTTTAATTTTCTCTTTCATTACTGGCACTATGAAGGTTCCTGCTCAGAAGCCAGACATCCTGTTCTCTAAATCAGTGGCTTAAAAAAAAAGTCGTGCAGAACAGTTTTCTGTGGAACATTAGTTTGGGAAATGAGGCTCTGGCACCATGTTACTCGGTCACATGTACCTAGAAAGCTACCAGTTTACAAATACCAGCAGACTCCAGAGTCTGTTAGACCAAGAGGAGAAGGCACAAGCTGATTGGGAGCAGTTCATAACCATTCCATATCTATATACTTATTTGTTTCCACTCCTAGATCACTATATTTTCACTTAAAATTTTGGGTTTTTTCTATTTTTTTCTTCTCCCTTTTTCCTTCTTCCTTGTTCATCTTTGCCTCAGAACCCTGCTAACGTTATAACAGAAGCTGCTGATACCTCCCAGGACCCCACAGGTCCCTGAGGCCTCAGATGGCATACCTTTTTCATGTCTTATCTGGAGGCCCACTGGGGGAAGTTGAGAACTGTGAGCCTCTAAGGTTGACATGGGCTGGGTGCAGTGGCCCACACCTGTAATCCCAGCACTTTGGGAGGCCAAGGCAGGTGGATCATTTGAGGCCAGGAGTTCAAGACCAGCCTGGCCAACATGGTGAAACCCCGTCTCTTCTAAAAATAACAAAAATTAGCCAGGCATGGTGGCGCACACCTCTAATCCCAGCTACTCCAGAGGCTATGGCATGAGAATCACTTGAACCCAGGAGGCAGAGGTTGCATTGAGCCAAGATGGTGCCACTGCACTCCAGCCCGGGCAACAGAGTGAGACCCTATCTCAAAAAAAAAAAAAAAGAAGTTGAAATAATTAGCACAGTGTATGTTATCACTTAGAGCTTTAAATTTTAGCAAGCAAACTTGGAAGAAGAAATAGTAGGTCCTGGATTTTCTCCCATCCTCCTTAATGTTTGAAAGCAGGTTGGAATTGGAGATCATTCAGTAGTATTTGTTAGAGGAATATAGATTTGGAATGATTAAAAAATATGGTCTGTGTATGTTAGGTACAGGGTCTTTGAGTTTTTACTGCATTGCTTTACATCGATGTCATTTTCAGCTTTGTTGATTTGATTTTTGGTTTGGTTTGGTTTGCTTGCTTGCTTGCTTTTTAAATGCAGCCAAGCGAGTGCATCCAGGAATGGGGCCTTGGCCCAAGCAGAGCTTCTCCGAAGGTGCAGTTAGCCAGAGTAGCTCTGTCCCCTACCCGCTTCCCATCTTGAAATGTAGATGTATTCCAACAAGGAAAAATGTGGTAGCATGTGGGTAGCCTAGGCAGTGATTTAAACATCAGACTTCCTCTTGTAGCAAGTATCTATATGTTGTTATTTTCTATCTTACATGTTCTCGAATGTTTGTATTTCAGTAAGCCTCTACCTCCTCTCTCTCTCTCTCTCACTCTCACTCTCACTCTCACTCTCTCACTCTCTCTCATTCTCTCTCCCTCTCTCTCTCTCTCTCTCTCTCTCTCTCTCTCTCTCTCTCACACACACACACACACACACACACACACACACAAATATTAGATACATATGGCCAAAATTGCAGAAATAAGAAAAGACTTTGCAGAGCTAAAAATTGAAACAGGTAATATACACAATATTTAGAGTTGCAGAGGAGAAGGCTCTTTTACCCATTCATTCATTACACTTAATATTTATTGTGCACTTACTAATTGTTAAGTCCTGAACTACGAGTAGTAGTTTCAATAGGAAGTCCCTGCCCTGTGGAATTTAGGTTTTAGAATATGGATAAGCAGTTAGGATGTTTTCGACAGTAAGTAATACTGTGAAGACAGTAAAGAGCCTAGAGAAGGATGACAAATTTAGTAGAAGCAGCTGAGTAGTAGTTACTAGGAAGTTGGAGAACTATGGGATTCAGTCCAGTTGGAATGATTGTTTTCTGTTACTGCTAAACATTCTGCACTTAGTTAGCCTAAGTGATAACAAATGAGCAGTCCTCTGATGCAGCCTTTTGTATTTTCCACTATCACAGGTGTGGTTCCTCAGAGTGCGCCACCAGTGCCCACAGCCTCTTCCCGGTTCCATTTCCCACCTCTGGACACCCATTCTCCAACCAGTGATGTGCAGCCAGGGCGGTTCTCTGCTAGCTCCCTAACTGCTTCTGGCCAGGAGTCCAGTAATGGTACTGATAGAAAGGCCGAGCTTTCAGAGCTAGAGGATGGCTCAGCTGCTGACTGGCGCCGAGGCGTGGATCTCATGTCCTCCAGGAATGCCATTAGTGGAGGAGGGATTAGCCATCAGAAACGCAAGCCTGACATAATGCTTCCTCTGTTTGCTAGGCCAGGGATGTACCCTGACCCCCACAGTCCCTTTGCTGTCTCTCCAATCCCTGGCCGTGGAGGAGTCCTTAATGTCCCCATTTCACCAGCTCTCTCCCTGACTCCCACCATCTTCTCCTATAGCCCATCACCAGGCCTGAGCCCTTTCACCAGCAGCAGCTGTTTCTCCTTCAACCCTGAGGAAATGAAACACTACCTTCATTCTCAAGCTTGTTCTGTGTTCAACTACCATCTGAGTCCTCGGACTTTTCCCCGTTACCCGGGGCTCATGGTTCCGCCATTGCAGTGCCAAATGCATCCTGAAGAGTCAACTCAGTTCTCCATCAAGCTGCAGCCCCCACCAGTTGGGCGGAAGAACCGGGAGAGGGTTGAGAGCAGCGAGGAGTCAGCACCAGTTACTGCACCCACCATGGCTCCTATTCCCCCAAGAATCAAGGTGGAACCTGCCTCTGAAAAGGATGCTGAGAGCCTCAGGCAGTCCGCACGAGAGAAAGAGGAGCACGCTCCAGAAGAGGGCGCTTTGCCAAGCAGGACCATTGAAGAGGAAAAAGGCACCATCTTTGCCCGCCCCGCTGTACCACCCATCTGGCCCTCTGTGCCTATTAGCACCCCAAGTGAAGAACCTCTGGAGGTGACTGAAGACAGTGAGGACAGGCCTGGCAAAGAGCCCAGTGCACCTGAGAAGAAAGAAGATGCCCTGATGCCCCCCAAGCTTCGGTTGAAGCGGCGCTGGAATGATGACCCTGAAGCCCGAGAGCTGAGCAAAAGCGGCAAGTTCCTCTGGAATGGGTCAGGACCCCAGGGCTTGGCAACAGCAGCTGCTGATGCTTAGAACTGGAAGTGGATTAGGAGCTGTTTATACTATAATCAAATACATACATGTATTTATGTAGCAAGATTTCAGGGTAGGGGGGAGGGAGTTAAACTGGTTTGATCATTCTAGGGGCATAGACTTGTATTTTTATGTTTTGGGGATGGGATGGGGTTATCTTCTGTTGTAAATTAGGTGGGATATGAACACACTTATTTTCCTGGTGAGTAGGACACAGGGAGGGTATTGAACTCAAAGGAGAGGAAGCCTTTATTTCCTGTTGAGGCTTATACTTTCTGACAAGGAAACTCTCAAAGGGCCAAGATACTTTCTGGTCCCATGATAGTTCAGGTTCCAGACTGCTTTCTTTTCTATTGTATTTATATGTGGAAAGCCATTAATGAATTTATTTTGCTCCAAGAGATATACATAAAAGGGGAAAGGGCATGGTTGGGAGGTTGAGCAGTAAGAGACCATTAATACTAAGTATTTTGCCTGAAATGCTTCTCTATAATGACTGCAGGGGAGGAATAAGATAATCTCAGACTTACTGGGGTAGGGCGTGGGGAATGTTCGGATGTTGCTCTTTTTTTTTTCCCTTTTTTTTTTTTTTTGGTTGGTGGTGTTTGGCATTTTTTTCTTTTCCTTTTTAAAGAAAATGTTTTCAGGAAACATGAACAAACGTATTGCCAATTATAGTGGGGCTGGGAAGGCACAGGAGCTGGCGACCTCTCAGCTGTATAGTTGAGACACCAAGCCCTGCTGTTTCTCAGACTTTCACCTACTTCACCTATTAAGAAGCCATGAGGAGTTGTAAACTCTTGTTCAGGGAAGAAAAGAGGGCAGGAGGAAGTAACCCAATGCCTTTAAAAACAAAGCAAATTTTAAAAACTTCATTTTTTTCTTTTCTATTGTGGGTTTGGGCAGCCAAACCAAAGTGTGACTGTGAGCAGGTTCACTGAGAGTCATGGCAACATTGCTGAAGAGGTCTTTCCATTATGTCTGGTTCTCTTATTTTCTTAAGTCAAGCCTTAACTATGAACATACTTTAAGATGATACGGGTCTGTCACCATAAACCTGTAAAAGGGCATGGACAGCTTTTCAGATAATCCAGGAATGTTGAAACATGGTTTGGTGTCTAGCTGACATTTAGTGATCCCTCTTGATGATGTTGGGATGGGTAGCCAAAAGGCAGGATTGTGGGAGTTAAGAGCTAATGATACCTGGAAACATGGAAGGTAGCTGGGGGTACAAGTGGATGTTTGCTGAGACTGAAGGAAGAGGTGGAAAGAAGACACAAAAGGCAACCAGATGCCAAAAGGCCTGGCATGAATGAAATAGTTGGCATCCGTCCTGTTGTGATGTTGCCATTCTTGCCATACCCATTTGCCCAGATTGTTCTGATTCTCATGTTCAATTGGCTGACCCACATGAGACTCCAGTTTATAGGCAGTGAGGAAGTGTTTCTTCCTGGGAAATTCCTTCCAGCAACTTCAGAGGAATGGGAAAGTATTAATCTTATGTGAAGCAGAGGGGCCTGGACTAGGGGCAGAGAGAAAGAAGCAGCAGCCCACCTTCTGTGTGTGTGCGCACATGTGCCTACGTAGTGTACGTTAGTACTTGACTGGCTCAGATCTGCATAGCAGCAGGGATAGAAGAAATCACTTCATATCTGATGAGAGGAAGAGGGGCACAGGGATGGTGTCTAGGAATTAAAAACATTCCTGACTCCACCTTAGCCTAAACAAACTTTGTATACTTAGTAACATTTGAGGGTTGTCTTTTAATGGTGGGGGTGTTTTTTCCTTTTTAAACTACAGTACTTGCATAAAAGAGGGAGGGACTCAGAAAAGGTTACAGCAGGTGAGGGAGACAGTAGATGGCCTCGGATGACTTGAGTCCATCATACTTTTGCCTGGCAAGTGTCCTCCCTCTTGACTGAAATTCCATGAGTGACCTGCCTTTCCCTAGGAACAGGGCTAGGAGGGTGGTCCCCAGCAACTCAGTCTGCATAGGGCTCTCCATTCAGGCTGTCTTTGGTGGTTGTGCTTTTGTAAGTTTCTTTCTCTGCACTTCGACTTACCTCTGAATCAGAAAGCAAGCCCAGCAGGTGGATGAGGGATCTCTGCTTGGCATTGCCCGATCTAACCAGGGAGGCTGGCTGGCCACCCACTGTCCGCTAATGGGGAGAGCCAGCAGGTGTTGGTATGAACTCAGGAATAGAAACATGAGGCCTTTTTAAAATAAGAGGGAGAAGAATCCATAATGCATACCTGTAACCCCCTAGAACCCAAGTGCCAGAATTAATTCCTAGATGCTGCTTCTGTTTGAACAAAACGTCACTGCTTTTACACTTGAAAAAACACACTCGAAAAATGTTCAACTCCATGAAAAATATTTTTTGGCTTTAAGAAATTGTCTGGTGTTTTACCTGTTTCCTTTGATTGCCATTCCACCAGTAAATTGTTGGTTGATTTGCACTGCACATCGGGGTTGGGGTTGGGGGGGAGGGTCCTAATACAGAGCCGAACTTAGGGTTGCTCAGGAAGTGGACCAGGGAATGTGGAGGTCATTGACATTGCCTGGGACAAAAGAGTGGGAGATAGTTTTTCTCCCCTCAGCCCACTCCTGGCAGCACCTGTTACCAGCCTGGTACAAAGCCAGGTTTTTCTCTTCCGTGAGCATCTCATCACTGTCCAGCAGCAAGTGGGAAAAGGGGGACAAAAACCAGACCTAGGTTATCTCCCCCATTTTTTCCAAATTTTGCTGTGCCAAATATTTAAAATTTTGCAAATATAAATCTATTGAAATTTCATTAATCAAGAGCTTCTTCATGTAAACAGTTTGCTTTTTTAGCTATAGAAAAAGAAAACAGTAAATATCTCTTAAGGGCATCCAGCCTTGCTGAGCTCACCTTTTTTCCTGAAGAATGGGTAGGAGTGAAATATTTAGTATAAACATTTCACCAAGTCCCTTCACCTTGAGTTTGAAGCTGCACCGCATTAAACCCAATTCACTCACACAGGGAATGATCACACCCTAGTCCTCTATGGGCCAAGCAGCTTTCAGAAGCATTAAAAAAATAGTTGAAGTTTATCACTTCTCACCAAATGGGTAGACTCAGTTGGCTGTTTGTCCCTTGTTTTTTTATTTATTCCATAATTATGTTTGTGCTTTTTATTTTGTAAACAGTAATGAAGCATACATTTGTATTTTGTTTAGAAGACAACTTTGATTCAATCTTTCAAGAACTATTCCATTCTTGGTTTCTTCTTAGGCGGGAAAAAAAGTTACCAGTTAATTTGTTTTGAGATATGTAGGCATTCTTTGAGTTACAGAATTGTGATGCAGGGATTTGTGAATGAAACATTTACAGGTGAAAGGTGACTTCACTAGTTACCTGCTTAACACAGAGTAAAGTGTGTATATGTACATAAAGTGTAAGTAATCTTAACTCCTTTGTGCAGTGCCTTTTAGATGTTCCGCTTTCTATAAAGTCTTCAAATTTTTGCATATATATTATATATATGATGTAATGTTATAGAAATATATGTATAATATACATATTTTTTCCAGGGGTATCTGATAGCTCTGTATTTTGTTATGGAAGTTGAAAGAAAAAAAAAGTATTTTACCTCAGAAATTAAAGTTAAATAAAAAAATACTTTTAAGTAATGTTTGCTGAGAGTTGGTTTTGTTGTTCATCATACACTGTGTCAGGGTGGTCATGCCAGAGAATTTGCCAAGTCCGTCCTCGCTCACCTGCCTTCATGGTTTTTTATTCCTATTGTACAGGTCCCAACATAGTGAGGAAGTAGATCTCTTAACAGTTCTGGAGATTTTCCATTTTCTTGAGTGAATGGCTGCTACCGGATAAAACTAACTGAAGCCAGAGACCCAAGTCAGGTGGAAATGTCTATCTCAAGATTATTGCGAAGATTCTTTTAAAAGTACATGTCAAAGCCAGACACAAAAGACCACACATGAACTGATTTCATTTACATGAAATATCCAGAATAGGCAAATCTGTAGAGATAACACGGGTTAGTGGCTGCCAGGGAAGAGTGGAGAGTGACACGGGTCATATTACCTTTTTAGGGTGATGAAAATGTTCAGGACTTAATGACAGTTGGACAACTATTTGAATCTAACAAAAACCACTGAATGACAATCACTCTGAAAGGGTAAGTTTTATGGCACGTAAATTATATCTCAGTAAAGGTGGTTTCGTTGGGTGTGTTGGAGTTTTTTTAAGTACAAAACACCTTTTTTAAGGGCAAACCAGTACTAGGGAAACATAGTATTTCCCAGTAGATGACAAAAATCTGGAGGGTTAGGAGAGGATAATGGCGGAGTACTAAATATCGTATAACACACTTTCAGAAAAATGGTGCCAGACAGTAATCTCATTTCATCCACGGGAGATAGGCAAAGTGACTTTCTGAAGGTCCCAATATGCCAGGTGTTCAATCTGACCTCTATTAAAGGGCCCTGTAAGTACTTGGGAAGGCTGGAATTGTGTGGTGAGGGACGTGGCTGAAGAGGCAGACTAGGGTGGATTACAAAGGTTTGTATTTTATTCTAGCAGTGGCCATCCCTGGTATTTCACAAAAGAGCGGCCTGAGCCGGGGAGGACCATTGAAGGCCATCGCCCTAAGAAACTGTAACTACCCTGTCAATATCTCTGCTCAAAAAGGCATCTCATTTAGGTGTGAAAAAGGAAAAGTGATGGGCTGGCTGGTCACTGCCCTGAAGTAACCAAGAATCTGTGGGTACGGGTTTGGATGAGACCCTTCACTGGGAGAGCCTCCTGCTCCCTTCACCTCCTCATTGCTGAAAGCAGAAGGAGACCTGTTTTAGGAATGAACTTGCACGTGGTTTTGAGACCAGAATCCCGGGCATCTAGTTCTGCCAGCCTAAGTTGACCACCCAGTGCTTAGAAGTGGATGGTGGTTATTTGAAATCTGAGCAAAAAAGGAAGAGAGAAACAGCGTGTGGAAGAGAAGTAAGGAGAGGTCTCCTGGAGGGTGAGGACAAAGGGAAAGGTAAGTCTCAGAGCCCTTCATGGTGAGTTAGGGAAAAACCAGCTCACCATTATTTCCCTGTTACAGTCTTTAGCAGCTTGGCAGGCTCTTCATGACCTGGCCCCTGATTTCCCTTCCAGCCTCATCCTTCACCACACACCCATGCAGACACACTGTCTCTGCACTACACAAAGCCTAAGCTGCGCCCATAACAGCCAGTGCGAATACAGCAGTTGCCCTGTGCCAGGACTAACTTGTATCAACTCATTTAAGCCTCATGACAACCCTCCAGGTAGGAGCTGTTTATTGCCATTTTATTTTGGGGAACACTGAGTATCAGAGGAGCTAACTGGCTTGTCCAGGATTCATGCCCCAGTTCCTGTGCTCATAAGCACTCTGCTGCAAGGCCTCTCTGCCATGCTGACAAGCTGCTCATCGGGCCTGCCCCACTCCGCCTGGAACACCCTTCTTTCCCCCACTTCACCAGACAATTACATCTTACCGGGCAGCATTCAACTCAGATGTCATCGCCTCCACGGCCTTTCCTGGCAGGTCGGGGGGCACTCCTGTGTCCTGTCACAGCCCTCACCTCCTCGTCTTGTCATAGCCTGCTTGTCTGGCTTTTCACATGATAGTCAAGAAGCCTCAGGCCAGCTCAGGGTTCAATTCAGCGGCCCTTCTCCCATGCTTAGCACACTGCCTGGAGCCTGAGGATGCTTGATAAATGTTTAACAAGTGAATAACAAGACACATATGGAGGAGGTGCAACTGTTGGAATAGAAGATGCAGGTTTGAATAAGGACAGGCAAAGGGATGAGGGAGAGTGACACGGGCATAGTGTCAAGCTTCCAGCCCAGCATAGGGGCCACCTGCCTGAGGAGCTGCACCTTGAGGCGCCTGTTTGACACGGCCTTCTCCCACCCTCCTGGTCCCTGGGTCTATCATGCCTCCCCGCTGCTCCTTGATCTTCAGCCTCTCTCCTTCCCTCTGTCTGCGACTGTACTCCCTTCCTTCTTCCTAAAACCCTGCCTCCCCTCAGGATACACACAGGATATATTTGTGGAGTATTACTCAAGCAGAATGTGCAAGAGAAAAATGAACTGAAATCATAGAGAACCCTCGCGCTAAAGATCCCCTGGCCTCCCGGGTTCCAAGACACCTCTAATCCTGAAGACCCCCACCTGGGCTTTCCCTTCCTGCCCCCTCCGTAGGATTCAGGCAGACTCAATTCCAGCTTCACTCACCCACCTTTTGTTCCCACCCCCCAAAAAAAGAAAAAGAAAAAGGATGAGCAGGAAACCCCAAGGAGGCCTGCTGTCCCTGCGCCTCTCCTCTCCTAGGAGCTGGCTGTGCTGCCTCCCTGGGGAACGGAGATGCTCTGGAACTGGCTCTAATCCCATAGTCCCACCCTGCCACTTACTGCCTTCGAGGCCTCAGGCAGGCCATGGAACCGCTCCGTGCCTCAGTTTCCCTCTATTTTAGGACAGTTTCAAGGATTCGGTGATGCACATAAAGCATTTAATGACGTGACCACTATGTGTGAGTGAGGTCCCAGCCTATCATCATGGTTATTTTACTCTCTGGGGCTTTGTGCCTTCACATCAGCTTTTTTAGTACCACCATCCATGTGTGACAGATGAGACAAGTGAGGCCCAGAGCGGGTGGCCTATCCTAATGGTTCAAACCAAGGTCTCCCGACTCCAGATGGCATGTGCTTCCCACTGCCTTGGATCTCTGAGGCGAGGGTGAAGACAGTTCTAAGCAGCGTCTAAGAATCAGACATGCAGAATAGGAAGAGTAGGGGAAAGCCCCAACCTTAAGTGTTTCTCCAGGTGTCAGGCCACGGCCCCCATCTGGAGCGTTGAGACCCTGGCAAAAACCCAGCAGGAGGGGGAACAAGCACCTGTGAACAGGCCCAGAGAGGGGCCCCCTCAGCTCTGGTCAAACAGGCTCCAAGGGACTGACAGAAGGAGAAAGATCCAAGGTCAAAGCTTTCCCGGAATGCAGGTGAGCCCACCTGGCTCCCCCATGACTGACAGTGGAGGCTGGGCCAGTGTTGATACAGAGATGGCGCGGAATTGGGGGTGGGGGCGTCCCCCTCACTGGTGAGACAACGGAGAGTGGGCCATAAACCCTGCAGAGGCAGTGAAAACAAGAAGTGAGACCCAGCAGCAGCAGGCCTTTCTAGCTCGTCTCAGTTCCATCGGGTCGTTGACTTCACCTCATCTTCAGCCCAAAGCCCCATCCAGGAACAGTCCAAGCCTTACAACCTGAGTCCCAGAGAGCTACGGACCAGCGAGCAGGGAAGCCACCAGCCTCTCACCTGGATTCCTGCAGGGCACCACCAGGAAGGAGGGGTTGGTCAGCACCAGGCGGCAGGGGTCAGCACCAGATTCTAGCTGCAGGGGAGGGACCCTCTGTTACAGAGAGTCATTAAGCCTACCTTCTGTTCTTTCCCAGGATCCCTCAAACAGCAGCGGAAATAGATGACGGCAGGGAGGGCGGTCAATCTGGTTAGTGCCCTGGGATTTAATTGTCTTCTTTGTATCACTTCTGCCCCTTCGGTAGCTAACTGGAAGGAAGTGACGGGGAAACTGAGGTGTGTAGGCGTCAATCTATCTTCAGAATAAAACAGGTATAGAAAGTTGTTACGCCTGTAATCCCAGCACTTTGGGAGGCCGAGGCGGGTGGATCACGAGGTCAAGAGATTGAGACCATCCTGGTCAACATGGTGAAACCCCGTCTCTACTAAAAATACAAAAAATTAGCTGGGCATGGTGGTGCGTGCCTGTAGTCCCGGCTACTCGGGAGGCTGAGGCAGGAGAATTGCCTGAACCCAGGAGGCGGAGGTTGCGGTGAGCCGAGATTGCGCCATTGCACTCCAGCCTGGGCAACAAGAGCGAAACTCCGTCTCAAAAAAAAAAAAGAAAAAGAAAGTTGTTTTTATTCTCCCACTTGTGGCCCAGCTGGAAAAACTCTTTATCTGCACATGTTGAAAAATGTTGCCTCTCTGCTAACCAACCCCTCCTGCCTTCATGTTGAAAGCAACAGTGGAGGCTGAGGCAGGAGAGTTGCTTGAACCCAGGAGGTGGAGGTTGCAGTGAGCTGAGATCACGCCACTGTACTCCAGCCAGGACAACAAGAGCAAAACTCAGTCTAAAAAGAAAAAAGAAAGTAACTAACAATGAGCATCTACATGTTCTTGTCACTTAACTTGTGTTAACTAACTTGATCCACAAAATCACCTTCTTCAGAGAGTACTATTATTATGCCCATTTTGCAGATGAGGAAAACAAAAGTCAATGAGGTTGAGCAAATTGCCCCAGGTCAACATAGCTAATGAGTACCCGGGCCAGGACTCACCCAGTGTTTCTAACTCCAAAGTCCAAGTTTTTTCTCAAATACCTCTCTGCCTCTCAGTGGTGATGCCGACCGCTGGAAGGAGGGGTCGGGGACTGAGCTGCTTTAAAGAGGCCCTTTATTTCTCTAAGGAACTTTGTGGAATCATTACCGGTTTGAGCTCCCCTGGAGCAACCTCAAGGCCCAGAGACAGAGACTCATAAATATGTTCATTCAGCCATTCATTTCATGAAACAAACATTTGCCAAAGGGCTGCTGGATACCTGGCTGGGCTGCGGCTGGGAGACTTGGGGGAGGTCCCTGCTCCCTGCAGGCAAGCAAGCCAACATCATGAACTGAAATACCAGGCAGACTGCAGCCAGGTGACACTGGTTATTCATTCATTCATCCAACATTTCTGAGTGCCTACTGGATGCCAGGCCCAGTCCTGTGCTCATAAAGTCAAATCAACACACTCCTGGCCAGCCAGGAGCTTTCAGTCTAGCAGTGACAGAGACAGGAGTAAATCAGAGCTGTGATCCTACTTCGTGCTCTTTCCACATACCTCCGCCTTGCTTTTCATCCCGGAGCAAACTTTCACTTTTCTGGTTGTGGAAGAATTTTCAGTACTCACTTAGGCCAGCAGGAACTCAGGTGTGCCCACAATACTGGGGAAGTTCTCCTTCTCCCCCAGTCACCTTCTGAAAACACCACAGCCCCAAGATCCCCTTCTAAACCCCAGCAGTCCCCAGATGGACAAGTGCCCTTCACTGTGGGCACTGTTGTCTTTGCATCAGCAGAAACCAGGGTCCTCCTCCCAGCTCCTGCCCTCAGAGCCCAGCTCAGCCCGTGCCTAGCATGTCACCAATGCTTCATAAATGGAGTAATAGGTTGCATCACCAATAACAGGGTGAAATAAAGAGGTGCTGCTGTCTCTCCAGCCAGGTCTGGCTGATGGGGGAAGACTTAGTCCCTGCAAACCTGGTTCTTTTCCTGGAGTAGGGGATGAGACCACCTCCCCACACCTGCCCCCAGGACACAGACACGGACAGCTGGCTTTCCAGCCAGCTTGAGCTGCAGCCCCACTGGGATGGAGCAGGAGCAGGGGGCATCAATTCAGAGGGGCTGTTGAGAGAGTGGGATCAGTCTGGGAAGGAAGGAGAGGGATGTGAGTGAGGGTTGTTGAGGCGGGAGTTGAAGAGGGGTGCCAGTCTGAGCACAGATTGGGGGCTGGGAGGAGCAGGGGGGACCTTGGGGGATTGGAGTGCAGTCCCAAAGGATGGGGCTGGAGCAAGTGGAGGAGGGACTGCAGCCGGGGTGGGCGGGGGGGCAGGGCTGAGAGCAGAGAGTGCCCACCCCCCAGCCTCCTGCCCATGGTATTGATCTGCTAGATTACTCAATTTCACCCGTATTGATCAAGTAATTGCTTTATCTCGGTTCTCATTTGAGCTCTGCATTCTCCTGGCCTCCCCTTCTCTCTCTCTTGTTTTTCCTATCAACCTGACATAGGGCTCCTTAACTCAGAATATAGATGAAGTTTGGTTAGCCTGCCCTCGGTTGGTGTTTGGGGAAGGGAAAGGGGGTGGGATGGAGGGAGGGGGAGACCTGCCTCCCATTGGAGCCCCTGAGTTACCCTTTTCCAAGAAATCCCCTGGCTCCAGATAGTGGGGATGTCTGCCCATCTCACCTTCTCAGAGGTCCAGAAAAGAGCAGAGGAAATAGAATCCAGGGGTGACCCCAAATCCAAGAGGCCTAGAGCCTCAGCCTCTATGTGCCTCTTCTCACCATGTCCCCGTCCTGTGCCCCCAGCTCCCATGCCTGGCTGTTGGCCGGCCCTCGCAAAGCCTGCAGAGCCTCCATCCCCCTTGCTGCTCTTTCGGGTCCCCTGGAACTAAGCACCATGCCTGTTGGCTTCTGCCTCTGCAGCCCTGCATGTGTGTCCTTCCCACTCTGCCATCCCTTACCACTCTTCAAGAACCCCCACCCCCTAGTGGTCAGGCCACACACCCGGCATCCACCTGGAGGAAGGAGGACCAGGGAACGGGACTCAGCCCCTCCCCCAGGGCCCCCCAGTCCGAGGAAGGAGACAGAGTTCCTCCAGGAAGCTCATCATCTGAGAAGCAACAGCTGCTAGCTCCCTGCAGCCTCCAGTCTGAGGGAAGAGACAAGACCCCATCTGAGGACCAGCCAAGAGCACTGCACAAAGGGTAAAGCAGGAAGGCCCTGAGGGAGTGTGAACAGGGCGGGGTCCTGGACAAGATTCAGTTCCCTCACCGCCTTCCAGAATGCAGCCCTGGACCAGCTCACAGACCAGCAGCACAGAGAGGCAGAGAGTGGATACTGAAATTGTAGTTCTCAAAGGGTACCACACTGAGACCAGGACTGCCAGTGCCCAGCCCAGGTGAGGCTCTTCAAGGCCAAGGGGAAGGGCCCATCTGGAGCCATGTTCCTCCTTCCAGCACACGCTCTGGGTCCCTGGCACCCTAAAATTCCCTGTCCAAATGATGGGAGCCCGTCCGGGAGTGCATGAGCCTCCGACCTGGGCACATTGCCAGGAGCAGGGCTGCGGGAACAGCTTTCCATACAGGTGCCCGCCAGTGTCAGGCACGGGCCAGACCACACACATCTTTAGTACTGCAGCTCTGTCTTCAAAAATTCCAGAGAGCCCAGTTTACAAAACAGATTTTAAAACCTTGTGTGACCTCCGAAGTTGGACCCTTCATGGCTATGACAACCTCTCAAACTCCTCCGAGGCTCCAAAGGGCAATGGCAGGGCAATTTGAAAGACGCTGCCTTGAGACAAAACAGCAGGGGACAGCAGAGGCCAGAGGCCCCTCCGCAGGAGCCAGCTTGTGCCTGACTTGCTTCTGCAGGAATGAAAGTTGCAGGTGCTCACTCGGGTGCTGGAGACCCTAGGGAAGACAGGAGCAGGATAGAGTAGAGGGATGTGGCTGGGAGAAGTCACAGCCAGAGGACTAAAGGGGCCCCTTTGTCATTCGCTCCCTGAGAGGAGGATGACTAAAGCACTCAGGAGCAGGGGTGAAACTATGAGTTTAGTCAAAAAAACACATTACCTGAGGGGCCATTATGTGCCAGGCGCTGAGATGGGATTGGGAATCCCACAGTGAACATGATGGAGAAGGCTGCCGCCCTCCTGCTGGAGTTCAGAGACTCCGGAGATCATAAGCCAGCTCTCCCTCCCCGAAGCCTGCTGACCTCATGCCCATCACCCAGGGTCATCCAGTCCCCGCTCTGCCGTCTTGAGGAAGGTGGCCCACCAAGCAGAGAGAGGGAAGGACACAAAGCCAGACACCCTCACACTGTGCACTGAAGGAGTCCCATCTCTGAGCCGTGCTTTCGTCGCCATCCAGTGAGGCGGCAGAGAGAGCAGCATGGGGTGTGCAGGACGGGGGGAGCTCCACAGGTGCTCTGTCTGGGTGCACCCCACCAGCCACAGGCAGGCAGGCATGAGCCATGAGCAGCCATGAGCAAGCAAGCGCCCTCTCTGCTGCTGTCCCCTGCACAGCCCAGCACGACTTCCCTCTAGAGTTTTCCAGGGCAGGGGACTGTCCATCTCTTTTCCTTCCTGTGTGAGTTTCCAGAGTTCCCCCTTTGTGCCCTGGGGAAGTTCCCCCTTTGATCTAACTATCATTCCTCCTAATGCTCTCTCAGCCTTTTTTTTTTTCTAGTTCCTCCTCCATTCAAATGTGTCAACGTTTCCATCTTCTCCTTTGACTCTGCTCACCCCGCTGGTCTCCCATCCTTCCTTCCCCGACACCTGTACTGCCATTCACTTTGGCCTTCTCACATCGACGCCTGGAAGTAGGGGGCCAATTGCCCTGTTCTTCTGGGACTGTTCCAGTTTTCGCAGTGAAAGCACTGCATCTGGGGAACCTGTCAGTCCCAGGCAAAGCAGGACAGCAGAGCACCCTACCTGGAAAGCAGGACGTTGCCTCAAGAAGTCAGGTTGGGGCAGGGTGTTAGTGCCAGTACTGAGAGGCCAGCAGCATTTTCCCACAAGTACAGGGAACAAAGACAGCCACAACCTCCCCCCCCCCCACACACAGAAACACCCCCATAGTCTCCAAAACAAAGACAGCCCACACACCCAGAGCAGACACCCCCAGAAACGTCGGCTCACACACTCAGATTCACACACACCAAGCCCAGGTTCACACACCCACATTCTCAGAGATAGGTGTGCATGGACACGGGTCACATGACACAAACACCTACACACAAAAATACATGGTTGCCGGGACAGCCAGCCACAGAGCACACGAATCCTGAGGCACACAGCCGCACACCTCCTAACAACAGAGACAGACAGACCCGCATTCAGACTCCCACACGGAGGCGCACGTGGAGAGACCTTTTCCTGTAGACCCAGGAGTACAAAGACACCTTCACCTGCGCCCACGGGGTGAGCTGATCAACGCATTCCAGAGCTTTTCCCTGTTCTGCCTTGGAAATAGCCCCAGGGATTGGGAGGTGGCATCAGCTACACCTCACCCCTAGAAAGAAGGAAGGAGGTGGCCTGGGCTGAATATTTCCGAGGGCAGGCAGCGGGCCCTGGGCCTGGGTCTCACAGAGCCAGGTAGCAAGAACCCCCACCCTGCCCGGTGCCAGGGCTGGGTACAGTTCTGAGCGCAGCCTCTCTGGAGTTCGGATTGGGGTGGGAAGCCCTCACTCCCTCTCGCAGGGTCGGGCCGGCGGGGGTGGAGAAGTGTGAGTGAAATGGGTTTATTACTGGGAGTCTGTTGCCTCGATTGGTATCGATCCCCACATGTCACCTTCCATTGCTGCTAATGGGACATGAAGAGTCTCCACCGACACCACAGCCACCAACTCCGCACACGCACGTGGCCTCCTCCCCAGCCCTCCCTCAGCCCCTGCGTCCCGCCATCCCTCCCTCCGATGCAGTATTCCAGGGCTGCCTCCACTGGCCTCCTCCCTCCTCTCCAGTCCTTCTCCTCTTCCCTCGGCCTCATCACTTCCTTCTAATTTCCCCCTCTCCTTTTCTTTCTTCTTTGTCTCCTTACATCAGATCCTTCCTCCTTCCCAATGCTTACCAGCGCCTCCTTTCCTGTCCTCTTTCTGGTCACCCGGGGCCTTGTCCCTCCCTGCAGGAGCGCCCCTGTTCCCTCCCCTCCCTCTGAGTTCAGTCTCAGTCACCACTTTGGCCCCTGCCTCTGGCCCCTGCCCCTCGGATGAGGGTGCACTGGGCCCCATCAGGATGCCAGGGAATGAGCCCTCCTTCTCTAACAGCCGGCAAGGGGCGCTTATAAGTGGGTATCTTTCTTCTGACATGATTGGCTGGCCAGACAGACCTTCCTGGAACCAGCCAGGTCCCCTGGACTTTACTCCACTGGCTGCCATGACCCCAGGCCAGATCCCAGGCAGAAGGGCGAGGAGCCGGTGGAGGAGAAGAGATGAGCCTGTTTTCCTGGCTTTTCCTATTCCTCAGGAGGGCAATGCCACCATCTTGTCATCTCCAGCCCTCCATCCTGGGTAGCTCCTTGAGAAACCCTCCTCAAGGCCTCCTCCCGACCCTGTGTCCTCTGGTCCTGCCCATTTTAATGTCAGATGGTAACAAAGGCACAGTGAGGCCTGAGACGACCCATTCGGGGTGGTGAGGTCTTGATACAAAGTCAGTAGACTCTGAATTTAGTCTCTTGGGCTGGTTGTTACTCAAATATGGAAAAAATGTCACTAACCAGAGCAGGAAAAGTCCACTCGAAGCTCCAATAGCGTATCCTTTGGCTTCCTCCTATGAGAGGACCCTTCCTGCCTGAGTCAGTGCTGTTAATCTCTAGGGCCTGGGAGGGGAGCGCAGGAGAGGAGGCTGTTCCCACTCCCTCCCTAGCCTCCCTCGGCCCAAGCACCAAAGCAAAAGGGCCGTCTCCTGCCATGTTCCTGACCCCAGACAGCGACAGCTCCACCCCCACCCACTACAACCCCACTGTTGTTCACGGTGTCAGGGAAGTTTAGGGAGCTGGACAGTTTAATGGAAGTGAAGCTTGGGGCTCACGCCTGCAATCCCAGCAGTTTGGGAGGCCAAGGTGGGCAGATCACTTGAGCTGCGGGGTTTGAGACCAGCCTGGGCAACATGGTGAATAATCTCCCATTATTGGCTGCAATCAAATCCAGCCCACATGGATATTGATCCGCGCTATAAACTCTTGATATTACAAAAATACAAACATTAGCTGGGCATGGTGTATGCCTGCAGTCCCAGCCACGCTGAGATAGGAGGATCACTTAAGTCCCGGAGGTGGAGGTTGCAGTGAGCTGAGATTGCACCACTGCACTCCAGCCTGGGTGTCAGACTGAGAACCCACCTCAAAAAACTAAACTAAAATAAAATGTGTTGAGGCTGCCTGTTGTGAGTCCAGGTAATTGGGCTGGCTAGGGTGTGGGGCGCTGATTGAGGCTTGGGGTACTTTTTCGTTCATTCACTTACCAGTCATGAAACAGCAGCCCCCACATCCAGGCGCTGAGCTACACACTAGGATGTTCACAGAAAGGCTCATAATCTAGAAGGGGCTTGGTTGGGTCAGGAGATTCTCCCGCTACTGCCATTGGCCATTTCCTCCACCCACTGCCAGGGAGCTAAGCCATCTGCTTATATTTGGGGAAGAAGCAGAGGAGGCTCAGCTTGCCATCCTAGCAGCCGAGGTCTGAGCCGAAGGCCCAGCTTCCACGCCCAGCCCTATCCACAGGCCCAACCACCGAAGTGTGAGTTGGACAGAAAGTGGAGAGCCGGCAGGGAGAGCTGCCTTTATCCAGCTTCCTGGAAGATGAGAGGAAGCAGGTAGGGACTGTGGATGGTACAGCAGAAAAGAAGAGTGAAAACCCCACTCAGGGCCAGGTGTGGTGGCTCACAACTGTAATCCAAGCACTTTGGAGGCCAAAGCGGGTGGATCACCTGAGGTCAGGAGTTCAAGACCAGCCTGACCAACATGGTGAAACTCCATCTTAAAAAAAAAAAAAATCCACTCAGAAGCAGCTCCTGAGGCCGGGGTTGGTGGCGCGCACCTGTAATCTTAGCCACTCGGAGGGCCGAAGGTAGGGGCATCACTTGAGGCCAGAAGTTTGAGACCCCCATCTCCACAAAAAAAAAAAAAAGGACTTGAAGTTAGCCTCATGAGGGACTTTGCTGGGAGCTGGGATGGGGGCACGAAGTGAGACCCCCACAATAGCTTAGAGCCTCCTTATCTGGAGGTCTTTGGGATATTATCCCTAGGAAAGCCTAGAGCGGCAGGAGGTGGTCTGAATGATCCCTGGAGGCCAGTGTCTGGGTCTGGGCCCCTGTTCTCCCACTTCAGCTCTGCTCTGACCCCCTCGTTGGCAGGGCCTCCATGAACGGACAGAGCCATTCTTCCTAATGGAGTCCTCCTTGGCCTTGTCACCCTCCTGCAGCTGACTCAAATGATCCTGAAACTCTTAAATGAAGGAGAGAGGCTGGGGTGTCGGTGAGCAAGGGGCAGGATAAGCTTTCCAGATGAGGCAGTACCAATGACGCCTAAGAGAAATGCCCAGGGGCCCACATGTTGGCTCTAACTTCAGTCTTTCTTGCCACAGATCTCTGGCCTCTGTGGAGATCACGTCCGCCTAGTCCTTGCTAATACCCCCCGACACACCCGCCCAGCTCCCTGGAACAGTGTCCTGCGCCGTTCCTCCCTGTAGCCCCTTTCCTCTTTGCCCGAGTGGGCCCGGAGCCCAGTCCTCGATGCCTCCCCCCGACCAGGACCCTCTCTTCGTGGCCCCAGCTCCTGTCTCCTCCATCAATCAGCCTCTCTCTCACCTTTCCATCATGTTAGCTTCGGTTGATTTAACCAGAAAACAACCCCCAGAATTTAATTCCTTAGCCCTCCATTCCCATCTCAATCAGCTCAGGGTTGGGAGGGGCTGTGTAATGACGGGGCTGGAGGGCAGGGAGAAACTTGGCATCTCAGAGTCAGGGGGAAAAAAAAGAAAATCATATTGATTCCCCCAATGACATCCATCAATCTTCTCTCTGATAGTGAGTGGGGAGATTGGACACAGGCCCGACAGGCTCCGGGATCACTTGGTCCCCAGGACTTTAAGGACAGAGGCCCTGGTCTTCAGGATCCTCCGTCCTCCAGTTTCCCTGGAAAAGCCTCTCCTAAGGTCTCTTACCCACGGCCTTTGCCCCCTCCTAGGACATTCTGGATTCCTACCCCTTCTCTTCTTTCTAATATTTCCTTAGTAAGCTATCTGATGCCCCTGTTATCACTTTCTCCTGGCTGGTTTATCCCTTAGTGGGAAGTTCTTCCTGCTGTCTAACTTCAAGTCATATTAATAGAAAAAAGGAAAAATCATTTTCTACAACTCTCAGAGGAAAGAGACATAATAAGTACTTAAAAATCCTTAGAGAAAAGAGATTAGGTAAGTGATTAGTAATATTTTACTGGAGACTACTAAGAAAAGTTGCTAATTGCAAAGCTCCCGCACCACCATGGTGAGCAGAGCAGGGGCCTGGGGCTCCGAGGAGAAAGGAAGGAGTGAGATGGTGTCAAGAATCAGAGGTTGGGAAGGGGTTCCTTCTGCAGGCCTGGATTCCATCTCCGCCCGAAAGCTGCATAAAAGAAGGGCTGACAAAGTGGGAAGGCTGGACAGCGGAAGGCCTTCCCGAAAGGTCAGTGTTAAAGAAGGGGTACCCCTCTCCCCAGTCTCTCTGTCGGTCAGATGTTTCATGTCCGATCTGCCCCAGAGGCAGGCTCTGGACGCAAAAGACCCAGTGAGAGATACTCCCTCCCACCTCAACCCCAAAGGGGTGGGGGCGCAAGGGAGGGGACTCCAGGCCGTGGTGTCACCAGCCCCCGAAGGGTTAATGCTATTGTCTGAAAACCACATCAGCTCTCCTGGGAGCTTGGAGATCCCACTCTCATTTTAAGTAACCCTAACGCGCGATGAGCGAGGGGTCGTTGCTGGGCGAGGAGAGCGCCAGAGGGAGCCAGTCGGAGGAGCGCCGGGACTTGGCTGCTGCTCTGAGGTAAGGGACTCCGATGGCAGGTCTGCAGCTGGGGCCAGCAGGCAGGGACGGGCCCTTCTCTGTCACCCACCACTCCAATGGTGGAGCTTATCGTGGGGCAATTAGGAAGGGGAGAAGTAAGGAGAGCTGGGCACTGTGCGGAGAGGGGAACCCAAGGGTCACACCAAAGCTGCCTGGGAGGTGGCAGGGCTCGTCCATGCAGGTATGGGACAGCCACAGAGCCAGATGTTGGGCACTTAGGCCAGAGAGAACCCTGGCACCTGCAGAAGGACATCATAATGACAGCAGGTCCAGCCTGGCACTAAGCTCTCCTTCCCCCAGATAGGGCACAGCTGGGGTCAGCTATTGGCAGATAGGACTCCTGGGATGAATGGGTGGAGTCGGACCCAGGGGTGACTGAATGCTGGTCTCAGCTATCTCCCTGCCCCAGGGTTCTCTGTCTCAGGGAGGTCTGCTGTCATCCCTGTGGCTGAGGTTGAAGAGCAGTGGGTGAGGACTGACAATCCGCTGGTGGCTACTACTGGGCAGAGGAAGGCAGGTGACAGTGTGGACCTCACAGAATGGGAGGAAGGAGCAGGGGCGGGCAGAGCGCCACCAGGATTGAGCTCCCACCTGAGCCGGGCTGAGGCTTCCCGAGTTGAAACCTCTGATGGGATGAGAGGATTCTGCCCCACTCGCCTCCCTCCCTCCCTTCCTCAGACTCCTGGGATCCTTCTCAAGGAACTAGAAGAAGATTAAAGTCTGAGAACAGGGGTGCCCCCGCTTATCACAAGAGCCCCTGTGATGGTGAGGGCAGGTGCACGCTTGTGAAGCTGGAGAGACGCACGGACGGTGCTCCTGTGGCACAGGGAAGTCCTGCTCACCTCCCCAACTCCCTCCCGATGGAGACCAGAGGAGAAGGGCTGGGGAGAGTGCCGCTGTCTTTCCACTCCAAGCCCCCTTCTGGTCCTGCCCAAGGGCAGTGGGGCTCCAGTGGGCACAGGGACCAGGGCGCATGGATGCAGCCTTCGATTGGGCTTGGGGCTTAGTGGCAGTTGAAGGGTTCTTGTTAAGATTGTGGTTGGGGTTGAGGCTGGAAGTGGACATGGGGTTTGAGGGTTGGGGATTGAGTCAGAAGGTGTCAGAGGCCCCCAGCTGGGGAGAATGACCTCAGATGCCTGCTTCTGATGCTGCTGCCCTGGTCCCAGTCACTCAGCCCTGTGCCAGCAATGCCAACTCATCCAGCTCAGCTGTTTGTTAGGAGCTTTCACTTCCTCTCCCTCTGGCCCACTCCTCTGCCACGTCATCACCTGCTGGAGGGGATTTCTTGTCTCTGGGTTGGGGGACAAAGGGAAGGATCAGGGGGTGTCCAGGCAGGGGGCTCTCCCAGGCACAGCTGATGGGAATGAGATGAAAGGAACCCATGGTGAGGTTCCACTGGGGGAAGGTCAAGGGGTGCTGGGGGGATCTGAGGAGGAAGTAGGGGAGTGGGGAGTGGTGCTGTAATGGCAGGGCTGGGAAGCTGGGAGGCCTGTGGTCAGTTTCCTTCTCCGGAGCATGGAGATAGGGGGCAGGAGAGGAAAGACAGACAAGGAAACAGAAAGTAACGAGGAGATGGTGACAGGGACAGCAAAACAGAGTGCCAGGTGGGGAGAGAAGTGGTGAGACAGGCAACATTCCGGAGGAGGGAAACGGGCGTCCCAGGAGGGCAGGATGGGTAGGGCGACACAGAGAGAGGTCATAGGATCAACAGACACAGTAAGTAAAGGCGGAAATGGAGAGACCGAGAGAAACTGGCAGAAGAGAGAGGAGAAGAGAGGAAAGGACGGGAAGAGACGTATCAGTAATGGTGGGGAAGTGAGACCGAGGGAAGCTTGCGGGGTGGGAAGGGGAAAGAGGGAAAAAGAATTCGAGTGGGAGGGAAGAGGAGAGAACAGGGAAGGAGCAAATGAGCTAAAGAAAGATAAAGGGGTCAAACAGAGAAGCGGAGACCGGGCAGAGGGATGGGTGCGGAGCTGGAAGCTAGTCTCCAGGCACTCCATGGCCCTTCCCCCAGCCCCTGGGTCCCTGAAGGTGTATGCGGGGATGACCTTCCCCCTGACCTTCAGCTGCCCATCTTGACAGGTCTGGGGGTGGGGAATGGGAGTGTCTGGGTTTGGATTTCTGCTCCCTGGAGTTACACAAACCTTTTAAATCCCACGGCCCCCAGGGACCCAAGAGACAAGGGTTGGAGGTGTCTGCAAGGGGGAGGGGGGACAAAGAGGAGGGGTTGGGCGGAGGTCTGAGGCTGGATGAGGGGACTGGGCAGTGACAGCAGTCGAGAGGGAGCCTGGAGGGGGGCTGAGGACGGAGGAGCGAGAATGAGAAGCAGGACGGCTGCTGGACCCCACTGGGGGAGCCTCTCCCAGCTGCGGAGATGGAAGGAAGAGCTGAGGCTGCAGGAGGGAGACAGGTTCTTCTGGATGATTCCCAGCATCAAAATGGGGTCCTCTCTATTGCCTGGGCAGGGAGAGGCAAGATGCCCTTGGGGTCATTGCCAGCAAGGCGAGAGGGGAAGGGAAGAGAGGCCAAGGGGACATGAAGGAAGGACATGTAGCCCTCTCCTTCCCCCAAATTCCCCAAGGAAAAAGGTGACTGGCTTTGACCAACCCTAACCCTAAGCAGCTTTAACTAATAGCATTAAAGCAGGTCTCAGGACTAACCACTCTCCACTTGGAGCTGAGATCAAGAGGAGAGACCAGAGCTTCTAATCAGATTGGGGATTTGGCCGAGGGGTGGGGGATGCAGTTTGTTCAAGGCTAACAAGCACAAAATGTCCCCCTGGAGACCACCATCGCTGTGTCGGCAAGGGGCTTCTCCCCACACTCTCGCCCCTCGAAGCTGGTTTCTCTCCTCTGATCTTTCCATCCCCTGGGCCATAATCGGGGCCTCACCTGTGTCCACGGCTGATTTCTGCATCACTATTTCTCTATCTGACACTCCCTGATTCACTCTCTTTCTCGCTGACTCACACAGCCTGTCTCTTTCCGCTGCCTTTGTATTTACAAACAGTCCCATTTTCCCACTGAATCAATCAAGCAGTCACTGAAAACACTTGTTTTTGTCCAATCAATCTGATTATGCAGTCAATCCACTTCAGCCCCTTAAAAGGCTCCAAACAACAAAGTGACTTTGGATGCAAGTTTCCGCTTTGTATACATGCAGCCTTGGTCTTGAACACTCTGACTTTTTTTTTATATATATTGTGTGTCTTCCTGTCTTTCTCATCCCTTCTGCATCGCTCTCTGTCCATCTGGCTGACTGACCTCTGGCTTTCTGGGGACCTTGTGGATAATTTTTCTGGCAAAGGGCCCACATGGGGGGTTTAGACTGGAAGTGTCTCCTTCAGGACCCGGGGCCTCCCACCAGCCTCACCTCTCTACTTGAAGTTTCATCCTCAACTTTTCTGTCCTGATTGACTGATTACAGCTCACAGCCTGGAGTCAGACAGACCTGTTCCTATCCGGCTCCACCACTTGGCCAGGATCTTATGCAAGTCTCTTAATCTTTCGGAGCCTCAATTTCCTTAGCATACAAAACAGGTAATACCTATCTCGAAGGGGTATTGTGAAGAGTCAATGAAGTAACATAGGAACACATGTTAAACCCAATACTGGGAGCATAGTAAGGGCCCCATTCATATGAACTAAAATCTGCCAAAGGTGAACTCTGCTGTGGACATTTCTTTTGGCTCTAAGCCCTAGCTTAAGGCTTACTCTCTGTTGTTATCTTTCAGTATCTGTATTGCTTTTATTAAGTAATGACCTAAAACCTACATGTGTTGTAATGAACGCTTACCCTGGCCAAGGGGGTTAATCATATTATTAGTAATCAGAATGATGATGATGATGGCAATGCTAATTGCTTGCTGCTACAACCCTTCAAGAAACAGAAAGCACTTAAGAGAAGCCACTTGGATCATTTGAGATTGGGTTATGATCCTTCTTGATTTATGGTTTTCAATACTCATTCTCCTCTAGGGCCACTGTACCGATCTTGCCGTGGGGGGTCTTGGGGGATCAGGGGCTGTGCAGAACCCATGGTTAGAGCTTCCCCAAGCTTTGTGTGTCTGGACCACAGCACAAGAGGGGAGGAGCGGGAGCCTGGAAGGTAAGGGCAGGGTGGGGACAGAATGGGACTACCACCCCCAGCCTGGAGCATCCCCACCAGAGTGCAGATTAAAGTGACGCACAAGGAATTAAGGTTAAGTGCCAAGAATAACTCTTGGACATGAAGGCAGAACTGAGATCTGGTGTTCTCTGAGTGTTCCCCAGTCAGCTCAGAGGCTCAAGGAGGAAAGGAAGGATGTGGGGCAGGCGTTTGGCAGGACTTGTCAGCAGCAAGGATTTCCACACCCAGATCTGGCAAGGTCCTCGGAGACTTAAGGATCCATCAGGGACTCTCACAGACACGGGAGAGGCTGGGGAGGAGGCTGCTGGCATCAGGAAGCTGGGAGACTTGACCTTGCCTACTGATGCCACTTGGCTTTGTATTCTGAGGTTTTTTCCCTTTGGGCGGTAGGGAAGGGGGTGATGGGAGCGCACCTACATGGCTGAACATTATAAACCTTGACTCAAGGTCTTGCTTTCCACTCTTTGATTTAAGAGCTGTATGGTCTTAGGGAAGTTATGCAATCCTCCTGCTACCTCCTATGAGGGTTTAGTATATGTCGGTTTCAATCCCTTAATGTAGTGTGGACTACACCAAGTGTCTGGTCAGTGACGGGGTTTATCATTCTCTTCTTGCCAGATCCTAAGTCCACCCTAAGGTCTCAAGTCCTTCAGACCAGAAAACGCCATCAGATTCAGCAGGTGCCAGGCCAAGCCATAGGAAATGCTGTCAGCTCCTCCAGGGAACAGTCGTGCCTTGCACTTTCTCAAAACTCACCTCCGCACCCTGCCCCATTTCCTAAGGGGAAGCAGAAAAGATCCCAATCAGATTGAGGTTCAACCAAGGAGGAATTTCCAAGTGGACAGGACAGGAAAGGAGGTTGGAAGAGGAGTGGGGGCAACTGCTTCAGGGGAGGAAAGGAGAGAAGACTCCAGAATGTCAGCTGCCAGTTTAGAGACAGAGAGATGAGTCGGATAACCTATTCAACCAGATTCCGGGTGGGCTTGGATCTAGTCACTGCCCTATTCACCTTAATTTCCAGAGACACTCTCAGCTCAGGCCAGACTTGGTGCCTCCAAGCTCCTGCCCTTAACTGCCTGTCAGTTTGTCAGTTTACATCCCTGGCACTGAGCATTCCCGGGGAAAGGGAGAGTGAGACACCAGATGATCTCTTGGTGCCAGGAGTCGGGGAAGCCAGGGTTCTTAAAACCTGAAGTGTCTGGGGTTCCTGACTTTCTAACACCTACAGTCTCTTTTTGCTGCATGCCATGGGTTCTATATGTTCTCGCTGCTTAAAGTATGGTCTGTGGACCAGCAGCAGCAGCATCGCCTAGAGGCTTGTTAGAAGTGCAGAGTCTTGGTCAGGTGCAGTGGTTCACACCTGCAATCCCCGGGAGACCAAGGCAGGTGGATCACTTAAGGTCAGGAGTTCGAGACCAGTCTGGCCAACAGATGAAACCCCATCTCTACTAAAAATACAAAAATTAGCCAGTGTGGTGGCAGGTGCCTGTAATCCTAGCCACTTGGGAGGCTGAGGTGGGAGAATTGCTTGTACCCAGGAGGCGGAGGTTGCAGTAAGCTGAGATTGCACCACTGCACTCCAGCCTGGCTTACAGAGCAAGACTCTGTCTCAAAAAAAAAACAAAAAAAAAATAAAAGAAGTGCAGAGTCTTAGGTCCCCCAAGTTCTGCTGAATCAAAATCTGTACTTTAAAGAGATCTTTAGGTCGTTCCTATTCACATTAGAGTCTGAAAAGCATCAGCATAGATTATTTTTTTAAGTCTTAAGGCAACTCAGTAGATGAGAAAGTGCTATGGATTAGGAGGCAGGGGGCAGGGCAGCTAACTCACCATCTGCCTTTGGTCAAGTCACTTTCCCTGCCTGAGCTTCCTCTGGAAAATGAGAAAGCAACTCCAGACAAACCCTCACGTGCCCTCCAGACCTGCCAGCCTAACAAGTTCTAGCTGCACCCTACCTCCATCAGAGGCGGAGAGCCAGGCCCGGGTCACGTAACGCTGTTCACAGGCAGTCCTAAGGGCCCAGGAACTTCCCAGTGCCCTGGCCCACCAGGAGCAGGTCCCATGGCCTTGTCCCCACAGCAGCCCCTCCCGTCCCTCCTCAGCCCCCTTGCATATCATTTCATCTTCCATTAGTTTTAGTGGGGACCAGCCTTTTGCTCCATCCAGAAGGCTTTAGGGCTTACACATTTTCTTTCCTCTCTCCCTATATCAGGCAAGTCTATCTCACTAGGGCTTATTCCATAAACTCCCCACACTTCTCAGCTGAGAACCACAAGATTCCCGGTTCCCGCCCATGGTTCATCAATTCAACAAACATCTATAAAGCACCTTTGAGTATGAGGTCCTGTACTAGGATGTGGGGTGCCAGCAAAGAACAAGACAGCTAGGGTTCCTGACCTCGAAGCTGACACTCAGTGGGAGCCAGATGTTCAACAAAGAATGACACTATCTATAATTCCATTATCATTCATTCTATCCACAGTCATTTATAGAACACCTACTGTGTGCCAGGCCCTTAGGACCCACTGGCAAAAAAAAAAAAAAAATCCTGCTTGGCCAGGTGCAGTGGCTCATGCCTTTAATCCCAGCACTTTGGGAGGCTGAGGCAGGTGGGTCATCTGAGGTCAGGAGTTCGAGACCAGCCTGATCAACAGGGCAAAACCTTGTCTTTACTAAAAATACAAAAATTAACCAGGCTTGGTGGCATACACCTGTGATCCCAACTACCTGGGAGGCGGAGGCAGAAGCATTGCTTGAATCCAGGAAGTGAAGGTTGCAGTGAGCCGAGATCGCACCGCTGTGCTTCAGCCTGGGCGACAGAGCAAGACTCTGTCACAAAAAAAAAAAAAAAAAATTTGCCCTTCTCAAATGTGAAAGTGTTTGAAATACTGTAAAGGCACAGGTATGTGTATATGCCACCTCCTTCCCACTCAAGATTTAGAATGAGCCCACGATTAATTACATTTTCTTTTGTCTTCTCTTGGGAAAAACTCCAATCCTGTTAAGCCCTAAGAAGAGCTCTCATTCTCTGTCTAAATCCCCCAGCAGGGGCAGGATACAGGAACCTTTGCATTTCTCTCCATCTGTGTAAGTGACTCAGCCCCAAGCCCTGAGTCCGACAGCCCTGGGCAGCCAGGAGGTCCCCATAGGAGGCTGGGTCCTGTCTGGGGATGGGAAAGCTTCCTGCCTCAGATTCCGTTTTCTCACCTTCACTGGCAACCTCTTGTCCCTTCCCTTTTCTCTCTCTCCTGACCCTCTCCCTTCTGTCCTTCTTTCCCTCCCTTGTTCCTTCCTCTTTCACTGTCCTCCCCTCTGCCTCCTTCCTTTCCTCCCTCTTAAGTGGTGGCCGTATTTCCCCAAGGCGGAGACACAGCGCCTCTCGCCGGAGTGGACCATGCACTGCAGCTGCTTGGCTGAGGGCATCCCGGCCACCCCCGGCAGCTGGATCTCAGGTGAGCCTCTCGGCCAGGTCTACCCCCTGCTCCAGCGGCGGCCCAGGGCAGGGCCTCCAGAGCCCTCACTCTCCCCTCCCCACCCAGGCTTGGCCTTCCCTGACTGGGCCTACAAAGCCGAGTCGTCCCCAGGCTCCCGGCAGATCCAGCTGTGGCACTTCATCCTGGAGCTGCTGCAGAAGGAAGAGTTCCGCCATGTCATCGCCTGGCAGCAGGGAGAGTACGGGGAATTTGTCATCAAGGATCCAGATGAGGTGGCCCGCCTCTGGGGCCGCAGGAAATGCAAACCACAGATGAATTATGACAAGCTGAGCCGGGCCCTCAGGTGAGAGGAGCCGGCCGTCACGGCCTAAGAGGGGAGAGTTCAAGGGAAAGAGCCGTGGTTCCCGGCCCCGCTGCTGGTTCCCACCCCTCCGCGCTTGGCCAGTATCCTGGCCTGTGGGGAGCTGCTTCGTGGTTCTCTGAGAGCAGCTTAGGCTCAGCCCCGCTGGGGAGGAGACCACCAGGGCCAACTCGATCCTCCACTTCGAATTCTCCAGATATTACTACAATAAGAGGATCCTGCATAAGACCAAAGGCAAAAGGTTCACGTACAAGTTCAACTTCAGCAAGCTCATCGTCGTCAACTATCCTCTGTGGGAAGTGCGGGCACCGCCGTCCCCCCACTTGTTGCTGGGGGTCCCTGCCCTGTGTCGGCCAGCGCTGGTGCCCGTGGGTGTGCAGAGTGAGGTAAGCGAAAAGGTGGCTCCTGTCTCGGGCTCCACCAGGTCCTGCCCCTCTGCCCAGGAGGCTCCCACCCTCCTCTCTGCCCCTGGGGCCCATCAGCCTCCAGTGTTCTTCTCCTACTGCATCCTAGTCCCTGAGTACCCCAAGGACAGGTGTATTAATAATCTAATTAGTACAGGGCCCACCTGTGAGAAAGGGCGGCTCCTCTGTGCTAGGCGCCACTGCTTTAGTGGTGGATCAGAGGGACGAGCCCAGGGCATCTGAGACTGTAGGCAGCCGTGGCAGTGGGCTTTTAACAATCGGTATGAGAGACCGGGCGCGGTGGCTCATACTTGTAATCCCAGCAATTTAGAAGGACAAGGTGGGCGGATCACCTGAGGTCAGGAGTTCGAGACCAACCTGGCCAACATGGCAAAATCCATATCTACTAAAAATACAAAATTAATTGGACATAGTGGTGCATGTCTGTAATCCCAGCTACTGAGGAGGCTGAGGCAGGAGGATCGCTTGAACCCAGGAGGCGGAGGTTGCAGTGAGTCAATATGGCGCCACTGCACTCCAGCCTGGGAGACAGAGCAAGACTCCACCTCAAAAAAAAAAAAAAAAAAAAAAACAGCAGAAAAAAACAATCAGTATGAGAGTATTTTATTATTTTAACAACTGTCTACGTACTGGAGAATACATGCCAGGGAGAGCCCATCCCACCCCACACCTACTTCTCCCCCTCAGCTCCTGCACAGCATGCTGTTCACCCATCGGGCCATGGTGGAGCAGCTGGTGGAACAGCAGACCCCCCGGGGGCCACCAGAGGCCTCTGGGGATAAGAAGGGGAGCAGCAGTAGCATCCACCGTGAGTGCTTAGGGCTGGGAGGGCCCAGGGAATCTTTGCCAGAAGGAGGGAGGGCCTTCCTGGTGGAGCACATGGCTGACGGGGCATGAGACAAGGGATACTATATAACTCATTCATTCATTCAACCAACCTACTGAGCACCAGCTATTTACTAGGTGTGGGGGTTCAGAGCTGACATACAGCCTTCAAGAGGCTCAGAACCTAGTGGGGAGCAGAGATGGGATTACTGCCAGCGACTGCTGCTGGCATTCAGGTAGGCACTAGGTGGTAAACATCCAGGCCCAGAGAAGGAACTGGAGCTGCCCAGACGGCGCAACGCTGGGGCAGGTGAAGGAGATGGAAAATATGCCTACGCAGAGGAAACAGCATTTATTTATTTTTATTTATTTATTTATTTATTTTTGAGACAGAGTCTCACTCTGTTGCCCAGGCTGGAGCACAGTGGTGTGATCTCAGCTCACTGCAACCTCTGCCTCCCAGGTTCAAGCGATTCTCATGCCTCAGCCTCCCAAGCAGCTGGGATTACAGACGTGCACCACTATGCCTGGATAAATTTTGTATTTTTAGTAAAGATGCGGTTTCACCATGTTGACCAGGCTGGTCTCAAACTCCTGACCTCACGTGGTCCACCTGCCTTGGCCTCCCAAAGTGCTGGGATTACAGGTGTGAGTCACCACACCTGGCCAGGAATAGCATTTATAAAGCAAAAAGCTGTGAACAGGTATAGCAAATCTGGAGAACTGCCAGTAGCTTGCTGTTGGAGAGCTGATCTGGTGATGGGGTGGGAACAAGCGGGTCAGATGAGAGATGGAGCTGGCAAGGCAAACAGATGTCGGGCCACAGAGGCCTCACAAGCCATGCTAAGGGAGCAGGACTTTCTCACGCGGGCAGGGAGGACAGGGAGGAAGAGTTGCGGTCAGATTTTCGTTTTATGCAGATGACCTGTGTTGTGCGTGGAGTTTGAGTTGAAGGAGGCACACTGGAGTTGGGGGGCTTTGCAGATCATCTAGGCAGGTGATGACAGGGCGGGAACCAAGACAAGGGCCATGGGATGAAGGAGGCTCAGCTGGAGAGAGCCTGGGAAGGTAGAGTTCTTTCACTCATTCACTCACTCATTCGTTTCTTCTTTCATCAGATGCTAAATGACTTCCTGTTTAACGTGCCAGGCACTGGCCTAGGGGCTGGGAGCCAAAGTGAGCAGCACTGCCTTTATAGGACTTAACAGGCAAGGGGGGCGCAGACATCCAACTGATGATCGATAAGTGATTTTAACTGTGTTAACTGCTGCAGAGGAGAAGGGCATGGCAGGCATCAGGGAAGACCTCCTTGACAAAGTGACATTTGAGATGACATCCAAACTGTACACGGGTGCTAGCTTACCTCAGAGGGAGTAGAGAGAGCATAGCGAGCAAGAGAATAGTGTGTGCAATGGCCCTGGGACAGGACAGAGGGACTGGGAGGAGGCCAGCGCAGGGGCACGTGGTCATTTCGTGCGAGAAGGTGAAAATGTAGGCAGACATCAGCTCTTACGGAGGCTGTGAGCTGGAAACTGACGACAGCAGATTTTCTGTGAAAAAGATCACAGAGACACTTGACCAGCCCCAGGCTCTCGTGCAGGGCCCAAGCATTGCCCCTTCACTCCAGGCAATTTCATGGAAGAAGGATCCACGGCCTTCACCCCACCCCTGAGCTGCTGGGGGCCCCAAGCTCTGCACCTCAGGAGTACAGCTGAGGCCATGGGTGTGGGGTGGCCCAGGGCCTGCTGGGACTCGCTGGGTCTGGTCTGGCAGCCCAGAGCTAAACAGCACCTGGACAGCCTCCCTGTTCCTCCACCCCCACCCACCCCCTCCCAGCTCTGGGAATGCCTAGGGCACAGAGCTGTTCTCTTTGGGAAACTATGAAGGAAAGAAAAAAGTATTCCCTCTCCAGGTGGAAAGAAAGAAAGAAAGAGAAAGAAAAAAAGAAAAGAAAGAGGTGGGAGGAGAAGGGAAAGGAGGGAAAGGGAGGGGAGGGGAGGGGAGGATTCCCTCCCAGGCCCCATTTGGAGTGGACTATTTTGCACCTCCCCTCTGCAGCCAAGCACACAAGCCCTGCCTATGCTGGGCCCTAAGGGAGGCTAAGCAGCTGTAGGTCACCAGAAGGTTGGGAGCAGCCACATGCCTCACTTCTGAACTGAGATTCCAGAAGCCTGTGCCAGCCCCTCACCTCCATCCTCGCTCAGAGCATTTTGTGCCAGGAAAGGAAGCTGCTTCCGGGAGCCCGGGACTATGGCGCTGGAACCAGGGGACTGCGGAGCTGGTGCCGAGAAAGTTTGGGACCCGGTGGTGAAATGAGAGGAGGACTCTTAGAAATAAAACCTCTCGGCAGGGCGCGGTGGCTCAAGCCTGTAATCCCAGCACTTTGGGAGGCCGAGGCGGGTGGATCACGAGGTCAAGAGATTGAGACCATCCTGGTCAACATGGTGAAACCCCGTCTCTACTAAAAATACAAAAACATTAGTTGGGCATGGTGGTGCGTGCCTGTAATCCCAGCTACTCAGGAGGCTGAGGCAGGAGAATTGCCTGAACCCAGGAGGCGGAGGTTGCGGTGAGCCGAGATCGTGCCATTGCACTCCAGCCTGGGTAACATGAGTGAAACTCCATCTCAAAAAAAAAAAAAAGAAAAGAAAAGAAAAGAAAGAAAACCTCTCTTCCCCATGCCTTGACCTCAGGAGCCCGGGGGACACAGCCCTCCTGTGGGACAGTAGTCCCACCTCATCTCGGGATACAGGGAAAAGGACAATGACCCAGAGAGAGGCTGCTCTGACCGGGGTCTCCACCCAGCTGCTTCTCCTGGAGGATCATTGTCGCCGTTTTCTGCCTACATAGATCTGACTTCAGAAATCTTGCTCCTATCAAATACATTGGACGTGGTCAATAATAACCAATTTGCTTTTCCAGTTTTTACTCACTGTAGCCCGACCAAGGTGGCTCCGCTGGGCCGATGCTTGTTCTTTGAGTTGAATGACGTGGTCTTGCTAAGAAAAATGCGGAACTGCAGTCAGGCTTGTTGGCATGCAGAAAGTGATGTGGAGCTCTGTACAGTGGTCTCCAAGGCCGCCAGCTGGGAGGCCCTATTGCAGGGCCCCGGCAGGGTCGGAGAGGGAGAGAGTCGGGATTGGAAGGAGCAAGAAGAAGGAAGCCCTTTTGCAGGAGGAGAGTTATGGACCAGAGTGAGACAGAGAAGAGGGAAGCTGGGGCGCCCCACGCCTGCCCTGGGCCTCCCAGTCATGAACTCTGCAGGCCCCTTCTTCCCCATGACGCAGCTTACTCTAAGCTAGGAGAGGGGATTTTATGGATGAAGAAACAGAGGACTGCAAACGGAAATGACAAGCCCAAGGCCACACATCCAGTCCTTGCCTGGCTAGACTGCAGGCCCGTGCGGCAGGCGCAGGGAGCAAAGAATGGATCCGCTGAGATAAAGCAGACACCATCCTTGCCTTACACGCTGACATGTTTTTCTGGAGCACTCAGTGTGTCCAGACTGGGTAGATTCCAGGGAAAATAAAACAAAGACAGCTCCTGCCTTCACAGAGTTGGGCTCACAGACATTAAATAAATAAACACACAAATGACTACATGAGCCTAATTCAGCCGAGTGCCCTGGAGGAGAGGTTCAGGGAGGCGTGAGGACAGGCAGCAGGTACCCTCGCCTAGGCTGGGGGTCTCAGAAGGCTTCTCCAAAGAGTGGAGTTTATGATGAGGCCTAAAGAAAAGCAGAAAAGGGGCTGGGCATGGTGGCTCACGCTTGTAATCCCAGCACTCTGGGGGGCCAAAGCAGGTGGATCACCTGAGGTCAGGAGTTCGAGACCAGCCTGATCAATATGGTGAAACCCCGTCTCCACTAAAAATGCCAAAAATATTTTTTTGTATTTTACAAATACAATTTGACAAACACAAAATACAGGCGTCTACCACCACGCCTGCATTTTGAGACTACAGGCATGGTGGTGGGTGCCTGTAGTCTCAGCTACTCAGGAGGCTAAGGCAGGAGAATTGCCTGAACCTGGGGGGTGAAGATTGCAGTGAGCCGAGATCGCGCCACTGCACTCCAGCCTGGGTGACAGAGAGAGATTCTGTCTCAAAAGAGAAAAGAAAAGCAGAAAAGGAAGGGCAAAGCCGGCAACATGGCAAGACTCCATCTCTACAAAAAACACAAGAATTAGCCAGGCGTAGTGGCACGCGCCTGTAATCCCAGCTACTCAGGAGGCTGAAGTGGGAGGGTCGCTTGAACCCGGGAGGGGTTCAAGCCTGCGCTGCAGCCTGGGTGACAGAGAGAGACTCTCTCAAAAAAAATAATAATAATAATAAGACAGAAAGAAAAGGAAGGGCAGTGGGGCGAGGAAGAGAGGCTTCCAAGCAAGAAACAAGAAGGCCTGGGAAATGGGAGGAGCAGGAGGCATCTGAGAGACGCTGGGCTCCCTTGACCCTTTCTCTCTTTCTTTCTCTAGGACTTGGCTCTGCCCCAGGCCCCTGCCAGCTGGGCCCTTGCTGCCATTTGGGGAGTGTCCAAGGCGAGCTGCCTGGAGTTGCCTCCTTCACCCCTCCCCTCCTGCCCCCTCTCGCCTCCGACTGGACCTGCCTCTCGGGGCCCTTCTTGCCTCCTCTTCCATCAGAGCAGCAGCTCCCAGGGGTCTTCAAGCCAGGCACCCTGCTCCCAGGACCTAGGAGCCTCCCAGGGACCTGGCATTTTCCAGGGCGTCCTCTCTTGGCCGGGCTGGGACAGGGTGCGGGTGAGAGGCTTCAGCCCTTGTCCCTCAGGCCCGAGGGGCTGGAGGTAAAGCCTGCTCCCATGATAGGGGCAAAGGGATGCCTGGATCCCAGGGAGGGCTTCTGCCCAGAGACCCGCAGACTCAAAAGTGGGGAGGAAAACCTCACCTCCCCCAATCTGGAGAGGCTCAAAGCAGTGTGGCCCTTGGATCCTCCTTAATTAGAGAGGAAGGTGGGAAGTTAGGGAGTTCTCCAAAGTCAGTCTCTGGGTTAGTACCTTCGCCTGGCTGGACATGGGCTGAAATTGCAGGATTTGAAGGGGTGGAGTTGGACCCAAGGTGGGGAGCACTGCAGGGAAGGTGTGAGGTGGCATCGGGGAAAACCAAGGCAGGGTGCCCCTCCTCTCCCACCTCACTGCTAGTCAGACTAAGGGGACATTCCTAATCAAGACTTTTCTTCAGGGAGATGAGAGTAAGGTTTCTAGCATTTCCATCCTGCCCACTAAGGGGGAAACTAAGGTTCTCGCCTGGGGAGAGGACAGGGATGGCTGTGTTTCCTGAGTCTTCTCCAGGGCCCATCTCCCCAGTCCAGGCTCAGTTCTCCAGCCCCTTTCTCACCTGTCCTTGTCACTTCTCTCCAATCCCTCTGATCCCTGAGACCTGGAAACCTCTGTCCCACACAGGCGCTTCCTCCTCTTTCCATTTCCCCAGGACCCAGGCAGGTGGGGAAGGGAGACGCCGGCCTTCTCTACTCTGTAATTCTCCACCGTGACCATGAATAAAATGCCCCTGCAAACTGCCCCTGGCTGACCACCTCCATGCAGTGAGCGCCCGTCCTCCCGCTGTGCCCTTCCTTCGTTCAGGTCTGGTGTGATGGGAAGGGGCCTGAGCAGGAGTTTTGGGTGAGCCTGAGGTCTGGAGTGGAGCTACACAACCCACCAGCCAGTCTCTTCCCTCCTGCCAGCATCTACTCTCAGAGAGAAAGGCTGGAAGGAGGCGAGGGCATGAGGAGCTTCCTGGGCACGGTGGGAAACCTGCCTCAAGGGAGGAACTTCAGACCACGGCAGGGGTCCTTAAAGAACATCCCTCAGACCCCTGCGGACGACCTTGGAGCAGAAGGGTTGGGTGAGGAGGAGTGAGCTGCCAGGGGCCCTTTTTCTCTGCTCCCCAGGCCCTAGAATGCCAAGCAGAGCAGCAGTGAGGCATCAGGTGCCTGAGAAGTGGGGGACATGTGACAGAGAGGGTCTTTTGCCAAAACAAGGACATGGCAAAAGAGAGGGGTACTCCAGGAGCCAAGACTGTTGACCCCACTGCCTTACTGTCTCTAGGCTGCCAATTACAAGCCTAGGATTTGTCCCCACTCCCTTTCTATGACATGGAGCGCTGAGCTGGCACAGAGCACCCCTTTGCCCAGTGTTTGGTTCCTCAGTCCCAGGAGTAGGTGCATCCCTCCTGAGCATGTGCTGCTGCAGCCTCTCAGCCCTACTTAGTGACAGATGCATGACCACATGGCCACACGTGGAACTGGGAAAGGAGAGCCCCGGCATGGGCAGGCCGGGCCCTCACTCCACAGGAAGGTGGTGATGGACATGGCACACAGGCCCTGGGTTTCCAAGCTGGATCTAGGCCAGGGGAAAGGATCTCTGAGAGTTCGTCTCAGTCTCCCTCCTTCAGCCCAGATGCCAAGAAGGTGGGACCACAGAGTTTCTCTCCCAAGAGTTCCCAGGGCTACAGTGAAAACTGCTTCTCACTTGCCCCCAAAGCCGCAGGCCCATCCCTGGCTCTGCAGGAAGGACGGGCCCCCAGGGGCTTTCCCATCACCCTGCCCAGTTCGGGGAGACAAAGAGCCAGTGTTGTCTGCTCCAGCATAAGGAACTGGATGGTGCTGTCACGGGGTTTGGGCCCTGTTCAGAGAGACCAGTCCCTGGGACAGAATCATTCTCCTTCCTGGGGATCCTGACATATCCCTCTGCCCGGCCCCACCACCTCTTCAGTGGTGGGGGAAATGCCTTCTAAATAAAATAATGCTCTTCTAAAATTTCTTTTTGGAGTAGGTAAACCCAGGAGACTAAAAGCTCAGCCCCAGAGGACTTACATTTCCAGGACGTGCACTCTGCATTTAGGCAATAGATTCGTGTGGAGCAGACTTTTTCAACCTTGGCACTGTTGAGATTTTTGGCTGCGTGATTCTCTGTTGCGGGCAGCTGTGCTGTGCATTCCTGGGCGTTTAGCAGCATCTGGGACCCCTACTCAGCAGATTCCAGGAGCACCCTCCCCCACCTGCTTAGGACAATCACAACTGTCTCCAGACGTTGGTAAATATCTCCTGGGGAGAGGGGAGAAACCGCTCCCAGTGGAGAACCACTTAAGTAGAAAATGGTTTCAGCAAATCCAGATGTTCTGGCGAAGATGGGAACCAGGTTCCTCGGACTCAGAAGACTGTTGGTCTCCACACAGCAAGGGTGCCCTCTGGTGGCCAGAGTCAGTACTGGTGGTCCAGAGGCGCTCAGAGCCCTGACCAAGGCTGGGTGCAGAGCCCACAGTGGAAGGGGTGAAGGGGTGATGCCCACCTTGGAGTCCTCTGAGAGGAGGAAAAGAGTTGCAGGATGAAAACATTTTATGATAACCTTCCCATTGCAAGCCACCTTAGCAAATCATGGACCGTCCACCAAAAGCTCACAGGTCTAACGTAGCAACACTCTCCAGCCCGTTTGTTTCCGGTGAAACCAGATGACATCGCACCCTGTGGCTGTCAGCCTCATCTGCGGATAGAATGCTGTGGGTGCTCGGCCTTCTTCCGGGACGGTGGACACCGGGCCGAGACACAGCAGAGTCAGCTCACCTGCCAGCCCTGCTCCTGGGCACTCAGTTCCACTGTACCAAAGGCACGTGCAGAAACACATCTGGGCCTCAGGAGTTTCAGGGAGTCAGACTCCCAGGCTGCACGAACCTTATGCTGTTAGGAATCACAAGGGACCTTTGAGAGCATCAAGTTCAAACCCCATAACTTCACAGGCCCAGAGAGAAGGTACTTGTTCAAAACCAAATAAGAGAAGAATCAAATGCAGAACATAAATTCCCTAATTATCAGTCCATGTTCTTTCCATCTCACCATGACCACTCAGCTAGAGAGTCGAAAATCCCTTAGAAATGAGTACCTATGTTAAGAAGAAAGTTCTAAAATTTATTCCTGTGTGATTTTTAATTTTTTTTACATTGATTGATTGATTGAGACAGAGTCTCACTTTGTCTCACAGGCTGGAGTGCATTGGTGCAGTCTTGGCTCACTGCAACCTCCACCTCCCAAGTTCAAGTGATTCTACCGCCTCAGCCTCCCGAGTAGCTGGGACTAGAGGGGCAGGCCACCACGCCAGGCTAATTTTTGTATTTTTAATCGAGACGGGGTTTCGCCATGTTGGCCAGGCAGATCTTGATCTCCTGACCTCAGGTGATTCCCACCCCCACCCCACTTCGTCCTCCCAAAGTGCTGGAATTATAGGCATGAGCCACCGTGCTCCGAACTGTGTGATTTTTTTTTTTTCAAGATGGAGTCTTGCTCTGTTGTCCGGGCTGGAGTGCAGTGGTGTAGTCTTGGCTTACTGCAACCTCCGCCTCCTTGATTCAAGCAATTCTCCTGCCTCAGCCTCCTAATTTTTGTGTTTTTAGTAGAGATGGGATTTTTCCATGTTGGCCAGGCTGGTCTCGAACTCCTGACCTCATGATCCCACCTCGGGCTTCCCAAGTATTGGGGATACAGGCATGAGCCACCATGCCTGGCCCCTGTATGATTTTTACTATGAGCATAGTTGTAAGCATTTTCCTTTTTGCGTGCACTGTGGCACTTGATGACATATTGTCTTGTGTTGTCCTCTAATTGACTCATGTATGTTAATATTGTGTCCCCATAAAGCTGGTATTCTCGGGTCAGTGCAGCACACTTGTTTGATGGAAGGTGGCTAGTCACTAGAACACTTGACTAGCACGTGGAAGAGGTCTTGGAGGTTTTGTTTGTTTGTTTGTTTTTGTTTTGTTTTGAGATGTAGTCTTGATCTGTTGCCCAGGGCTGCACTGGAGTGCAGTGGTGCAATCTCCGTTCACTGCAACCTCCATCGCCAGGTTCAGGCGATTCTTCTGCCAGCCTCCTGAGTAGCTGAGATTACAGGCACCCACCAACATGCCCGGCTGAGTTTTAAATTTTTAGTAGAGATGGGGGTTTGCCTTGTTGGCCAGGCTGGTCTCAAACCCCTGGCCTCAAGTGGTTAGCCCCCTCAGCCTCCCAAAGTGCTGGGATTACAGGCGTGAACCACCATGCATTGGAGATTTAAAAACAAAAACAAAAGAAAAGTATTTGCTGTCCTGAATTGTTGGTGGCAGTGAGGACAATCCCCACCCTCTCCCTTTCGTTCCCTAATGAAAACCCTGACCCAGGGAGAAGAAAAAAATTCAAGCACCATAGATGTTTTATATACATAAGATTTCAGTGTTCCACATCTTGTCCCCTGGGAAAGTCTTCGGGGGTGATAACAAGCATGGAGGTGTCATCTGCTATAGCAATGCCTTCTGAAATACCTCCTGAAGGACTTGCCTGAGGCAATCCTGATTGTGCCCACATGGACATGGACAATACTCTTCATGCTGCTCCGTAACACAGTATTTCATGGGTGTCTTCCCAATTAAATACAGAAAAGCATACAGTCACGCATTGCTTAATGACAGGGATATATTCTGAAAAAAATGCATTGTTAGGTGATTTTGTCTTTGAACAAACATCATGGGGTATATTTACACAAAGCTAGATGGTACAGGCTGCCACACACCTAGGCTCAGCATAGCCTATTGCTCCTGCGCTACAAACCTTATGGCAAACCTGTGCTAAATACTGTGGGCAGTTATAACACAATGATAAGTACTTGTGTATCTAAACATAGAAAAGATACAGTACAGCCCAGGCGCAGCGGCTCACGCCTGTAATCCCAGCACTTTGGGAGGCCGAGCAGGGCAGATCACGAGGTTAGGAGTTTGAAACCAGCCTCGCCAACATGGTGAAACCTGTTTCTACTGAAAATACAAAAACCAACCAGGGGTGGTGGTGGGTGCCTGTAATCCCGGCTACTCAGGAGGCTAAGGCAGGAGAATCGTTTGAAACCAGAAGGCTGAGGTTGCAGTGAGCTGAAATCACACCACTGCACTCCAGCCTGGGCGACAAGAGCAAAACTCTGTCTCAAAAAAAAAAAAAAAAGAAAGGATACAGCAAAATTACAGCATAAGAGATAGAAAATGGTACACCTGTAGAGCTCATTTTGCCTTGAATGGAGTTTACAGGACTGGCAGTTGCTCTGGATGAGTGAGTGAGTGAGTGAGTGGTGAATGAATGTGAAGACTGAAGATATTACTGTACACTACCATAGACTATAAACACTGTACACTTAAGGTATACCCCATTTATTTAAAAGTGCAGTAGGGTGATCTCGGCTCACTGCAACCTCTGTCTCCTGGGTTCAAGCGATCCCCGTGCCTCAGCCTCCCAAGTAGCTGGGATTACAAGCACATTCTACCACGTCCAGCGAAGTTTTTGTATTTTAGCAGAGATGGTGTTTTGCCGTGTTGGCCAGACTGAACTCCTAAGTTGGCCAGACCTGAACTCCAGGTCTTGAACTCCTAACCTCAGCTGATCAGCCTGCCTTGGCCTCCCAAACTTTTTTACTTTAAAAACTTTAATTTTTTTTAACTTTAGACTCCTTTGTGATAACACTTAGCTTAAGACACAAATATACTGCACAGCTGTACAAAAATATTTTTTCTTTAGATCCTTATATGTAACGATATTATCCGTATTCTATAAGCTTTTTTCTACTTTTAAAATACTTTTTTTATTTATTACTTTTTAAACATTTTTATTAAAGACTAAGACACAAGCACACAGCCTGAGCAGTGGCTCATGCCTATAATCCCAGCACCTTGGGAGGCCGAGGTGGGAGGATCACTTCAGCCTACAAGTTCCAAACCAGCATGGGCAACATGGGGAGACCCCTTTTCTATCCCCCCAAAAAAGTTAGCTGGGCCTGGTGGCGTATGCCTATGGTCCCAGCTACTCGGAAGGCTGAGGTGGGAGAATAGCTTGGGGCTGGGAGTCAAGGCTGCAGTCACTCGTGATCGCCACTACACTTTAGCCTGGGTGACAGAGCAAGACCCTGTCTCAAAAAAAAAAAAAAAAAAAAAAAGCAAACAAAGACAGAAGCACACACAGGGTCAGGATCGTCAATACCACTGTCTTCCACCTGCACCTCTTGTCCCACGGGAAAGTCTTCAGGGGCAATAACAGGCACGGAGCTGTCATCTGCTGTGATAACAACGCCTTCTTCTGGAATTCCTCCTGAAGGACTTGCCTGGGGCTGTTTCACAGTTAATTTTTTTTGAATAAGTGGAAGGAGTACACTCTAAAATAATGTATAAGATTATAGTGCAGTGTAAGTATAAAGTATTAAAAGCATAGTACAGTAAATGTGTAAACCAATAACATAGCCATTTATTATCATTACCAAGTATGATGTACTGCACACAATTGTATGTTCTGTGCTTTTATGTGACTGGCAGTGCCACAGGTCTCTACACCAGCATCACCACAAACACGTGAAGAATGTGTTGCACTACGACATTCCAACAGCTACAATGTAACTAGGTGACAGGAGTTTTTCAGCTCCATTATAATCTATAGGACCACATGGTTATGAGGCACTGACTATATACAGCTCAACAAACATTAATTAAATGCCTACTGTGTGCCAAACACTGCACTCCCAGGTGCTGAGAGGCAGAGTACCTACCTTAAGACACTTCATCTGTGCCATGTCACACAGACAGCCTGGCAGAAGTCAGTACGTTGCACAGAAGGCAAGTCGGCTTGCAGGTGGATGGGTTGGGGAGTGGGGGAGTGACCAGGAGGGACGGCTCTGCAGGGCTTGTTTAGAAATCAACCCACTTTTTTTTTTTTTTTTTTTTTTTTTGAGATGGAGTCTCATTCTTTTGCCCTGGCTGGAGTGCAGTGGCATGATCTTGGCTGACTGCAACCTTCACCTCCCACATTCAAGCAATTCTCTGCCTCAGCTTCCTGAGTAACTGGGATTACAGGCACCCGCCACCACACCTCGCTAATTTTTGTTTTTTTTTTTTAGTAGAGACAGGGTTTCACTATGTTGGCCAAGCTAGTCTCAAACTCCTGACCTCAAGCGATTCTCCTGTCTTGGCTTCTCAAAGTGCTGGGACTACAGGTGTGAGCCACCACACCTGACCCTAAAATCAACCTACTTTAAAATGCCTAAAAATAAAAATAAATCTTTTTTTTTTTTTTTGAGACGGAGTTTCACTCATGTTACCCAGGCTGGAGTGCAATGGCACGATCTCGGCTCACCGCAACCTCCGCCTCCTGGGTTCAGGCAATTCTCCTGCCTCAGCCTCCTGAGTAGCTGGGATTACAGGCACGCACCACCATGCCCAGCTAATTTTTTGTATTTTTAGTAGAGACGGGGTTTCACCATGTTGACCAGGATGGTCTCGATCTCTTGACCTCGTGATCCACCCGCCTCGGCCTCCCAAAGTGCTGGGATTACAGGCTTGAGCCACCGCACCCGGCCTAAAAATAAATCTTAAGAAGTCATCTCTAATTCCAAAATGGAGAAATCCAGGTGATATGTGCTTATAAAGTTATCATAACACATACACAATTCTGTGGTCACTTTTTTCCATCTAATTATTTAATAAACACTTCGCCAGGTATTTGCAGCTAGTGTTGATCATCTTAACCATAGCAAATATCCCACCATGTTGAATCGACATACATTTAGCCATTACCCTTTTGGTGATCTTTTAGGTCATTTCTTGTTATTTGCTTTACAAATAAAAATGGTTTTGAAACTTTTGACTGTGGTTATAATCTTTTTTTTTTCTTTTCTTATATTAATTCCTTGAGATAAATACTCAGGAGTGAAATTACCAGATCAAAAATTATAACATTTTCCCAGCTATTCTGGAGGCTGAGGTGGGAGGATTGCTTGAGCCTGGGAAGCTGAGGCTGCAGTAAGCCGTGATTGCACCACTGCACTCCAGCCTGAGTGGTAGAATGAGACCTCACCTCAAAAAAAAAAAAAAAAAATCATGACATTGTAATGACTTTAGATACACATTGCCCAGCCATCCTCCAAAAGATGATCACGTTTTTAAAAAATCTTCACGTTTTAAAAAAATCACATTTAGGCCTCATGCAGTGACTCACACCTATAAACCCAACACTTTGGGAGGCCGAGGTGGGAGGATCACTTGAGCACAGTAGTTCAAGACTAGCCTGGGTAACATAGTGAGACCCCATTTCTACAAAAGATAAAATAATTAGCCAGGGATGGTGGTGTGCGTCTGTACTCAGGAGGCTGAGGTGGGAGGATCACTTGAGCTCAGGAGGTCAAGGCTGCAGTGATCCATGATCATGCCACTGCACTCCAGCCTGGCTGACAGAGCAAGAGCTTGTCTCAAAAAAAATAAAAAATAAAAGTTACATTTATGCACCATTCACTACGAGCCATGCTGTTCTAAGTGCTTTGCATACATTAGCTCAGTCAATACTCACAACAGCTTTGCACTACTATAATCCCTTTTTTTTTTTAGGTTTTTTTTGGAGGAATGGGATCTTAGTATGTTGCTCAGGCTTATCTCAAACTCCTGGCCTCAAGCGATCCTCCTGCCCCAGCCTCCCAAAGTGGTGGGATTACAGGTGTGAGCCACCACACTTGGCCTTTAATCCCATTTTACAGATGAGGAAATTGAGGTCTAGAGAGGTAAAATAACTTGCTCAAGGCCACGTTCCTGGAAAGCAGCAGAGCCAGGGTTCAGACCTGAGCAACCTGGCTCCACAGTCTCTGCTCAAGTGCTGGCCTCTGATGCCAATAGCAAAAGACAAGACCTCTTGGAACCTCAGCAGCTCTGGCCTTTCCCCACTGTTGGCCACTTTTACCAATAAGAGTACTGTTATGTCATTACTGTCCTCTTTGATACATCTGCAAATAGATGGTGAGGGCAACCGAACGTTTCTCTGCTCATTTGCTACTTGTAATTTAGCCTCTCCTGTTTTAAAATTAGGAATAAGGACGACCTCACTAACACAATAATGAAAAGACACTTGAAATTCACATGACTGCCAGGTGAGGATGGAGGGAGGAATAGGGATGGGTGAAGAAAGAGGAAGCAAAAAGGAGAGGGAGCTCTTCAGAAGATTTTCAGGAAAGGGGAGAATAAACCATTCCAAGACCAGACTAGCCATCCATTATTTCACTGAGCGTTGAAAAGATAAATGACTTCTATAGAACTCCCCTCTGGCTACTTGGGCAGAAAGCTGTAATTTCATTCGAAATTTTAATGCTGTAGCTAATTCACTGTTTGTAATTATTTCATTGTTTTTTTCCCAAACATTTCAGAGGCTCAGACCAGGCAGGGCAACCACAGGGGAAAGCTGAGTGAGCACCACCATAAACACCTGGAGAGTTCAGCCAGAAGCAAGCAAGCATCAAGTGAGACTGGGTCTTTGGACATCCTAATCCCAAGAGACCCACGCAGCGCAGATACCATGGACCACGGGGCCATGGATATCATCCAGTCCAATTCATTTATTTTTCAGTTGCAGGTTCAAAGGCCCTTGAGGAGAATTATTCCAGAACATCAGGAAAAGCAAAACCTGTGTATGAACTCCTGCATGTTAACCACAGTCACTTTTCCTACCGTCGACTTTCTGTGAATTGATGGAGAAAATCTCACAACTGCAAGACTTGCTGCTGCCATAAAGCCCTCCCTGTCCAACCTCATCTGGGGCCTCAAAAGCCTTTTGCTAGTCCTGGGTCAGCTCACAGTATCTATTCTAAATCTTCTCCCACCCATGTCCCACTGCCTTCCTCTCCAAAGTTGACTGCACTTCCTTGCACAGGCGAGGTGGCTCACGCCTGTAATCCCAGCACTTTGGGAGGCCAAGGTGGGTGGATCACCTGAGGTCAGGAGTTTGAGACCAGCCTAACCAACATGGTGAAACCTCATCTCTACTAAAAACACAAAAATCAGCCGGGCATGGTGTCACATGCCTGTGATCCCAGCTACTTGGGAGGCTGAGGCAAGAGAATCACTTGAACCCGGGAGGCGGACGCTGCAGTGAGCTGAGGTCACACCACGGCACCCCAGCCTGGGTGACAAGAGTGAAACTCCATCTCAAACAAAACGAAACAAAAACAAAGTCTACTGCACTTCCTAGCAGGATCCACTTGCCCTCCTCCAGTCCTTACTTCCAGTCTCAAGAATGAGTTGTTCCTGACCCAGTGATATAACCCCTCCCACCTTTACTAAACAAGGACGGTCAAGCAGGTGTTAGCTCTTAGGCCCACTCCAGTTAATTGACTGGGACACAAGCTAGGAAGCACATGGAAGAGAAGGATTCTAAGGTTGTGTTGATTGCTTAGGAAGGAGAGGGGTGCCATGTTTTTCCCGTGACTTTCATCATACTAAATCCAGCGACCACATTTTTGTCCTTATCTTATCTTATTTTGTCCTCTGGTTGTGACATCGTAGACAGCCCTTCGTTCCATCAGCTGCCAAGATTCATCCCTTCCCATTCTCTCCTTCCTACGCCTGTTGCTTTTCAACCACATTTCTGGGCATTCCTCTGCACCTCCGCCTTTGGGGTCCACAGCTCTGTGTATTCCACACATTGTTCCTAGAGAGTTTCCATTTGGGCTTCTCTCCATGCCTTAACCCCCACCTACATGCTGACTGCTCCCAGATCTGTATGACCAACCCTGACCTCTGGCTCGAGCTTCAAGGTCGTGAGTCCAAATGCCCACTGAGCATTTCTGCCTGGATGTCCCATAGGCATCTCAAACTAAGCATGTCCCAAATGGAACTCTTTATCCCAACATCTGGTGCTGCCTTCCACTCTCCTTTTCTGTTCCTTGCCCTAGTTAATGACACCACGATACATCCAATTATACCCAAGCAGAAACCTGGGTGGCAGCCCATGCTGTCTTCTCCCTCACCTCCTGCACCTGGTAGGTTGCCAGATCCGATCAGCTTCACCTCCTAAACATTTCTTAAATCTGCTTTCTCCTGGATAACTCTACACTGACCTAGTTTAGGCCCTACAGATAGTCTCATCTTGTCCCTGTCCAAGTCATACTCCATATTGCTAGGATGGTCTGTTTAAATTGCCAGTCTGATCATGTAACTTAAAACTCTTCAATGGGTCCCCTGAAAAAAAAAAAAAAACTCTCCATCCCCCCAGTGATGATAATTTATATATACTATAATGTCATTTAAATAGATATAGACACAAAAGCAGGTATAAATATATATTTATGGCACATAAAACTATAAAAGCAATGGCAATTTATCAATTAAATAGAAACAAAACTATAAAGCCAATACATTTTAAAATAAAAACATGGATTTATTGTGACAGATGATGTTTGCTGAAACTAATTGCTGCACAAAACGTGATGTGGAATGGAGAGCTTCAGCGCAGGGTCTCCGGAGTTTGGCACGCTGTGCAATGACTCACTTCTCCCAGCGCTTTTCTCTATTGGAACTTCTGCTAACCCTTCGTTCGTTCAGCCTGCTGGGAGGACATTTGGCCTCCTCCAGGCGCAAAGGCATTATTTACATATTAAGTCCTCCCCTGTTCTTTTCTCATTAGCTGAGACAATGAAAGCAGCACTACTTGGTGCCAACTCATCACAAACACAAAGACGAATGTAGACACTGAAATCATTTGGCAATATAGGTAATAAAATGCCACCCAGATGATCCAAACCATGATTATCTCATTTGTTTTCCATATTGTCATTAAAAGTAAGACACAAAAGTTCACGTTTTCCTAGAAATTCCATGGACTTCAGATAAGACCTAAAGAACCAAGTCCAGGCCAGGTGCGGTGGTTCACACCTGCAATCCCAGCACTTTGGGAGGCCGAGGCGGGCAGATCACGAGGTCAAGAGATTGAGACCATCCTGGCCAACATGGTGAAACCTCGTCTCTACTAAAAATACAAAAAAAAATTAGCTGGGCATGGTAGCACGTGCCTGTGGTCCCAGCTATTCAGGAGACTGAGGCAGAAGAATTGCTTGAACCCAGGAGGCGGAGGTTGCAGTGAGCCGAGATTGCGCCACTGCACTCCAGCCTGGCAACAGAGCAAGACTCCGTCCCAAAAAAAAAGAACCAAGTTCATGCTCTCTATAATGTGGGATCCAGGAGCTCCTCACTGGACCCCATGCACACGACATTCACAGAGACACTTCTGCAGCCACTTCCCACCACCCGCTTGACACCCTGGTGGCACCAAATCGCTTGTGCCTCTGTGCTTGGATGCCTGCTCATCCCCCTGACTGACAGGCCCTGCCTGCCCTCTTCTTAGGCTAACTCCTCCTTATCCTTTAGGGTTTTGCTCAGAAGCTCATCTTGACCCCATGGGCAGGGTCAACTGCCTTTCCTCTGTGCCTAGCTTTGTCATAGCACTGATTGCATCGTGTGCAAATAATCCTGGAATGTAAGCTGCCCCAGGGCAGGGACCAGGCCCGATCAAGCTCTACAGTGCTGTCTCCTAGACAAGGTCTGGCATATGGCAGCGTGCAGCAAGGGCTGCTGAACTAAAATCCCAGCTCCATACTGTATTGGAGAGAAACTCTCATAGCGGCTGGGCTGTAGAACTTGTTTTGATGACCATCTGTGACCTTACTCATGTCATTTCATCACCTCCAGCCCCAGCTGCCCCATCTATGAAACAGAGACGATACAGATATACTGGTACAGGTGCAAAATTAGGAGGAAATTTGATGCAGCATGACTTCAAAAGCAAAATATCAGAAGCAACTAAATATCCTCCTTTGGTGTGCTAATTAAACAATGGTACATTCTTACAGTGGAACACTGTGCACTATCAAAAAGAAAGAGGAAGCTCATTATGTACTGACGTGGAATTACCCCTCAGGTTTGTCTTAAGTGAAAAAAGCGGGAGCAGAAGAGTATGTGTGGGATGTTACTATTTGTCTAAGAAGGAGGGAAATATATATATAGATTTGCGTTGAGTTGATTAGGTATTAAAATGTTTGAAAAGGGCTGGGCATAGTGGCTCACACCTGTTATACCAGCAGTTTGGGAGGCCAAGGTGGGCAGATCACCTGAGGTCAGGAGTTCGAGACCAGCCTGGCCAGCATAGTGAAACCCGGTCTCTGCTAAAAATACAAAAAAAAATTTAGCCAGGCATGGTGGTGTGTGCCTGCAATCCCAGCTACTCTGGAGACTGAGGCAGGAAAATCGCTTGAACCGGAATGCGGAGGCTGCACTGAAGCACAGCCACGTCACTGCACTCCAGCCTGGGTGACAGAGCAAGACTCCACCTCAAAAATAAAACAAATAAAATAAAATGTTTGAAGAGATAAACAAGAACAATAGAGGTTACCTACTGGGGGGAAGAAAATGGTTGGATAGTGGACAGAAGAGAGAAGTAGCTTTTTCACTGCATATATTCTATACTTATGATTTTAAAACTACAATACCATATTACTTATATAAAATTAAAAAATTTAAAAGTGAGTATTTCCTGCCCACCGTAATTACATCTTGAGATCAAGTAGGAAGACCAAGTAGACATTGTAAGCAGGGAGCGATGGCTCGCGCCTGTAATCCCAGCACTTCGGAAGGCCAAAACGGGCAGATCACTTGAGGTCAGTAGTTCAAGACCAGCCTGGCCCACATGATGAAATCCCATCTCTACTAAAAATACAAATATTCACCAGGCATGATGGCATGCACCTGTAATCTCAGCTACTCAGGAGGCTGAGGTGAGAGAATTGCTCTACCCCGGGAGACAGAGGTTGCAGTGGGTTGAGATTATGCCATTGCACTCCAGCCTGGGCAACAAAGCAACATTGTCTTAAAAAAAAAAGTAAATATTGTAAAAGCATGTGCTGTTGTTGGAAGATGTAAGCAAGAATGACATTTTGTGGTGAAACTGCTGTCTTCTACTTGAACTAATAATTATAATGAAAAAGATACCTTCCTTTCTCCATTCCCATCTTTCTCCAACACATACTCTCTAGGGGAGCAGTAAGCTTCACTCTCATTTTACAGAATACAGCAGATTGAAAGAAGGGAAGTGACAGCTAATTTGACACATGATCTCATACCTGCTTCTAATACAGAGAGTCCTACACATTAACCTGCCCCTAAAGAGCTTTATAACAGCACCCTCTTCAACAAGAGCCTGCCTACTTCCTATCCTCCCTTTCCGTGCCCCATTCCTACCTTCTCAGAGGCCCTCACTCAATCAGGGTTGAGACAATCTGCCACAGAGTGTCTCAAACATTTCCCTTCAATTCCATACATCATTTTCTTATTAATCTAGTCTGCTGACCTTTCCTCATCCACCTTGCCATCCTCACAGAAACCCCAAGGCTGCAAAATCCAAATAGCAGCCCAATGGCAGGCTCTACACAAAGTTACTAGGTGCTGACTCGAGAACTTGAAACAAACCCCGTCATCAGAATGTGTTACCTATGACGGCCTTCTTACTTCTCATCTTTCTTCCTCTTTGTCAAATGTTTCCAAGAAACCAGAACTGAAGAAGAATGCTAAGGTTTGCTTCTGGAGGGCAGCCAGGTAATGTGTGATAACACCCCAGTGATGTCTGTAGAAAGGGTCTTCTGTGAGAAGGAATTCCACATTCAGTCCTACTCAGTTCAAGGCATGGCTGAAAAGACCGTAATGAAATGATTAAACACATGAACTTTAATATCATTTATTTATTAATTCAACAAATATTTATGCAGTGCTCACTAAATCCTAGGCACTCTACTAGATAATGGCATGCTGGACCCTGATCTCCAAAAACAGAAATTTTTAAAATCCTAATTTAAGCATTTGCCAGTTACCATGGTGTAAATACTCCTACCATCGTCAATATCAAGGTACAAGACATCAGTGAATGCAGAACTGGGAAGAGGTATATGCAATCGGCCATTGTAAGCCAGTACAAGCTGGCTTTGGCAAACCACTGGACAATGAAGAAAATGCACGTAGACTCTACATTAATGAAATTAAGTATAAAACTAACATTTATTGAGTATTGACTATATGCCACATAATATTGTAAGAACTTTATAGACATAAAACATTTAGTCAGCATAAAACACCTGGAAGGTATTGTCATCTAACAACAAAAAACTAAACACATAATCTCAAATTGTGGTAAGTTACATGATGCAAACAAAAAGGGTTAGGGGAGATCACAGATTGAAATGGTTGCCAATTTTCATGGTGTAAATACTCCCACCATGACCAGTTTCAAGCTAACAATGTGACTTCACTTGGTTTGCCATTCCGGAGATTTTACCATATTGCTCTCGTGAGCCAATATGCGCCAGTACAAGCCAGCTCCAGAGTACTACTTGGACAAAAGAAGGAGGAGGACGGGAGGGTGACTCTGGAATGATCACAGGTCTCTGTGGGAGATGGAATTGAAGCAGAGACATGAAAGACAACAAGGTGATAATCTCACGCAGAACTAGGGAGCACCCAGAGAGGCATGAAATGAGGTTAGAGAGAACGGGTAGAGCCGGATCATGTAGCGTCCCTTTGACTGTGGACAGAAGTTTGAAAATTATTCTAAACGCATAGAGACCTCGGTTTAAATTTCAGTTCCACCACTTACTATGTGTGGGATTATGGGAAAGTTCTTTCACTTCTTCAAGACCGGTTTCCTCATGGGTGAAACAGGTTTAATACCTGAAGCCTATTCTCACTACATTATCATAACCAATTCATGAGATGTGTATGTAATGCCTGCCCCACACTGAAGCTGTTGTTATTACTAACCCACAGTACATAATGCCCACTCATGTGAAAAAGAGAGGATTAGGGATAAATGTTTGAGAGCCCTAGAAAATTTGCTCCTTATGAGGTTACTTCAGGATCTCAAGCTCAAAGTCCTACAGGGTCAGGCATATCATACACAATGGATCATGATAGAGACTAAGGCAAACAGACAGCATGCTATCTTCCAAAGGTAGCAGTTATTACAAAGTCCAACATGTTGTAGTCATGTGTAATGAACCCCATGTTGACAAGTCTTCCAATTATTGGGATTTTTACGCGAAATCGCCCCATTTGCAAATGTTGACCCTAGTTCCAATATAAAACACTGTGTAGACCAAACCAAACAAGCCTGCCGGCTACTCATTTGTACCCTCTGCTTTATAGCTACCAATGGGCTCTTTCTCTACCCCAAGAGGACTTGGACTAGCCAAGGAATGCCCCAGACTGCGGACACACAAGGGAAGTTAGGCTGTAAGAGTTACCTTCAAGATGAAAAGGGCAACTCAACTTCCAAGGCAAATGAAATGATTCCATATGTCCCGCAATTCCTAGATGCTCACGAGTTCAGAAATCGCTTTCTGATATATATTAGTTTCAATCCACCGTCTTGTTGTTTTATATTGTTTCTTGTTTCTTTTTTTGAATTTTTAACAAATTGTTTTATTTCTCCTTTTTTGACCTCTACTAATTTGAAGTTATGTACATAGTTTCTGTCATATAACGGGTTGACCTCAAAATTACGACTTGCATTATTAACTTGTTAAATGTTATTGTCTAATGTTAAGTACCTTTATTGCTCCCTCCCAGGCAGTATAAGAACACTAAATATTTTGGTTTTAATTTTATTTTTATAGAAATGAGGTCTCATTTTGTTGCCCTGGCTGGTCTTGAACTCCTGGGCTCAAGTGATCCTCCCACCTTAGCTTCCCAAAGTGCTGGGATTACAGGCATGAGCCGCCCTGCCTGGTTGGGAACCCTAAATATTTTTATTACACATCCCCTGCTCTCCATGGCCAAACCTCACTTTTGTGGTTTTCCATTGTTGCCTGGCTGGAAAGATGATTCTTAGGGCCACTTTGGAAGCAATGTGCTGATAAATGGAGAGTCTTTGCCTGCCCTGGTACCTGAATAAATATGCAGGGAAGGGCTTCGTGCTCTATGTTTACCCACTCTGTACTGTTAGGTGAGGAAGGAATACATTTATGACGGTTAAGGCACTGATATTTTGGGATTTGCTTGTTACAACTGATAACATTATCCTAATTAATATGGATGTTTTTGCCTAGGCACAGTGGCTTACACCTGTAATCCCAGCACTTTGGGAGGCCACTGTGGGCAGATCACCTGAGGTCAGGAGTTCAAAAACAGCCTGGCTAACATGGTGAAACTCCATTTCTACTAAAAACATACACACAAAAAAAATTAGCTGGGTGTGGTGGTGCACGCCTGTAATCCCAGCTACTTGTGAGGCTGAGGGAGGAGAATTGCTCAAACCCAGGAGGCGGAGGTTGCAGTGAGCCAAGATTGCACCATTAAACTCCAGCCTGGGCAACAAGGGCAAAACTCCATCTCAAAAAAATACATAGATAAGATATAGATTTTTCATTGATTGGCAAATGTTTTCATTATTTTGAAATTATCACATTAAAGACGTCATTCCACTGTCTTCTGGTTTCTATTGTTGACATTGAGAAGTCAGCTGTCAGTTCATCTCCTGCTCCTTTGAAAGTAATTTGTCCTTTTTTCTCTAATCGTTCTTTAAAAATTTCCGTGATTCTTTCAATATGTGTCGCTACAAGATAAAGAATAATTCTTTATTTGTAACATAACCACAATATTATCATACAAAATATTAACTGTAATTCCTTAAATCACCAAATAAATATCCCACGTACAAAATTGTAATTGTCTCTCAAATGTCATTTGCTTTTTAAAAACAATGCATTCGTTTAAACCAGTTTTTATGGGGTGCACACATTATGATCAGATTATATATTTTTAGTCTTTTTAATCTATAGGTTCACCCTCCATATTGCTCATTCTCTCTCCTGCTTGCTTGCTTTCTCTGTGTGCGTGATTTTTACATATGTATGTATACGTATATACATACACACACGTATATAAAAATATAAATACAATTTTTTTCTGGCAGTTCATTTTTTTGTTGTTGTTTTGTTTTTTGAGACAAAGTTTCTCTCTTGTTGTCCAGGCTGGAGTGCAATGGTACCATCTCGGCTCACTGCAACCTCCACCTCCCGGGTTCAAGTGATTCTCTTGCCTCAGCCTCCGGAGTAGCTGGGATTACAGGCATGGCATGCACCACCACTCCTGGCTAGCTTTGTATTTTTAGTAAAGACGGGGTTTCTCCTTGTTGGTCAGGCTGGTCTCGAACTCCCGACTTCAGATGATCAACCCACCTCAGCCTCCCAAAGTGCTGGAATTACAGGTGTGAGCCACCGCGCCTGACCAATTCATTTGTTAAAGAAACCTAATTGTCTTATGGAGTTCCCAGAGTCTGCATTTTGATGATAACAGTTTAATGATTTTTTTTGGTCAGATAACTTCATAGATAGTGTTGTATAGAGTGTACAGTACTCTTTCTATGCTCACTTAATGTCTCTATCCATTAGCTCACTGGAAGTTATATCTCATTGGTAGCCCAATTATATCTTATATTGATTTATCAGATGCAATGCCCCTATAAGGATAAACTCCACTTCATCCTTTATTAGTTACCCAGTAGTGCAGTTTAGGAAAGACAGAATACATACATGATTATTTCCTTTATTTACCAGTTTCCAAAAATAAATAAATAAATAGGTTCCCTAGCATCCCCCAAGTGACCAATTTACTTGGCTTTATTGCCATTGTTTTTGTCATTAGAAATGCATAGATTTAAACAGATATGTAGCTTCTATCTATACCTAAGGGTGTAGCCCTTTGAGATTCTGGTTTTAAATAGACATGTCTTATCAGAGCCTCACCTTTGGCAGGTCTTGGGTTTTTACTTCTGTCACTTTAGCCCTATGTTATCACCAAAAATACAGCTCAGTTTGGAAGATTGGAAGTGATGCTCAGGGTAAATACAACTTTGAGTGAAGAGCATGTCTCACTAGATTTTCATTTTCTCCTAGATGTTGACTTATTAATTCCCATCTTAATTGCTTTTTGATATTTTCCAAATATTTAATTTAGTTTTGTGACTATTCTCAGTAGGAAGATTGTTCTGAATTCTTTACTTTTTTTTTTTTTTTTTTTTGAGACAGTCTCGCTCTGTTGCTGAGGCTTGAGTGCAGTGGCGTGATCTTGGCTCACTGCAACCTCCACCTCCCAGGTTCAAGCAATTCTCTGTCTCAGCCTCCCAAGTAGCTGGGATTACAGGTGCCCGCCACCACGCCTGGCTAACTTTTGTATTTTTCGTAGACATGGGGTTTCACCATATTGGTCAGGCTGAGCTCAAACTCATGACCTTAGGTGATCCGCCCACCTTGGCCTCCCAAAGTGCAGGGATTACAGGCGTGAGCCCCCATGCCCGCCCTCTGAATTCTTTAGTCTCCACTAGTGTAAGAATTTACTTCCATTTGTGTTATATATATACACCATGGAGTACTACTCAGCCATAAAAAAAAATACCTTTTACAGTAACTTGGATAGAGCTGGAGGCCACCATTCTAAGTGAAGTTATTCAGAAATGGAAAACCAAATACTGCATGTTCTCACTTATAAACAGGAGCTAAGCTGTGGGTACACAAAGGCATTCAGAGTGATATCATAGACAGTGGAGACTCAGAAGCAGGAGGACAAGTGAAGGGACAGGTGCACTGAAATCTCAATCTTCATCATTATATGATTCATCCATGTAACCAAAACCACTTATACCTCAAAAGCTATTGAAATGAAAAAAATGCTTTAAAGAATTCACTTTCTTCAAGATGCCTTTCCTGACCCAATCCTAACTCCTCAACATCATTTGTAAGACTCTCGATCATCTGACCTCAGTAGGCCTCATCTTCCGCTGCCTTCCCAGTAACCTGTATGTTTGGATTCTACAAATATTTTTCTTCCCTAGCACTCTTTTTTTTTTTTTTTTTTTTGAGATGGAGTTTCGCTCTTGTTACCCAGGCTGGAGTGCAATGGCGCGATCTTGGCTCACCGCAGCCTCCACCTCCTGGGTTCAGGCAATTCTCCTGCCTCAGCCTCCTGAGTAGCTGGGATTACAGGCACACACCACCATGCCCAGCTAATTTTTTGTATTTTTAGTAGAGACGGGGTTTCACCATGTTGACCAGGATGGTCTCGATCTCTTGACCTCGTGATCCACCCGCCTCGGCCTCCCAAAGTGCTGGGATTACAGGCGTGAGCCACCGCGCCCGGCCCTAGCACTCTTTTTAGGCCAGACTTCCTAGCCTTTTCACAGGCAGATTCCTCTGCTAAGAATGCCTTAAATTCCCTAAAATAATGATTAAACCCTATTTTTAATTTTTATTTTATTTTTGAGAAGGAGTCTCAACTCTGTCACCCAGGCTGGAGTGCAGTGGTGCAATCTCGGCTCACTGCAACCTCTGCCTCCCAGGTTCAATGTTTCTCCTGCCTCAGCCTCCCGAGGAACTGGGATTACAGACACCCGCCACTACACCCAGATAATTTTTTGCATTTTTAGTAGAGACTGTGTTTCACCAGGTTAGCTAGGCTGGTCTCGATCTCCTGTCCTCGTGATTCTCCCACCTCGGCCTCCCAAAGTGCTAGGATTACAGGTGTGAGCCACCGCATCCAGCCTTAAACCCTATTTTTTAAAGACTCAACCTAATTATCACTTTTCCTATGCTCCCCAAATATTATATTTATTCCTCCATTTTATCAAGATAAAAGGGGGAGAGGAAGCCAAGGCTGTTATTTAAGGGCTGTGATCAATGGTGTCAAGCGTCTCAAAAAAGTCCAGTGGTCATCAAATACAACCACTGGACCTGACAGAATGGAGGCCACTGGAGGCCGCTGCCCAGGCAGTTCAGAAATACAGTGGGGAAGAAATCCAGACTGAAACACGCTGAAGAAAAATGAGGAGTGGATGTGAGAAATGTCGAATAGTCTTTCAAGGAGCTTGGTAGTGAAGGGGAGCCAGAGGTTAGGTAGGTTTCATGTTTTGTAAATAGAAGATATGCACAAATATGTGAGAGGAAAGAAACAGTAGAAAGAGAGAGGATAAAGATACAGGAGACAAAATGACAATTTCTAACACAAGTTCTCACTGAGACTGGAGGACAAAAGTACGGTGGGAAGGTTTACAAATACAGAGAAACTTAGGGGTTGGGGTGAGCATTAAAATGAGTTATAACTTCATCTTTTTTATTTTCATAAAACAAGAAGGGTTGTGGAGGGGAACACTTGAAGCAAGTGCTATGAGAGAAAGGAGAGGAGTTGATACCTCTCAGAAACACACAGGATCACAGGAAATCAAGCAGAGAGAAGAGATCATGAATTTGTACAGGTTTTAAATTTTGGCCGGGAGCGGTGGCTCACGCCTGTAATCCCAGCACTTTCAGAGGCAGAGACAGGTGGATCACCTGAGGTCAGGGGTTCAAGATCAGCCTGACCAACATGGAGCAAACCCCATTTCTACCAAAAATACAAAATTAGCTGGGCATGGTGGTTCTCCCTCTGCTGCCCAAGCTGGAATGTAGAGGCATGATCTCGGTTCCCTGCAACCTCTGCCTCCCAAGTTCAAGCGATTCTTCTGCCTCAGCCTCCTGAGTAGCTGGGATTACAGGCATGTGCCACCACACTTGGCTAATATTTGTATGTTTTAGTAAAGAAGGGATTTCACCATGTTGGCCAGGCTGGTCTCGAACTCCTGACCTCAAATAATATGCCTCCCAAAGTGCTGGGATTATAGGCATAAGTCACCATGCCCGGCCCTACTCCAACTTTCTTAAAATCAGAGTTAGCATAGTTTGACTTTTTCCACCCTTATTTTAACTAATTTGTGTCTTTACATTTAAAATCAGGTTATTTATTTATTTATTTTTTCTCTTCTGATGGAAGGTAACTATTGATAAAGTGGATGATAGAGTTTGGCTCTGTGTCCCCACCCAAACCCAAGTCTCATGTTGAATTATAATCCCCACATATAGGGGGAGAGGCCTGGTGAGAGGTGACTGAATCATGGGGGCCGTCTTCTCCCTTGCTGTTCTCGTGGTAGTGAGTGAATTCTCCTGAGAATACTTAAGAAACCACTGCCAAATCCAAAGTCATGAAGATATTCCATTCTGTTTTCTTCTAAAAGTTTTATAGTTTTGCCTCTTAAACTTAGTTTTTTTATTCACCTTACCTAATTTTTATATATGGTATAAAGTAAGGGTTTTATCATAAAAGAACGTGAGATTTTTGTCCAACTTCTTTCTTTTGCATGCGAATATCTATTTTTCCCAGCCCTATTTGTTGAAAAGATTGCCCTTTCCTCATTGAATGGTCTTGATACACTTGTCAAACATCAATTGACCACATGTATGAGGGTTTATTTCTTGGGTCTCTATTCTGTTCTATTGGTGTATATGTCTATATGCCAGTACTACTGTTGCTTTGTAGTAAGTTTTGAAATTGAGAAGTTTGAGTCATCTTTGATCTTTTTTGATATTGTTTTGGCTATTGGGGAATCCCTTAAAACTCCAAATAATTTCATCATAAATTTTTCTATTTCCACCAAAAATTCTGCAACAAACTCCCTTGAGATTTCGATAGGAACTGCATTGATTCTGTAGATTGCTTTGGGTAGTGCTGGCGTCTTCACAATATTGCCTTCCAACCCATACACATGGGATGTCTTTCCATTTGTCTAGGTCATTCTTAATTTCTCTCGGCAATGTTTTGTAACTTTTAGTGTACAAGTCTTTTATCTCCTTGATTAAATTCATTCCTAAGTATTTTCTTCTTTTTGATGCTCTTAAAAATAGGATAGTTTTCTTAATTTTATTTTGAAATTCTTCACTCCTAGTGTGTATAAATACAACTGATTTTTGTGTGTTGATTTTATGTCCTGCAACTTTGCTGAACTTGTTTATTAGTTCTAACAATTTCCGTGTACGTATTCTTAAGGTTGTTTACATATAACGTCATATCATCTGCTAATAGAGATAATTTTATTTCTTCCTTTCCAATTTGGATGGCTTTTTCTTACCTAATTGCTTAAACGATCCTCCCCCCTCAGCTTCCTGAGTAGCCGAGACTAGAGGCATGCACCACTATGCCTGGCTAATTGTCTTTGTTTTTTGTAGAGATGGATTCTCACTATATTGCCAAGGCTGGTTTGAACTCCTGGGCTCAAGTGATCCTCCTGCTTCAGCCTCCCAAAATGCTGGGATTACAGGCGTGGGCTGCTGTGCCTGGCCTGTCTTTATTTATTATTTATTTATTTATTTTTGAGACGGAGTCTTGCCCTGTCACCCAGGCTGCAGCGCAGTGGTGCAATCTCGGCTCACTGCAGCCTCTGCCTCCTGGGTTCAAGCGATTCTCCTGCCTCAGCCTACTCAGTAGCTGGGACTACAGGCACACACCACCATGCCCAGCTAAATTTTTCTGTATTTTTTTAGTAGAGACAGTGTTTCACCATATTGGTCAGGCTGGTCCTGTCTTTATTTTTGAAGGACATGTTTGCAGAGTTAAAGGGTTCTAAGTTGACAGGTTTTTTTTCTTCTAATAGTTTAAAGATGTTGCTCCACCATCTTCTAATATGCATTTTTTACAATGAGAAATCAACTTTATATTCTATCTTGATTTTTCTGTATGTAATGTGTGTTTTTTTCCTCTGCTTCCTTCAAAATCTTTTTATCACTTGTTTTAAACAATTGGATTATGATGTTCTTGATGTAGTTTCTTGTGCTTGGGGTTCATTGAGCTTTTTGGAACTGTGGCTTATAGTTTTCATGAAATTTTGAAAACTTTTGTTATTTATTCAGATTTTTTGTTTGTTTCTCTCATCTTGCTCTTCTCCTTTGGAAACTAATTTATGTATAATAGGACACTTGAAGTGTCTCACAGCTCACTGAATCTCTTTTTTTAAGTCTTTTTTTCCCTTTATGTTTCATTTTATATGTTTCTATTGCTATTCTGTAAACTCATTAATCTTTTCTTCTGCTGTATCTAATTTGCTATTAATTCTATCCAGTGTATTTTTCATTTAAAACATTATAGTTTTCATTCCAAGAAGTTCAATTAGGTTCTTTTTACACTTCCTCGTATGTCTATGCCTAACATGCTCAGTCTTTCCTTTAGCATCTTGAGTGTGTGTAATACAGTTATAATAATCCTTTGTGGGTACTAATTCTATCACATGTATTATTTCTGGGTCAGTTTCAATTGATTGATATTTTTCCCCATGGTAGGCAATAATTTCCTTTGCATGCCTGGCAATTTTTTATTGAATACCAGCCATGGTGTTGGTAACGGATACTCAGTGCCACAAAGAAAAATCAGCACTGAGACAAAGGATCTCTCAGCAAGCAATTTTTACTTCCTGGAATGCAGGAAGGGTACTCTCATTAGCCATCTTGCCACAGGAGTACAACAAACAAAGGAAAAGCAGACATATTTATCCCTTACGCATTTGGGGTCGTCCTTACTGCCATGTCTGATCTCCACTGGCAGAGCCAGGCCTCGCAATCTCAACTAAAACCCGATTGCCTAACAACTTAAAACTTTTCTAAACAGGTAAGGCAATGGCAAGCTGGGACATGCCTGTGAGCACTTCCAGCACAGATATCTTGGTTAAAGTACACGAACATAGAATGTACTACGTGCCTGTGAGCATGGCACGTCTAACAGTTACATAGGATAGGGCTTAACAAAGAGTTATTAGCACACTTATGATTTATTCTTTAACAAGAAAGGAAACTTTAAGAGGAACTTTTCTACCTCCCACACATTGTGAGTTTTACTTTGCTGGGTGCTAGATGTTTTTTATTTCCTACATATATTCTTGAATTTTGGCATAGAATGCAGTAAAGTTTCTTAGAAACAGTTTGAACCCTTCAGATTGTTTTTTTAAACTGTGTTAGGTAAAACCAGGACTATATTTATTCTAAGGTTGATTTTTCACCCTCATTATTGAAGCTAGACCTTTCTGTGTACTCTGCCTTACCTCATGAGTTATGAGATCTTTCACTCATAACAGACATTGTTCCTGGCCCTGTGTGAGTGCCAAAAGTTATTCTTTCTTTTTTATTATTATTATTTTTTCGAGAGGGAGCCTTGCTCCATCACCCAGGCTGAAGTGCAATGGCACAATCTCGGCTCACTGCAACCTCTGCCTCCCTGGTTCAAGCAATGCTCATGCCTCAGCCTCCTGAGTAGCTGGAATTGCAGATGTACACCACCATGCCAGGCTAATTTTTGTATTTTTAGTAGAGACGAGTTTTCACCATGTTGGCCAGGCTGGTCTCGAACTCCTGACCTCAAGTGATCCACCCACCTCGGCCTCCCAAAGTGCGGGGACTACAGGTGTGGGCCACTGTGCCTGGCCAAGGGTTATTCTTTCTAATCCTTTCAGGATTCCTCACCCTGAGGAAATTTCCTCACATACATTCATTGATCTAAATTCAGCTGAGTATTCATAAGAGACTGGCCCTGTGGAGATCTCTGGAGTCCTCTCTGTGCAGCAATCTCCTTTTTGATACTCCGGCCTGTGGGCTCCAGCCACCTTACCCTCCTGGACTCCTGACTTTGACTCCTCAGCTTGGGGAATACCACAGGACTCCACCTGAGCTCCCCCTTCCTCTGCCGTGGCCTGGAAACTGTCCAGGAAGTAAGCGGAGCAAGGTAGGGCTCCCAGCATTTGTTTCCCACTTCTCAGGAATCACTATTCTTCCTTTCCCAGTATCCAGTGTCTTGAGAGCTATTGTTTCATACGTTTTGTCTATTTTTTTCATTGTTTCAGTTGAAACAACTGAATCCAGTTCCTATTACTCTATCTGGGCTAGAAAGAAAAATTCTGCTTGCCCTTTATTTTCAAACTTTAACCCCATTCCTATACTTAAAATCTGAAAAATCTTCACACTAGTGAAATTAAGTTTTAAAGGAAAGCTGTTCATGTTACCCTTTTAGGAGGGAGGCTCTTTAGTCTAATGATCAGCTCTTGAGCCTTCTGTCTGGATTTGATTCTTAGATGCTCCAAGATTTGAGTTTCAAACTGTAGGACCTTGGAAACATTAACTAATTTATCTATGCCTGCACCCACATTTTAAAAGTAGTTAATAATGATAATGATAATAATACCTTGCCTATAGGGCTTCTGTGAAGACTAATTGAGTTAATACTTGTAATGTGCTTGTACAATGCCTGACACATAGCAGGTGATTATTACATTTGGCTATTTATATAAATGAAGAGTGCAAGCATTGTGTATTCAGATAAGCTTGGCTATTGTGGGATGCAGATTGGTAGGAAGTCATGAGAAATGAGGGTGGTAAAGGAGGATGAGCACGGTGGAATAAAGTTTGGAAATTGGGCTAAGTTTTGTTGAGATGGACCAATTTTTTCAGCTAATTTTTGCTGACTGAACCAATCAGCATGGGGAAAAAATGTACAACAGAGCTGGGGGTGGTGACTCACACTTGTAATCCCAGCACTTTGGGAGGCCAAGGCTGGAGGATTGCTTGAGCCCAAGGGTTCAAGACCAGCCTGGGGACAAAATGAGACCCCATCTCTACAAAAAGATGAAAAAATTAGCCAGGTGTGGTGGCACACACCTGTAGTCCAGCTACTCCACAGCCATGGTCATACCACTGCACTCCAGACTGGCACAGAGACTGTCTCTAAAAAGGAAACCAGCCAGGCGCGGTGGCTCACGCCTGTAATCCCAGCACTTTGGGAGGCCGAGGCGGGCGGATCATGAGGTCAAGAGATCGAGACCATGGTGAAACCCCGTCTCTACTAAAAAATACAAAAATTAGCTGGGCGTGGTGGCGCGCACCTGTGGTCCCAGCTACTCAGGAGGCTGAGGCAGGAGAATTGCTTGAACCCAGGAGGCGGAGGTCGCAGTGAGCCGAGATCTCACAACCTCTTCCCTAAGGGGCACATATTAAAAAGAAGATGTTGTTTACTAATCAGTATCAAATTTGCAAAGCATTAGAAAAATAAAACTATCTAATGTGGACAAGAAGTGTTTCATGTTTTATTCAAACTCTCATTGAATAAAGTAGAAACAGGATTTTACTCTTTGGGGCACAATTTGGCCATATGAATAAAAAGCCCTACAGTGGACACATCTTTTGCTTCAATAATTCCTCAAGAATGTTTATGGCAGCATCATTACTTATACTAATTCAAAATTGGAAAAATTTTTGATGATATAAAATAATTGAATTACAGCTCAAATAGAATGACAGGAGATTTATCCAGTCTTCTTCATAATTCTCCGTTTGTTTTCCTCCAAGTTTTCTGCAATAACCTGCATTACTCCGATAATAAAAACATCTAATTTTTAAATTATCTTAATTTTAAGAGAGGACAGCAGGGAGCCAGTAGGATTATCTGGTCGAGATGGGAAAGGGTAAAGACTACTTCATTCCAGCAGCAATACGTAAAGTGGGATGGATAAGGGCCCAGATATTCTGATTACCACTTCTTCATGTACTTGGATGAGTTTCACAGGAGGCTTTTAGGGAGTCCTGCCCAAGGACTTGCACACATAGTGACCTCTCCCACTGCGCTTTGAAAGTTGCAAGGATCCAGCATAGCCTGCAGCTCTTTGCTGGCAGGCTGGGCTCCCTGCTTGGTGATTTTTGAGAAGCACAGCAGCTGCAGGGAGAGCCCAGCATGTGTGCCAACCTATTCCGATGCCTCACTAATCCTCACGGCTGGAGAGCACACAGCAGTCAGACTGGAGAGATTAGAGATTCTCAACCAAGACCACAGTGATTCCAAGAGTAGGAGTGACTGCCTTTTTGAGAAGTGGGTTAGCATTAGAGATGGAAGTGGGAGGTGGGAAGCTGTGTTGCTGGATAGGGTGAAACGTGAGGCTGGAAGTCCTAAAATGAGTATGTGGGGTGAAATAATAAAGATTGAGGAACAAAAATTAAATGGAGTGGACTTGTGTTAAAAGGACATTGGATGAAGGAGGAAGCTCTAATCAACCTGAGCCAGTCTTGGCTTTTATGGATAGAAGAGAAAGAGGTCCTTGGCAGCCCAGGGCTTTTCTAATTGATGTTAACTATAAGCCTTCTTGATGGTGTTAGTGGTAGGAAGCAGAAAGAGGTCTGACAAGAAGCAGGTATCTGAGCAGAGCTGAGTAAATGATGGATATTGAGGCTTGGGTGAAAAGATGTGAATAAAGAGAATTTCCTATTGATAAGTAGATACACCAAGCTAGGTAGGCCAGGCTAGCACAGACAGCAAGGAGCACATAGATCACAGTCCATGGGGGTTCATACAAACTCTTCTAGAACATTGAAGAGGAGATAATTCTTCCCAACTCATCCTATGATGCCAGCATTATTCTGAAACTAGACAAAAACATTATAGAAAAAAGAAAAGCGGCTGGACAAGGTAGCTCATGCCTGTAATCCCAATACTTTGGGAGGCTGAGGCAGGTGGATCACCTGAATTCAGAAGTTTGAAACCAGTCTGGCCAACATGGTGAAACCCCATCTCTACTAAACTTTAACCATTAGCCAGGTGTGGTGGCACATACCTATAATCCCCTACCTGGGGAGGCTGAGGCAGGATAATCGCTCGAATGCAGGAGGCAGAGGTTGTAGTGAGCCGAGATCACACCACTGAACTCCAGTCTGGGCAACAAGAGCGAGTCTCTGTCTCCGAAAAGAAAAAGAAAAGAAAGAAAATCTACAGACTAGTATCTATCATGAGTATCACGAGCACATGTGCAAAATCCTTAACAAATTTTTAGCAAATCAAATCCAACAATGTATGAATAAGGTTAATACATCATGACCAGGTAGAATTTATCCCAGAAATTCAAGCCTCATTCAACACTGAAAGTTCACCACATCAACAGACTGAAGAGAAACCATAAAATCATGTCAAGCGATGTGGAAAAAAGAATTTGAAAAATACATCTATTCTTTTAAAAATAATGTCATTGTGTATATTTGAGGTTCATAACATGATGTTATGGGATACATATTGAGAGTAAAATGATTACTACAGTGAAGCAAATTATCGCATTCATCATCTCACATACTTTTTGTATGACAAGAACAGCCAAAAGCTACTTATTTAACAAAAAATCCTAATACAATACAATTTCAACTATAGTCCTCATATTGTACATTAAAACACAACTATTCTTGGTAAAACTCCCAGCACACTAGGAACAGGAGAGAACTTTCACAATCTGACAGAAAGAATAAACCTACAGACAGTATCATATTTAATTGCAAAAAAACAATTGCTTTTCCACTAAGTTGAGAAACAAGGCAGGGAATTCTTATGTTATTCGTTCTAACAACATTGCACTAGATGCTCTAGCTAGTGCAATAAGACAAGAAAAAGAAACAAAGAGAGTGCAGATGAGAAAGAAAGGAATAAAATTGTTATTATTCTCAGATAACGGAATTTACAAAATACCCAGTTGAACTAATAAGTAGGTTTACAAGATTGCAAGATACAAGATCAATATGCAAAAATAACTGTGTTTCTATGCACCAGTAGTAAGTAATCAGAAACTGAAATGTAAAAAATACCATTCAGCAATAAATAAAAACACTCAACAGCACAGATGAATCTGAAAATAATTATGCTGAGGACAAGTCATAAAAAAGGAGTACATACTACCTGATTTCATTTATATATAATTCTAGAAGATGAAAACTAATCTATGGGAGCAAAAAGTATATCCACAATTGCCTGGGGACCAGAATGGGGAAGCGTGCCCAATGGGAAGGGTTGGGAAGAAAGAATGAGAAAGCAGCACCTGTAAACTGTTCAGGGTAATGTTCATTATCTTCGTTGTGCTGACAGTTTCATGTGTGTATGTGTCAAAACTTATCAAACTATAGGTTTTAAATATGTGTAATTTATTGCATGTCAATAAATTTCTTTTAACGGATACGTTTCGGTTTTGTTTTGTTTTGTTTTTGAGACAGGGTCTCACTGTGTCGCCCAGGTGGGAGTGCAGTGGCATGATCATTGCTTACTGCAGTCTTGGTCTCCTGGGCTCAAGTGATCCTCCAGAGTAGCTGGAACTACAGGTACACACCATCACACCCGGCTACTCTTTTTGATGTTTAGAAGAGATGAGGTCTTGCTATGTTGCCCAGGCTGGTCTCAGGTTCCAGAACTCAAGCAATCCTCCTGCCTTGACCTCACAATATTTTTCAGTTTTAAAAGCAGGATTTGGGCAGTTTTTTATTATCTTCCTCTTGGCATCTCACCTTTTTTGTTTCTCACATTTGATCCTGGGAACTTTGTCTTATCGGGAAGAACACACACACACGCACACACACACACAATACAACATACCCAACTTCCCAAAATATTAGCCTTAGGTCTAAAATTGGTTTTCTTTCACACATTTTTTTTTCCTTTACAATTTATCTTGGCACCTTCTCTGTTATTCAGTTCGTCTCAGCTACTTGGAGTGTGATGGGAGAGCCTTGGTTTCTAAGGTAACCACAGACAGGAAGGTAGTAAGCTGGGGAGGCTGAAGGGCACACCTGGGTGACCCTGCAAACAACGCGACCTCTCGCCGCGGGCAAAGGTAAGAAGCTCCTTCTCCACTAAATTTCCTGAGATCCTCAAGAGGGGCGAGGGGCCAGATCTCTGGGGTAAGAAAACTCAAGGGACACTGAGATGGAAGACAAAAAACTAAGAAAAATTTGCTTGTCCACTACCCCATGGGAAAAAGAACTCTCTGGGGGATTGAGGAGTTAAACCAATGGACTGTATTTCGAGTTCTACCCACCCCAGTTTCTCCTCATAAGTTCTGCACCTCTCCCATCTTTCTGAGAAGGTTCTGCCAAATTCATCGTTCTTTGGTTTTATCATTTTCCCCCAGGGCCTGGCATTGTGCCTGTGACAAGAAGGCAGTACAGGTAACAAAGGAAAGTCAAGCACAGACCCTGGAGCCAGAGTGCCTGGGTTTCCAGCTCTGTGACTCTGGGCAAGTTATTCTGCCTCTCTGGGCCTCTGCTTCCCCATCTGAAGATGAGGTTGATATAATAGTAGTACCTACCTCAAAAGCTTGCTGAGAAAATCGAGTGGTTAATCCTGGTAGTTTCCTCAGAACAGTATTAACATAGCGAGCACTAGATACGTTTTGGGTATGCTTATTACCTGATATTAAAATTTTATTGGGAATTCAACAGGTTAAATGAAAATAACATTCTGAGTGTCAATGAAATTACATCTGGAACAGAGATTTTAGAATTGGCTGTTCTGGCTGCCCAGAAGTATTCTAGAGAAATCAAAATCAGCTCATGAAAAGCCACAGAATTTTCTCAGCCTTAGGAGTAAGCAATATCTTAGTTAAGCCTCTCTACGTCATCTTCCCAATTGATAAATGTTTAAGAGGAGTGAAAGATCTTCAATAAAACAATGGCACTATCTCTCCACTGGTGATTTTATTTTGCCAGACCTGTCTCTTAACAGCACCCTAGAAGGAGAATGACGGAAACCCGGAGTCCAGCTCTTTAAAAGAAACACCAGTCTGGGATGGGGGTTTCTGCTCATGGATGAGAAGCTGCTTCTCTAGAATTCATGTCATGAATCATTCAAGGTTTCTCATCACTGCTCTCCCTTAGCTATTTAATCAACCATTGAGTTTCCAGAATCTCTCTCAGAAATAAAAGTTGGCCATACCCACCTACCCACCTTTTTCTTTGCTTCTCACTACTTAAAGATAATCAGGTATGAATTCTAGTCTCAATCTATCAACTAATGGGATTTCATGCAAATCACCTAAAACTTCTCTGTGCCATAGTTTCCTTAACCTTAATGTAAATAGACATAACAACTAGTGTCCTACCTATTCCCCAGGATGTTAGGCAGAGAAAAGGATTCATCTATTAATAGAGTTATGTGGGAAAAATTAAAAGGACTATTAAAGCTAATTACGTTTTACTAATACTAATTCATTTAAGGCAGGGGTGTCTAATCTTTTGGCTTCCCTGGGCCACATTGGAAGAAGAAAAATTGTCTTGGGCCACACGTAAAATCCACTAACACTAATGATAGCTAATGAACTTAAAAAAGTCTCATCGTGTTTAAGAAAGTTTATGAATTTGTGTTGGGCTGCATTCAAAGCTGTCATGGGCCACATGTGGCCTGCGGGCCCCATGTTGGACAAGGTTGTTTTAAGGTATCGCTTCCTAAGATTTATCCTGATTTTTCTGCCCAGGACTCTATAGCTTACAGAGCCCAGGCTTGATCATATTAAATCCTTACAAACTGCAGACGGCAGATCGCAAAGCTAGAAAGCGATATCTAGTTCTCTGGACTCCTAGTCTAGTGCTCTTTCCATTGATCACCAGCTGCCTCTGGATCCCTACAACGTAGTCTGTCTAGGACACAATCTAATCTATTTTGTTTTCCAACCTGAGACTTGCAGTTTACTTAAATGGTCAACGAACTTCAGGGAACTCTATCTTACTAGAGCCACCCTCGTCGTCTTCAAAGTGGAGTGTGCAAGGATGTGCATGAGGAAAATATTTAAGAATGCACTCATAACAGTATTTAATTATAGCAAAAATAATTACATTTTACTAATGCTAACGACCTGGCATTCTCACTCAGTCACTACGTCAGAAGTCATCTGTCACACACAGCATATGAGGAGGTTCCAAGAACCAGAGGTAACAACACCCTTGACATTCATTTTCTTCATAATGTACGCCATCCACCAGACAAAGACAAGTCTGTTAACTGCCACAAACTTTACAATTCTTGGTAATGACACAGAATGACCATGAAAATCTTTGCTGTGCAGACTGACAATCTCCTGGGGAAAGCCTAAAATGAATTATTGAACATAGAGGAGATGCACATTTTTATTTCACGTGTTCTATGATGAGAAATGGCTCTCGAGAGTATGCTACCTAGGAGTTACTTTCAAACACAAAAAACAACAACAAAAATGTCGCTTAATCTGTCCCTTCAAGGTTAAGATGACAGTCTATCCATGAGCGAGGAAGTCACTGCTTTTCTGAAGAAACACAGACTTTTAGGAAAAAGTATTTTGAAGATGGATGACTGGAAATAGTTACAATATTGTGATTTTTAAAAAATTACCAAAAACAATGGTTTCACTTATGAAAACCTTTGCACACTTTGAAAAACTAAGAAACAGAATTTTAAAACTCATTTTTAAAATTTAAATGAAATTTCTTAATGGAGGTAGAATCCATTTATTAAGAATATAAAAATGTAACATCTTCCAATCATTCCAGAAGGGTTGACAAGATATAAATTTACTAGCTGAATTTCAATTAGAAGTCTTTGGATTGTTGGTGAATGGGATGGGAAAATAAGTACCCTGATTTAATAAATGCAATCAAGGGCGTACTTCTTCTGTTTGAATCTACCTATCTTTGACAAGCATCTTTTCCAGTTATGACAGCCATTAACTTTCACTAAAAAGTGTGATTTTTTAAATGTTCTTCATTTTTAAATTTCAACCTTTTAATATTTCTACACTAGTGTTGTATAAGGTATATAATAAAATGCATGTAAATACTTGTTTTAAAAATATTACATGTATTAAGAAAACATTATTAATATTGTTATTTTGAGATGGAGTTTTGCTCTTGTTGCCCAGCCTGGGGTGCAGTGATGGGTTCTCAGCTCTCTGCCTGCCAGTTCAAGCGATTCTCCTGCTTCAGCCTCCAGAGTAGCTGGGATTACAGGCGCCCACCACCATGCCCTGCTAATGTTTCCTATTTTTAGTAGAGAAGAGGTTTCACCATTTGGCCAGGCTGGTCTCGAACTTCTGACTTCAGGTGATCCACCTGCCTCAGTCTCCCAAAGTGCTGGGATTACAGGCATAAGCCACCGCATCAGGCCAAGAAAACATTATTTTAAAATGTTTGGCAACCAGTGGTCTGTCCCCACAGAGTAGTGTCCACATTTGAGAACATCGTTTTTGCAGGTAGTATGGGAAAGACCCAACTAAGTCAGCAACAATCTAGGCTGTGCTTCAAGTGCCGGGCAGATCACCTGTTTTGGGTTCTGGCCCAGGGATTGGTGGAGACAGGGTGAAGGCAGCAGGTTCTTTTATTTGCCAAGTGCTCCCCTAGCACTTATTTGATAACCTGATATACCTGATATACATTAAAGTTCCTGGTTCATAGTAGGTCTTCAATTGATCCTTATTTGTTTCTTTTTCCTCTTGCAATTTGCATAGCTACCACTTCTAACATTGGCAAGGTCATTCCGGAGCTCACAAACGTGTATGGATAATTTACATATACAGATCCACCCCCTCCCAGAACAATCCAGATAGTGTGAAAGGAAGAGAACATATGCAAACACCCCACTGCCTGCAGAGTATTTTACAATGGCATTTACCTAGGCAAGAAGGCAAAGTCCACTCTCGAGTCCTAGTGAGAGTTTCCTTTTTAATGATTATTTTTTATTTTATTTTATTTGTTTGAAAAGGAGTCTTGCTCTGTTGCCCAGGCTGGAGCGCAGTGGCGGGATCTCGGCTCACTGCAACCTCCTCCTCCCAGCGATTCTCATGCCCCAGCCTCCTAAGTAGCTGGGATTGCAGGGACGAGCCATTGCGTCCGGCTAATTTTTGTATTTTTAGTAGAAACGGGGTTTCACCATGTTGGCCAGGTTGGTCTCGAACTCCTGACCTCGGGTGATCCGTCGGCCTCGGCCTTATTTTAATGATTTTTAATCATAACGCTTGGGGCCTTCTGCATAATGTCATGTTACTTGTAAAGATGTAGAAACTGTGATTCTACGAGAGGGGGGCATGGAAACAGAATTGCTCTGGAAAGGCTCTTCCATAGAGTTCAAAGACACTTTACACAGCCTGGTATTAAGATGCCCAAGCCAAGCCGAGAGGAAACAGCGAAAGGTCTTCCCCCAAGTCGGTGGTATTAGAAGTGGGTAGGACCACAGAAACGGGAGGAAACAGAAGAACTGACACCACGAAGGAGGCCGCAACAAATGTTTGAAAAATAAGATCAGAAAAGAGTTGGAGAGAGGGTGAGCCGTGGCTGCGGGCGCCCGGGTAATGCCAGTGGACGCCAAGAGGTAAACCCGTATCCTTGGGCAAGGGCACGGGGCGCGGGCACCGTGTTGGGGCGGGCAGAGGGTCGAAGACAAAGGTCGGCTCAGGAGCAGAAGTCAATAAAAGGGGAAAGCAGCCAAGGAAAAGCGGCAAGAAGGCGGCAGGGGTGGCGGCGGCGGGGACGGCGCGCAGTGCCTGGCGGGGTCAGGGCCGGGGTCGCCCGCGGGCCGAGCCGGGCCGGGCCGGGGACCCGCTAGGCCGCGCCGAGGGGCAGGGCCGGCGACTGACGGGCCGCGGAGGGGACCGGCCGAGGCGCTACGGCTAGCGGTCGGGGGGGGGAGGGGGCAGGGCGCGCAGGAAGGCCGGGACAGGGGCGGGCCGGTCGGCGGGAGTCCCTGCCGCGGGAACCGAGGCCAACAAGGGCGGTCAGCTTCCCGCCCCCGCCCCCGGCCGCCGCGGCGTGAGGGGAAAGGCCGGCGGGCGGCGGGCAGCGCGGCGAGGAGGAGGAGCCTGCGGCCCCGCCCCGCCGGAGCGAGGGAAGGAGAAAGGCTCGCAGGGAAGGAGGAGGGAGGGAAGGGGGCGGCCGGCCGGGCCTGAGCCCGAGCGAGCGGCGAGCCGAGGGGGAAGGGGCCCGGAAGGAGGCGAGCGCGGCCGCGACGCCGGCAGTCGGACGCCCGCTCGTGCCGGCCTGCCGCTGCCGCCGCCGCCTTCCCTGTGCTCCGAGCCCGGCGTCCCGAGCGGCGGCGAAGGCCGGAACACGGCGGTCGGGCGCGGGGCGAGCGGCGCTGGGAGCCGGAGGCCCGGCCGGGCGTCCTGCGCGAGGCACGGCGGGCTCCTGTCTGCGAGATTAGGCGAGGGGCGGAAAGGGAGGCAAGGAGAGGCCGAGAGGAGGCAGGCGATCGGATTTTCCAGCAGGCTGGTGTGGAAGAAAAACCCACCCCGAACTCAAATCCACAATCATAATCCGAACGAATCATAAGGGAGCCGTCTTTCTGGCCGGGCGAGAGAGAGGGAGAGAGAAGGGGGAACCGGAGGAAGCGAAATCTCCGTTTCATGGAGGCTGAGGCAAGAGAAAATTTCGGAGCCTGGATGTGGAGGAGCCCAACAGCAGAACTAACTCAGGAAATTGTCTTTCAGAAAAAGGCCGAACGTAGGCTGGGTCTGAGAATCAGTCTGGGGTAGGTGGAGGAACCTGCAAGTTTAAAGGAAAGGGAGAGAATATTTTCAGAGATTATCTCTGGTTTGTGATCATTGCTACCATCTTCAAGGTAAAAAGCATTGCATTTCAGGTGTTCTTTGATTTTTTTTTTTTTTTTTTTTTTTTTGGTGCAATTGGCTCATTTAAGAATTTCAAAACATTTAAGGTAAAAGCTTTTTTTTTTTTTTTTAAAGAACTCCATAAATTTTAGTTCACAGGGTTGCATTGGACTTGGAAGGAGTGCTGTTGTGTACATACTATTGTATGGTTTTATTTATTTTTTTACTGTACAAATCAGCTGGAAGATTTTTTTCCAAGTGCCATTTCGGATTTATTAATCCTTTTTTTTTTCCTTTCCTGAAATATATTTGCTGTTGTCATATTAAAGCATTGGAGACTAGAAAATTATTTTTCACCCTTTGAGCTAGAGGGTCTCTTGCCCACAGAAGGACAGCTGAGAAAACTGGATTTAAAGGATGGTTTTATCCGTACTTTGCAGTTAACCGTGATATTTTGAAGGCACATTTTTCTGTGATTCATTTTTTAGCCCATAGTGCTAACCTTGAAGAGATTTGTGGCTGGGTTTTTGGTTTCTGAGAAGGTCATAGTTTTTCCTCTTTTCCTTTCGTTTTTTTTTTTTAAGTGGGGGAGGGGAAGAGGGGCTGAGAAAGGAAATCATGCTCGCTGGTAGAAGTAGAGTGGAGCATCAGTTACCAGGGTCCTGAGAGCTGGAGGAGAAAGGATTCAGTCTTCAAGTTGGGAGACCCTCCTCTCACCTTGCTCAAAAATTGCAAGCGATTCAATCCTGATCAAGACACCAAAGCTGCAGGATTCTGGAACCGTGGAGACACCGAGAAACCATGAGTGTAAGGTTACCCCAGAGTATAGACAGGTAGGTTTGCTAATAATTTGATTTTTCAACATTGACTAAAGGAAAGACTGGGAGGGAGAGTGTTGCATTTAATGAATGGTTGAAAATGAGGGTCTGGGTGGGCTGTGGGCACTGGTGGGCTAGGCGCATTCGTCTCTGGGGACTGTCAGCCTGTGTGGTTATGTGCTCTCTGTGTGTCTGTGTTCAAAACACAGCTCTTGATTCAGCATCTTTTGAATATAAGCAATAAACAGGGAAGCCAGGAGAGGGGAAGGAGTGGGAAATGTTTCCAGTGGTTTATGACTTTTGCCAGGATGGAGGCTGAATTTGAGTCCCCCCAACTTGCCAGCCTCAGGTGGGCGCAAGCGTGTCTTTCGAGTCCCTAGGGGTGCACTATGGGGACCGGCTTTAAGTGTTGGAGCTGCTGGGAGAAGGGTGCTGGGAGGGGGCATGGGTCTCCACCAGGTTGGTTGTTACGGAATGGTGGGGCTTGGCGGTGGGGTGGATCTCATTTCTAGAAATGAAGAGGATGTTCTTGGCCTGAATAATGGGACAGAAATATCCTTTGCACCCATACAGGTCTGGATTTTTACCAGCAGCTGACATGGCCCCAGAATGCATAGGTCACATCAGAATTTCCTCTCCGCCGAGCTTAGAGTTTAAATTGAGACCTGCCAACCAGCTGATGCTCTAGGTTTAATCTTCCAAGCCATTCTTAATAAGCTTGACTTTGCAAAATGGGCCTTCCCTCTGGCTGGAGCCGGAAGGAGTTGTTTTGGGCTCGTAGCCCTGCTGGGCAGCAGCACTGCCCTCAGAGTCTGAGCACATGATGCCCCTTCCCCCAAGAGTCCGCCCAGCCACCTCTATCACTGGTAATGTTACAGTGTGGTTGTAATTCTTCCCTCCAAATGACTGGTACAACTTTGTAAGGTGCCTGCCTCTTCCTTCCCCTACCCCTCCTCAACCCTTCTCCCCCTCCTCAACCCTTCTCCCCATAAGAATCTTGCAGGGTGGTGGGGTGGTGTTTTGTGGGCACTGCACACATCCTAACTGGATAGATGGGTGGTTGAAGGACTGAATAAGCAAATGAAAGGACTGGGCCTGGAAAAAATATTATTGGAGAGATAATGAAGAATATTTGCAAGGAGGCAATTGCTCCCTCCATGCCCAGTCCACCTTTGGTTATCCATGCTATTAATTTCCTTTTGGCTGTGGAATGTGGCCTAAAATGTATATAATCTCTCTTTCCCAAGCACTAATCTCTGCATGGCCTCAGAGTCCCATTTAGATTAGTTCAGCAATCCCTAGATGGGAACTGACTTGGCAGTGGTGAAGAGGAGGCAGGCAGCCACAAGGATATATGGCCAGTTCAGAACTCCCTCCCCTTTTCTGTTGGCCTCTCTGCAGTTTGACCCTTGGAAAGGTAGAACGGAGGCATGTCAAGGTGAGGAGTTGCAATGGTTTACATGGCTGCCCTTCTTCCCTTTTCATCCTCTTGGAGTTTGAGAATTAGTGTACTTGCCTTTTTAAGATTTGAATGGTGAACTCTTTCTGGTAAATTCAGGGATTTGAGAAGATGGAAACCCAAGCTTTGGGGGTGCAAGAAGGAGGAGGCAGTGAGGGTTCCTGGATTGATGTGAGACACTCCTCTGGGAATTTGGATATTCTCACAGATAAAAATCTCAGGATTTGCCCAGCGCATTACAGTTTCCTAAGTGCTTTCACAAAACATAATCTCATTTGAATCTTGCATGGTTCTGTGAGGTAGACAGAAACATCAGAAGTTATTGTTCACGTTTCACAGAAGGGGAAACTGAGGCTCAGAGAGGATACCCAGCTTGCCCAGTGCCATCTTGCCTGGCTAGTGACTGAATCTGGACTTAGAGATTCAAATAGAGGTCTGAATCTGTGGCTCTTTCATTGGCCCATCATATCTAACTAGGCTTCTATACTGGGCCTGTAGAATATGTGCAGCACCGTTTTCTTCTTTCTCTTTGGCAGTAGGGTGATTGCCCATCAGCAGTCAAGGTCTTCCCTTCCACTTTCCTGTCTTGGGGCTCCTACCTGGGGGGTTCAGTCTTGGGGTTTATACCTGTAAGTCCTATAGTTAAAGCACTATTTTCTCCTATGAAATAGTGCAACTTTGCACGGTAAGGGTATTCCTCACCTCCACCCTGCCTGATTCTCTTTCCTGTTAAGAGTGAGTGCTAAGACTCAGATCCCCTTCAGATATCCCCAGATACCTGAGTGCTAGGACTCAGAACCCCTTCAGACATCCCCAGCTAGCTGCATTGAATCCTCCCCTCTTAGCTGTAGGCTTATTCGATCAGAACTTTAGACATCAGGCTCAAGACTATGGATTTTAAATAATTTGCAGTCTTAAATCACACTGAAAGGAATAAAATGCTGCAGATAATGGAGTCTAGTATTCTTTCAGTTTATCAGTTTGCTGTGTAGAGAACCTAGTGTAAGGTGCTATAAGAGAGTTTTAGAAAATTAAGGGGACAGTTCTTGCCCACAGAAAAAGCATGCAACTGGGGGACTTGGAAAGATGTAAGACTCCTGAAGACCACATTAAGCAACACCAGACTGTAAGCTCCATGCAAGCAGGGACAGTTTGGTTTGCTTGTGTTATATTCTGTGTACCTAACTTGGTGTCTTGCATGTGTTAAGTACTCAAGAAATGTTTGACAAATGAATGTTGGAATGAATGAACGGATCCGCAACTATAAATTCTTTCATTTCAGATTGTTTCAACATTCACTTGTTAATTTCAAATGTAGTCAAATGGGGTCAGTTAGAGAAGGTTTGCTAGGTAATGTGTATTTTCTAGAAGATAAATGACATAATAAAGGCCTACGTATTTGGAAAGAGATTATAGCTCAGAGTAAGAAGACTTTGGAATATTTACTTGGCAGTCTTTTATCCTCTGTCGCACACCCTGTTCGAGAGTGACTCCTGGGTCCATAGAAAGCATAAAGTATTGGCAACTAATCTTTATCTTTCAGTGTTAATCAGTTATTATTGAAAGATGGGCTAAAGTGTAGCTGTTCATGTCCCTTTCAGTTTTTGTCCATGAGCAACTTACTGCCTATTAATATATATTCCTTTCAAGAGTTTCTAAAAATGTGTTTGCTATTGCAAGCAGAGATGATGATACTGAATTATTTTTCATAGGAGTGGTCACGAGTTTTGCTAAGCCATCTGTATTCTTTAGCTTGGTTCCCTATGGCAAATATTTTTAAGATGGACAAGTGGGTTAGGGGTTTGCATCCGTGAAACATCTCTCCTCTGCCCAAAGTTAGTTCATATGAGGATCAAACCAAAGTACTTTAGGCCAAGAGTTTGTGGTTTGAGTCCTGGCTTTCCCCTTAACTATGTGACCTTGGGCAAGTCACATGCCTCCTCTGGCTTCCTCATGTGTAAAGCAGTAGTAACTCATTTCTGTGAAGTACAATCCAGTTCTCAAACATTTTAATATGGTGTGTCATTTGAGGAGCATAATGTTTATTTCATCTCTCTCACAGACCTGTTGAAAAGAGCAAATCAAATGAGATACGTATTTCAAATTATTTTCTAAACTGTAAACTCTATGTAAATTTTAGATGGTAAATTCACAGATTTAATTTAGCTTTGTGAACAACTTTCTGAGCTAAGTAGCCCAAACCAAATTAAAGGTGACTGAAATCTTTGCATCATTTTGAAGAATTAAGCAGAGGGAACTGGCTTTATTGTTGCAGAAGTGCATGGGGTCAGGAGGAAGGAATATTTTTCCAATAGACAGGGCACTAGAAGAGTATGAGAAGAGAAAGGTTACTGAATCTCCTTCCCAGGAATTCTGATGAATGAGAGACTTCATCTACCTCGGCTCAACTTAAATGTGTGTCACTGATGGGGCTGGAAAGGATTTGTTCTGCGATCTCTGGCCCTTCCTTGTCTTAAAAGCATTTGACTTTCCTAATTCAAAATAAATCCAGACCCAGCCACTGTTCCCTGTCAGGAATCTCTTCCCACCTTTGCTTCTGGTTGTTATTGAGCTCTGGAACCATGCAGTCCCCAGACATTTAGCTGAGCTTCTACCTAGATGAGAAGGTTGGCCTCCCAGCATGGTGACAGGGATCCAGAGCTACACATGGTAAGTCCCCTGAAATGCTGAGTCTTTTCCAAAATGTACCCTTGTTTCCATCTAGGGGTGTGAGATAAGAGACACAATGATTTGCAGCTGAAACATTTGATGATTAATGACCGTTATGGGCAGGAGTAGACTAAGCTTAACTTCAGATACTCAAAAGAGTTTCTGAAAGAATGCCCTTTGATTACTCTGTTTGTTTAGCTTTTTTAATAGATAAGAAATAAGAAATTAAATGACAACACGAGTTCATAAAAAATAAAAAGATTTTGTGAACGGTATATAGCTAATCCCCAAGTTAGTGTAAAGGTCAAGGAGCTCTAGAAGCTCACAGCCTCTGTGGAATGGAGTTGAGAGACTCTAGTTTGTATAGTGTTTCTTGCTGCTTTAAGGTTTTGATAATCTGATGTATGTGAAAGGCCTTTGTTAACTGTTGAGTTCTGTAAACATAAGAGGACTTATTTTAATCTATATAGACTGAACCTGTTTCATCTCTTCATAGTGGCATTGCCTTTAAAAATCCATTTTATTAGTTTATTATTTTTTTAAACTGAATTCGAAAATATATCATGTGGCTTGGAAGCTCTCTTTGCGGTGGACTGTGTTCTTCCTTCTTCTGTCAATCACTGCACTGGGAAAAGACCCAAGCATAGACCTGCTAGTGGCATGCAAGATCGGTCCTTTGCCCCATGGGGTAAACAGGACTGAAGAAGTTGCTGAGCCTAGTCTCAAAAAGAAAAAAGTATAGCTTCATAAAAAGTCACGTTGCATTCTTTGTGAAAGGAGGTTTGGAGTTCTGGGGAAAGAACACAGCGTCCGAGGTAATAGATGTGGATGTTGGGGCCAGCTGTGTTAGCAGCTGAATGAATGACCTTGCAAAGGTGCTTACCTGCCCTGGACCTCAGATTTCTTATCTGAACAGATGACGGAATTAGACTAGCCAGCCTCTAAGATTTTATTCCCTTAGCTATTACGTTCTTGGAGCCTCTGAAAACAGAATGCCTTGTGTCTTTTCAGTGGGCAAAACGGTCTTTCAGAAATCATTGTCTGACTTTCCTGAAAACTAGTGAAAGTGAAAGTTTGAAAAGAACAGAGAACAAAGCTGCCTGATCAAATGGGAGAGAAGATGGAAGTACAGGGACATGGAAACGTGGGAGGAACTGAGAGATTTGTGACCCCTAATAGAATTGGAATAGGATTTGGAAGGTGATTTTCTTTTGTTTTTTGAGACAGGGCCTCACTCTGTCACCTAGGCTGGAGTCCAGTGGCATGACCACAGTTCACTGCATGCAGCCTTGACCTCCCTGGGCTCAGGTGATCCCCCCACTTCAGCCTCCTGAGTAGCTGGAACTACAGGCATGTGCTACCATACCTGGCTAATTTTTGTAATGTTTTTAGATACGAGGTTTACCATGTTGCCCAGACTGGTCTCAAACTCCTGAGCTCAGGCAGTCTACCCACCTCAGCCTCCCAAAGTGCTGGGATTACGGATGTGAGCCACCATGCCAGGCCTGGAAGGTGTTCTTAAGGTCTGGAAGAACACCCCGACTTATCCTACCAAAACAGTTGGACAGATTTCAGTGAAAAATCACAAAAATTGGCAGGACCTTAAGGGATCTTCTTGCCCTTTCCTCTTGACTCCAATAAGGGTGTCTCTTAAGCTAGTAAAGACAGGCTGAGGGCCTCTCCCATTTTCAGTTGTCTGTGGAGAGTGATTCCATGAGTTCAACAATTAGAAATCCCTTTGGATACGAAAATTCCTCTGCCAGGATTTAAAACCATTTTATTGTTTTTCTATTCTGACTTCAGCATAGGCCTTAAAGTCACTAGTATCCCTCTATTACCTTTGTTGACTCCCTTAAGATTTTCCTCCTTATTTTAAAGAATAGCAAACTAAGACATGAATGTGTGAGAAAGGGGCTTTGAAAAGGTAGAGTGAAATAATTTCAGAGTCTTGCTTTCCAGCCCTTGCTCCTTTCTCTCCATTACTTGGGAGCAGCCCCTACAAAATGGTGTGATGGGATCTGTAGTCAACAGTCACAGCCTGGCCTCAAATCACATAGGGAGCCAATCCAGCAGCCCTCCAGGTGATGACCTGTGATCTGTGATGCCTGACAGTTGGCTGGTTGGACTCAAAATGTTTATCAGATGGCTCAGTGCCCAGCACAGTTCTCAATGTTCTGAGAGATAATACATGAGAATGTAGAGCTTACATTCTTTTTTTTGTTTTTTTTTTTTGAGATGGAGTCTCGCTCAGTTGCCCAGGCTGGGGTGCAGTGGCATGATCTTAGCTCACTGCAGCCTCTGCCTCCAAGCGATTCTCTGCTTCAGCCTCCTGAGTAGCTGGGATTACAGACACATGCCACCACACCTGGCTAATTTTTGTATTTTTAGTAGAGACGGGGTTTCACCATGTTGGCCAGGCTGGTCTCGCACTCCTGACCTCAAGTGAACCGCCCACCTAGACCTCCCAAAGTGCTGGGATTACAGGCACGAGCCACTGCGCCCGGCCTCAAGCTTACATTCTTGTTGGGAAATGTTATTAACAAAACAACACAAAATAAAAAGATGGCACATAATTGCTGAATTGTTGTGTATACCAAAATGTACATTTAGAAAAGATCCAAAGGTTGGTGCTAATGAGAGTAGCCATAGGTGGAGTAGTTAGGAATTATTCAGGTCGAAGAAAGAGAGGAGGCCGTTTCAGACTAGAGAAGCAACGTAAGCAAGGCTCTATCTAGAGTAGCACCAACACCGTGTGGTCTGCAAGTGTTAGATGATTCCAGAGCAGAGAGAAAGTAGATTGATAAGGTGGGTAGGGTAGGGAGAATAAAGGGATTCAGGCTTTATGTGATAGGAGAAGGGGAGCCAGGGAAGGTTTCTATATCATACAGTGATAAAAATAGTGTTTCAAGAGAGAATTCTGATATTAATATATAGAGCGGAAGAGAGCTTGGGGTTAGGATGCCTAGGAGTTTTGTAGCGATCTTAGGAAAAGACAATGAGCTTCTGAATCAGAATGGTTATGGTGGGGACAAAGAGGAGTGGCAGGATTCCTAAGACATTTTGATAGCAGAATTAACCAGTATTTTAAGGCCGAATCAATTTTTTTTTTTTTTTTTTTTTTTGAGACAGAGTTTCGCTCTCCTTGCCCAGACTGGAGTGCAGTGGCATGATCTTGGTTCAATGCAACCTCTGCCTCCTGGGTTCAAGCAATTCTCCTGCCTCAGCCTCCCAAGTAACTGGGATTACAGGCCCCTGCCCCCATCGCTGGCTAATTTTTTTTGTATTTTTAGTAGAGACGAGGTTTCGCCATATTGACCTGGCCAGTCTCAAACTCCTGACCTCAAGTGATCCGCCCACCTCCGCCTCCCACAGTGCTGTGGGCTTACAGGCATGAGCCGGGGGGCCCTGCCCTGAATCAAATTTTATTCCTAAATTTATGAGACTGGTGGACTAGGAAAAAGGTAGTGCTATTGATAGAATAGGGTCTTCAGTAAAAGTCATTTTGTCTGCCATTGATACCTAGCAATTTACTGAATACGGTGGATACTTAACCTTCCTAAGATCCTTAGGTTAGGCCATTTCTACCAAATAGTTGTAGAGTTCTTCAATACAACCTTTTAAGAGAAGTGGGAGTCCAGGCTCAGTGGCTCACGCACTTTTTAATCCTGACGCTTCGGGAGGTTTGTGGATTACCTGAGATGAGGCATTTGAGACCAGCCTGGCCAGTATGGTGAAACCCCGTCTCTACTAAAAATACAAAAATTACTCGGGTGTGGTGGTGTACACCTGTAGTCCCAGCTACTTGGGAGGTTGAAGCAGGAGAATCACTTGAACCCAAGAAATGGAGGTTTCAGAGAGCTGAGAAACCTGCACTCCACCCTGAGCAATAGAGCAAGACTCCATCTCAAAAAAAGCAAACAAACCAAAAACAACAAAAAAGAAAAGTGGGCAGAATCAGTTTTGGGAGCTCCCTTAGGAAGTTGGGTCATGGTTTGAGGAGATGAGCATATATCTGATGGATCCTGATTAATCAGCTGTATCTCATTCCCACATAGCTGACCAAGCTCCAGGGCTGGAGGGCCATCTATGTAGAAGGCATTCTAGTAGCCTAATGTGGAGAACATAGGACTTTAAGTGAGCCCCAGCTCAGTGGCTGACTAGCTGTGTGATCAGGATAATGCGTGTAAAAGCATTTTGTGAATTCCATGGTGCCAAACATATGGTGAGTGTTGTTAAAGCATTTGGATTGGCAGGGACCCCAGATTGTCCTAAACTCTCCTCAGCTGCTACTAGAATACTAGAATGCTTGGGTTACCCTCAGTCCTGTGCTGATTCTCAACTAAGCATGGACAGGCATGGTGTGGGACTGTACTGAACAAACACAGGACAATAGTTAAAAATCAGGGGCCTAAGCACTCATCCCAAGACAGATCCTTTGCTAGACACACACAGTGTCTTTCCTTTCTAGCCCAAGCTCCCCAGCTTGGGATTCATGACTTCTTTTTTCAGTTTAGCCCACATCTCACTAATCATAGGTCACATTACTGTATGTACCCTGTCACCCTGCTTCAGGTAGACCAGCCTGATTTCTCGGCCCGCATCCCTCTTTGCACACCTTTGTATCAGTGTTCTCTGTCTTCCCCCAACTCCATTGCTCTTATTTCCTCAAGGAAGCCTTTGCTGGTTAATATCACCAAACCTACACATTTATATTATTCAGCATTCCTTTTGAACATACATACAGCAGTTCAACTCTGATTTACTTGTACAAAATAATTTGTGTAAAAGTTCTGGCAGAATATCTTAGCACATGGTAGACTGTTGTGTTGGTTCTATTCCACTCTTTTATATGGTTCTTGTGTTTTATCCTCTTCCTAAGGGTTCAAGAGCAGCGTCTCCTCATTGTTCTGGATTGTCTTCTTCGGCCCAGCTTAGTTCTCTTTAGACAACTAAGAGTTGTCCCTACGTGTTCTTTCCTGACACAGAATGTAGCTCATTCTTGGAATTGCTGATTCCTTCTATGCCTAGCCAGGGGATTTTAAGAAAGCAAGCTCTAAACACTCTTGCCAGGAACTAAGTTCTCATTGGGTGCTAGGTCTTTGGTACTTGGTGTTTCTTCCAGGGACAGAGCAGCCTTGTTGGGGTTGCCTGCCTTCAGCCTCTCAGAGTTCTGGGGATTTCCCCATTGGCGGCTTGGTTTCCGGGCTGCCTTTCCCTGCAGGGGTCTGATGGGCACAAGGCCTACCCTGCCATTGTCCCGCCTGCCCCAGGCTGGCCCCATTCATTTCCCAGAGCAGAGCCTTCAGAAGCTTCCCCCCAAGAGACTGCTGCTGCAGAGAAAGGCCACTGTTGTTCTGGGGGGAGGTGGCTGGAGAGAGTGTAGTAAATAGCTGAGTGAATAGGACCTTGTGTGCAGCTAGAACCACAGACCCTCTTCCCCTCAGAGCCCTAGGGAGAGGGGGAAAAAATACCACTAGGATTTCAGTGTCTTCACAGGAACAGCGTTTCAGGTTTGGGAACATTCATGCCACCCCTCAAATAAGAAGCTTGGTCTGTTTAACAAGTCAACACTTACCGTAGTGCTAGACATCAAGGATTCAACCAGAATACATTGCATACATTGCCCTTAAGGAGCTTATGGTTTTGTGGAGGGAGACAAAAGTAAGTATGATAGCACCCAAACTTATTCCTGTGGTAATAGTTGAAGCACTGGGAGAGACACCTAAAGAAGGTTTCCTAGACGGAAGGACCTTTACATTGAGGCCAAAAAATAAAAGCCAGGCTGGACAAAGAGAAAATCGAGGCAGAGGGAGCAGCAGGTACAGAAGCCTCAAGCAAGAAAGGAGCATGGTGTTGTGAGAATTGCAAGTGGCTGGGATCTGTAGTGAGACCATAGAACCATTAATTAGATGAAACTGGAGAAAAGGAAAATGAGTAGGACAGGGCCTGAGGACCACGTAATGCTCTGTTCTAGAGGCTTTGGACTTGCTGCTGAGGGCAGTGGATGACCATTGTGAGATTTTAAATAGGGGGTGACATGATCAGATATGTTTTTACAAAAGCAAGATCATCCTGGCTACAATGTAGATGTGGAATTAAAAGAGTGAAAGAGTGGAGAGAGGGAAGATGGGTTAGGAGACCTTTGCAGTAACCTGGACAAGAGATGAGTGTGGTCTCTGCTACAGAAGTGACTTTGGCGGAGATGGAGAAAAATGAGAGATCAGAGATTACGAGGTTGATTATGTGGGCATGGGGGAGGCAGGGATTATATGGGGATGAAGGAGAGTGTGGGGCAAGGATGACACCCTTACTCTTGTCTTGGGCTACTGGGTAGTACTATTCAATAAAAAAAAGGAACTCTAGGAAGAACATAACATGGTTGAGGGAGAGAGGAGGAGAGGGGTCAGCATCCCTTTGGACATGGTACGTTTGAAGTGCCTGTGGGAGATCCAAGGAAAGATGTTCAGCAGACAACTGGAGCTTGGGCTGGAGGTCAGGAGGGTGTTCTGGGATAGAGAATCATATTAGCAGGTCATCAACACCTACCAAGAGCAGTGGAGGCATAAGAGTGTCCAAGGGCAGGGTATAGAGAGAGGAGAGGGCTGTGCACAGAACCCTGAGAGGCATACATTTAAAAGGGAGGTGAAGGAAGGTGAGCCTGCGGAAGAGCCTGGCAGGGAGTGACAGAAGGAGCCAGGGCAGTGAGGTGCCTCTGGAGTGAAGGGAGGGAGGGATTAACCATGTCAAGTTCTCCTAAGAGGTCATGGACAAAAAGGACAGAGAAATGCCTGGACTTAGTAACTAGGAGGATGTTCATGACCTCGGTGAGTGATACCTGGGCAGGAGCAAGGGCAGGAGCCAGTTTGCAGCGGATCCAAGTGAGAACAGGAGGTGAGGAAATGGTGATGGACACAGGCTAGTCAGTTCTTTCATGAAGTTTCATCAGAAAGGAAAAACAAATGTAACTCCTGGTCCTATCAGTAGGACTTTAATTTTTTCAAGGTAGGAATGTATTACCCTAGGTTAGAGGTGCTCAACCTTTAGAATACTTTAGAATCAGCTGGAGAACTTGTTAAAATACAGGTCTGTGGGCCCCATCCCAAATGTCCCGACTCTGTGTGTTTGAGCTGAGGTTGGGGCCTGAGGATCTGCGTTGTTACCAACTTCCCAGATGATGCCAGTGCTGGCATTCTGTGCTTCCAGAGTCACTGCCTTATGACATCCATGCTCTTAACAGACTCTTTTTATGTTCTTAGAACAGAACTTTTGTTCATTGTCTATTTCAAAACTTGTTAGTGGCTCTACTCTGCTGGGAATTGCTTCAGTGGATTGTGAATACCTTGGAGCAGACTGGTCGTTTTGTAAGCTTAACGTAAGCTCCCCATCTGGGAAACCTTGCTTAGCCCATTTCTGCCTACCTCTGACACAGATGCAAATAAATCCTGTCTACTAGAGATCTCTAAGGATGGTGGGTTTACAGGATTTTTTTGTGATTTCAAAATTAAAGCCCAGAAGAGTCATACACTAAATAAATGTCAAAGCTTATAGTAAATGTCAAAATCAAATATACATAATTTTAATAATTCAGTTTTGGGTTAAGAGAGAGAATAAATTTCCTCAAACTGATCCCAGGTTCTGAATTTTCCAGTGGGAAGGATCCTTGGAATGTCATCGTTGCCTCTTAGAATGTTGTTAGAGCTCTTAAAACGTGCTTCCTGCACTGAAAGAGCTTACAGCCCCAGAACATACTTCCACAGAGTGGTAGGTTGTTCTACCCCTGTGGGAGTCCACACCCCCACTATGGCTTCTCTGCTCAAGGGGTGGGAGTAGGGATCCCACGCAGTTCTGGGGTTCTATTCTAGAGCCTTTGCCACTTTCCTTGAAATTGGGTTCAGGACCACACAGCTGTGGTTTCTGAGAGTCCCCTTACCTTCAAGCCTCTTCCTCCTCTTCTGCTTTTCCTTTTTTTGCCCTGTGCATCAGTGGGGCCATTTCTCATCATTTCCAGGTTCTCCAGAGCGATGGCTCTGAGTCTGAGATGCAGGTGTGGGTCAGAGGATAGTGGTAGGGACATGACACGGCCTGGAAGTTCCTGTGCCAGAGGGTTTCCTAAATAACACTTCGGGCCTTAGGATCATTTAATTAAGCAATCGGAAACCCAGAGGAAATCCTAGTTCTCTTAGTTCAGTCTAGTTCAGGGCTGATAGCTACACTTCTGCTGTAGCTCATGCCTGCAGACATGTCCTTTTACTGGTCCTGAACTTGAGGCGTGGCAGGTTGAGGAAGAACTGGGCAGGACATAGGGGGAGAGACCACTCCCTCATTAAGATCTTACTTCCCATTTGTTGTTCTGGCCTATGGGAATTTTAAAATTCATTTAACACATTTACCGAATACCTATTACATGTTAGGCAACATTCCAGGCACTGGGGATAGATACACTGGAACTTTTGTTCTGTTGGGGCAAGACAGACAACAAGCAAGTGTGTAAAATTATTATGATTAGTTGTGATCCAATGTATAAATGCATTTTGTAAGACCTGGGTTTATGACTGCTGTGGGAGAGGCAGGAGGAAAGATGTGACAGGTTTAAGGAGGAATTACAGTCAAGGAGAGAAGTCAGTTTTTAAAGCGGGGGTGGGGGGGGGACATAATTCATGGGAAGAGAAGGATGAAAGCTTGAGGACCAAGATGAGAGTGCAGTGATAATGAGGCTGCTTTGTATTTCTGTAGCACACTATGTAGTTGGCAAAGTGTCTTTTGTCCATTGAGGTGGTCCAGGGCAAGCATTTTTTCATTTTCATTTTATAGATAGGGAAACATGCCCAGGGAGGCTGTAGTAACTTGTTTAAGGTCTACAAACTAAAAAGTAATGGAGTTGGAATTTAAAAAAAAAAAAAAATTTCTGTGCCTACTGAGCCCTCACCTAGTGCTGTTCCTCTTTTGCTGTACCCCTGTCAAGGCTTGGTGGTAAAAATGTGTAATTCTTAAGGGAGCCAGACATCAGATTTGCCTGAAAGTAATGAAAGGTAGCCTCTAAGAAAGAGGTAGATAAACCAGGAGTCAAGTCCCCCAAGTTTTTCTGTCTCTTCCCAACACAATCTCCTTGTCCATGGCCCCTTTAGGACCTGAGGTTTGCATTCACTGTCTAAGAAAAGGATAACTTCCTGCCTTTTGCCTCGTCATTGGTTAATGGTGGGGAGAGTGGCACGCTGGGGCCTGGTAAAGTTTCTGTGAGTCTGGGAATGACGCAGTCTCCTCAGAAGTGGCTCAGCACTCTACCACTTAGCAGTGCAGCGTCTTTAAGCTACTCAGGGACCCTATCTTTGTGCACACTATGGTGCCTGGGACTGCGTAGTGAATGGATGCTCAGGATAGCTTTATTGAAAAAAAGGATACAATTTTTTTAGTTAACAGCTTTATTGAGATATACCGTACCATAAAATCCACTGCTTTAGAGTGTACGGTTCAGTGATTTTTAGTATATTCACAGAGTTGTGCAGCCATCATCACTGTCTAATTCCAGGACATTTTAATCACTCCCAAAGAAACCTTGGCCCATGAGCAGTCACTCCTCATTGCCTGCCTCCCCCAGCCCCTGAAAACCACTAATCTACTTTTTGTCTCTATGGTTTGGCCTATTCTGAACATTTCATGTAGATGTAATAATGCAGTATGTGGTTTGTTGTGTCTGGCTTCCTTCACTTAGCAGGATATTTTAAAGATTTAACCATGTTTTAGTATGTATAAGTACTTCATTCTTTTTATGGTTGAATAATATCCCACTGTATGGATAGACTCGTTTTTGTTTATCCATTTATCAGTTCGTGGACATTTGGGTTGTTTCCACTTTTTGACTATTATGCATAATACTGATAGGAACATTTGTGTGCAGGTTTTTGTGCGGACATACGTGTTCATTTCTCTTGGGTGTATATCTAGGAGGGGACTTGCTGATCATTTGGGAACTCTGAGGAACTGCCAAACTGTCTTCCAAAGTGGTTGCACCGGCAGGCACGGTGGCTCACACCTGTAATCCAAGCACTTCAGGAGGCTGAGGCAGGTGGATCACCTGAAGCCAGGAGTTCAAGACCAGCCTGACCAATATGGTGAAACCCCATCTGTACTCAAAATACAAAAATTAGCTGGGCATGGTGGCAGGTGATTGTAATCGCAGCTACTCAGGAGGCTGAGAGGTAGGAAAATCGCCTAAACCTGGGAGGCGGAGGTTGCAGTGAGCTGAGATTGTGCCGTTGCACTCCAGCCTGGGCAACAGAGTGAGAGTCCGTTTCAAAAACAAAAACCAAAGTGGTTGCACCCTTTTACATTCCCACAAGCAATATGTGAGGGTCCAGTTTTTCCATATCTTTTTTTTTTGTTTTGAGAGAGGGTCTCACTTCAGTTGCCCAGGCTGGAGTGCAGTGGTGCAATCTCGGCTCACTGCAGCCTTGACCTCCCGGGCTCAGGTGATTCTCCCACCTTAGCCTCCTGAGTAGCTAGGACTACAGATGCACGCTCCTAAACCCAGCTAGTTTTTTGTAGTTTTAGTAGAGACAGAGTTTCACCGTGTTGCCCAGCTGTTCTCGAACTGCTGGATTCAAGTGATCCGCCCACCTCAGCCTCCCAAAGTGCTGGGATTACAGGCATGAGCCACCAAGCCCAGCCAGTTTCTCCGTATCTTTACCAACACTTACTGTCTTTCTTTTTGATTATAGCTAGCCTTTGGGTGTGAAGTGGTATCTCACGGTGGTTTGGTTTGCATTTCCTTAGTGCTTAAAGATGCCAAGTATCTTTTATGTTGATTATTTGCATATTTTCTTTGGAGAAATATGTACTCACATCCTTTGCCTATTTAAAAATTTGGGTTGTGCTTTTGTTGTTGAGGAATGGATACAGTTTTAAGCTAAGTCATTTAACCTTTCCTAGCTTTACTTTTATCGATTGTGAAGTGGGAAAGTTGGATTTGATCTCTTGAGATTCATTCAAATCTAATTTATTTAATCTTTGGCAATTTAGTCACTCTTTCAGGGTTCTACTCACCACTATGTTGCGGTCCAGTCTGTTTATTGGGGGTGTGAATTTTACGTTGAATGAATCTAGGTTTCCTGCTAACTTAACCCTTCTAAGCCTGTTTTTCCCTTTGGAAAATGAGGGAAAAAAGTATTTCTTTCATGAGGTTCCTCTGAAGATTAAATAACAATAATGCATGTGAAGTGCTTAGCAAAATACCTGATGTAGTTAAGAATTCACTAAATGTCAGCTATTATTACTATATCATTACTTCACGTCTTGTAGCCTCCGCTTGGCAAGCCAGTTGTTCCCCATCCCCTGGATGTGACTTGCCTGTCCTGCTCTTAGAGCTTTTGCACAGATCAGCATTGTTCAGTTTATCCGTTGCTCCCCAACAGGGGCTTGACATAATTCTAATCATTTATTTTGTTCAGAATTCTGGAGGCTGACTGGGCTGAGCCAAGCAGTTGTTCTCACTTGAGGTCTCTCATGCAGTTGTAGTCATATAGGGACAGGGCTGGACTTCCAAAGGCTTCTTCACTCTGGCACCCTTGCTGGGAGGACTCAAACAGCCGGGGCTTGAAACAGCTGGAGCCCTTCAGGGGTCTCTCTTTCTCTCCCCCACCACCCTTTCTCTGGAATCTCTAGGTTATCTTTCTCCATGGCCACCTCAGAGTAGCTGTCTTCTTACAAGGAGGATGAAGGCTCTCAGAGCAAGCATCACAGGACATTTGCAGAGGTGATGTCTTGATGAGCTAGTCTGGGGGATCCGTTAGTTGAGGCAGTCACAAAGGCCAGCCCAGGATGGGGAGAAGACATAGACGCCACCTCTGATGGGCAGTGGTAAGGCTCTGGAAAAGCATCAGGGATGGGAGCTACTGTTGCAGTTACTTTTGGAAAATTCATTTGCCACAATTATTTAACTCCTTTATTGTTAATTTTTGTCCATCCTCTCCTTCAAATACAAGTCCGAAATTAACTTACTAGTGAAGTCGTACCTTCTCAACTCTCTTTGATGTGGATTTCTTCTTTTTCCTTTAGCTCTCACCATGTAGGTTCCTTTTGATTTTTGTATGACATCCGATTATCTTTTCTTGTGCCTCTGTTACCTGTAAATACTCCCACAGTACCCACAACCAGATAGTACTGCTTTTTTTTTTTTGAGACAGGGTGTCACTCTGTCGGCCAGACTGGAGTACAGTGGCACAATCTTGCTCTTGGCTCACTGCAGCCTCAACTTCTTGGGTAGCTGAGACTACAGGCACATGCCACCACACTCAGCTAATTTTTCTATTTTTTGTAGAGACAGGGTTTTTCCATGTTGCCCAGGCTGGTCTCAAGTGATGGTGGGCTCAAGCGATCCTCCTGCCTCAGCCTCCTAAAGTGCTGGTATTACAGTGAGCCACTCCACCCTGTAATCCTAGCACTTTAAGTAATGTGGACCAGCTACCTGAAAGAGTTTACTAAAAATCTCCAATTAAGGTTTTTTTCAGTAACCTTAATCATCTAGTGATCAAATGTTGACTGGTTCTCTCTGTGTTAAAAATTGTCATGCTTTTTCAGACTGACCCCCAACCCTGGTCCATCCTGCACTTTAGGGAAGCCCACATTCCACCCCTTTGTTTTCTCACATTCTGTCACATCTAGGCATAACTGATAGACGGTGGCCCAGGAGATATCCGTCATAATAATTAGCATTTGTTCAGCACTTTACTGATTTTGGAAAGTGCTTTAAAAACAGGCATTCTGAAACATAGCTGTTATGGCTATTATTCTCCTTTATAATAAGAAAAGCTGAGGCTCCCAGGAGTTGGTACCTGAAATCACATGGTATTGAACCTATGCTTTGACCCTAAATCCTGAGCTTCCTCTCCTTGCTTGAGGAAGGCCACCGATTTGGCCCCACTGGATCTCGGAAATTGCCTTCTACCTTCCAGTCTTTGTTGAGGGTATTGGACTCTGATGAAATCTCTTCCTTCTACACTTCTAGCCCTACCTTCTCTATGATAGTCATCTGGGTGATCTGGGACTCAGAGCTTTGTTTTCCTTGCATGGTCTTGCCTCTGCTGTTTTGACTGTTTACCCTGGGGACTGTGTTGCTTGGGCACCCTGTGAGCTTGGTTAATTTGAAAAATTGCACTCCCATTAGGGGAAACCGTGCGTGCGTGCGTGCGTGCGTGCGTGAGTGCGTGCATGGAGTATGATCTAGGAAGACAGTCTGAGAGATAGTGCTTAATAAAATAGGAAGCACAGGATGGGCAAAAGGACAGGAAGGTAGCCAGACAAAGTAGAGAAAAAATCTCCCAAAATGGTAACTTTAAAGTTCTCTTTTCTTCATTGGAGGAGAGAACAGGCAGATGCAAAAGCGATGTTGTCTCTGCCTCTGTCTCTGCTGGTATCCGCACCTGACTGCACACTGGCACTTACTCACTGAGGGTTGGCTTCATTTTATTTCCTGTCTTGATGATCAAATACTTGGTGATTGTAGTTAGGCTGTTGTTGCAAGAACCAAGATATAAACCAGGCAAAGAATAAAAATCCGCTTAATATAATAATCCTTGCAGTACCAAGCATTATACAGCGTTTTTATTCTTCAAAGCACTTTCTATCTATTGTTATACCTACCCTCATCACAGACTTGTGAGGAACAGCCTGGGCATGATGAAGGAGCCATCTCCTGCCAAGTGACTTAGTTTCCCTTTTCTTGTCTCCTTCCTTCTGCCTGGGTTCCTCTAGGACACACTTTTTTGACAGTTCTTTCCAGATTTTGAAATTGGTCCCTTCTGGTATAACTCAGCTCCTTTATCTGTCCTCCCATGAATAGAGTCCCTTCCCTCCCTGATAGTAATTAACAGGGGAGCCTGCTCATCTGTGCGGCTGCCTAGTCTGTCATCATCAATCTCACGGAGAACCCTTTATATGAAAGCTACAAGATTAGAAAATAAATTGGCTAGGGCAGAAAGATTACCAACTCAGGCTAGGAACCTGCATGTTCAGGAAGACGTAGGGGAGGGGGGTGAGAGGGAGGGATGAGATAACTAGCGGGCAGCCCTGATCCTCCTGGAATCCAAGGTCCTTTTTCCCTCTCTACTAGATTTATACCCCGTCTCATTGCAACTACCATTGTCTCAGTCAGCATCTACACCTGCTTTGTATTGTGTGCTCATTTCTCTTCGACATGCATTGGGGAAGATAATACAGACAAGTGGTACTTGCCTTTAGGGAATCTTGAGCTTGTTGGAAAGGCACCTGCAAAAGAACTAAGAACCTGGAAGCAGCAGCTTCACTTGAAGAGCAGAGTAAAGGCACCACAGCCCACAGCAGGAGTGCTTACTGTCTGTACCATAGGTTTGGTAGAGATAACAAATCTCCCATCTTTCTAATTTTACTTTCAGGTCTTATTTGGCAGTTAATGACTTCAGCAAGAGATGTTCGTAGATCCTAAGTGGATGTTCTATACTGTGCTAGACAGAGGTTGTAGGGATTTAATTTATAAGCATATAGTTAACATGGGGTATGTGTTCAAAAAATAGGAAAGGAATAATCACTCCAGATGCCAGAGGAGTGACATATCTAAGACACATTTTAAAAAGTTTTCTCTGGTATTATGAATAGACAGGGGGTTCAAGAGAAAACATAAGAGAGCTATTAAACTATTACAGTAATCTAGTCAAGAGATGATGGGCATAATTATGGAGTTAAAAATCTGTTGTTTTGACTGTGGCACAGATACAAACTTCTTTAACTGTGGAGAAAGATAGGTTCTTGTGTGTGTTGTTTTTTTTCCTTTCCCCCATGCATTGTATCTTTAATACAGCTTTTGGTCAAAGATGAAAAGGAGATTATTATAAATGTGCCCTCAAGTCAAGATATAAATACATTGAAACGTATTTACATAACATCGCAGGCTGAGTACCACCTATACCTGCAGACAAGTTTTTTGAGGATTAGTGAATTGGCTGATTTAATTGCTACTTCATCTAACCTTCATGACTTCACAATCCATAGCCATTTATTTTGTATCATAATAATCCCTTGTGTATGTGCAGCACCTGCAGTTTTATCGTTGGAGTATTTTCATATATATTCTTGTATAACAGCTACTCGAGATCTAATTCATATGTCATCAGATTCACCTAAGGTTGTGCAACCATTATCACTGTCTATAATTGCAGACATTTTCATCACCCCAAAAATAAACCTCAAGCCTATTAGCAGTCACTTTCCGTTCCCCCTCCCTACAGTCCCAGGCAACCACTAGTCTACCTTGTCTCTATTGGATTTGCCTATTTGGGGCATTTCATATAAACGGAATTATACAAAATGTGGCCATTCGTGTCTGGCTTCTTTCATTAAGCATGATACTTTCAAGGTTCGTTTTGTTGTAGCATGTGTCAGTACTTCACTGTTTTTATGCCAATTCACGTCCTTTTGTGTGGATGTACCACTTTCTGTTTATCTGGCCATCAGTTGATGGATATTTGTTTCTCCTTTTCGGCTACTATGAATAATGCTGCTATGAACATTTGTGTATGAGTTTTATGTGGGCATATGTTTTTATTTCTCTTGGTTGTATATGTAGGAGGGGAGTTGCTGGATCATATGGTAACTCTGTGTTTAGCACGTCGAGGAACTACCAAACTCTTCCAAAGTGTTTGCACCATTTTACATTCGCACTAGCAATTTGCGAGGCTTCCAGTTTCTCCACATCGTCTCCAGTAGTTGTTATTATCTATATTGTTTTTGTTTGTTTGTTTGTCTGTTTTTTTAAGACAGAGTCTTGCTGTCACCCAGGCTGGAGTGCAGTGGCACGATCTTGGCTCACTGCAACCTTCACCTCCCGGGTTCAAATTATTCTCCAGCCTCAGCCTCCTGAGTAGCTGGGATTATAGGTGTGTGCCACTGCGTCTGGTTAAGTTTTGTATTTTTAGTAGAGATGGGGTTTCACCTTGTTGGCCAGGCTGATCTCAAACTCCAGACCTCAGGTGATCTGCCCGCCTCGGCCTCCCAAAGTGTTGGGATTACAGGCGTGAGCCACAGTGCCCAGCCTATTATCTGTCATCTTATTATAGCTGGACAGTGGGCATAAAGTAGTATCTCATTTTGATTTGCATTTATTTAATGACTGATGATGTTGAACATCTTTTTAAGTGCTTATTGGCCATTTGTATATCTTATTTAGAGAAATTTCTGTTCACAGCCTTTGCCCATTTTTTTTATTTGGGTTATTTGTCCCTATATTGTTGAGTTTTAAGAGTTTTTTATAGATTCTGGATACTAGACCCTTGTCAGAGACATATGATTGGCAAATAATTTCTCCCATCCCATGTAGCATCTTTTCACTTTTTTTGAAGGTGTCCTTTGACACACAAGACTTTTTAATTACGTCTAATTTCTTTTTTCTTTTGTTGCTATGTTTTTGGTGTCATGTCTGAGAAACCATTGCCTACCTCAGAAGTCACAAAGATATACTCCCATGTTTCTTCTAAGAGTTCTGTAACTTAACTCTTATAGTCTGTGGTCCATTTTGAGTTAATTTTTATGTATGGCATGAGATAGGTGTCCAACTTCATACTTTTGCTGGTTGTTCCAGTACCATTTGTTGAAAAGACTATTCTTTTTCCATTGAATTGTCTTGCACCTTTGTTGAAAATCAGTGGACCCATAAATGTGATGGCTTATTCCTGGTTTCTCAGTTCCATTCCATTGATTTCTGTCATTATGCCAGTGCCACACTATAGCTTTGTAATAGGCTTTGAAATCAGAAAATGTGAGTTCTCCAACTTTGAGCTTTTTTCAAGATCATTATGGCCATTCTGAGCCACTTATATTTCCATGTGAATTTTAGGATCAGCTTGTCAATTTCTATCAAAAAAAATCAACAGGAATTTTGATAGGGATTGTATCAAATCTGTAGATAACTTTGTGGAGTAGTACCATCTTAACAATTTTAAACCTTCCAACCCGTAAACACGGATGTCTTCCCATTTATTTAGGTCTTTACTTTTTTCAGTGATGGTTTTAGTTTTCAGTGTACAAGTCTCGCACTTCTTTTCTCAGATTTATTCCTAGGTATTGTATTCTCTTTAGTGCTATTGCAAATGTAATTGTTTTCTTAATTTCATTCAGATTTTTCATTGCTAATATATAGAAATACGGTTGAATTCTCTATCTTGATCTTGCATCCTGTAACCTTGCTGACTTTATTTTTATCGTAATAGGTTTTGTTGTGGATTCCCTAGATTTTCTATATGCAAGATTATTCCATATATAGAGATAAGTTTTTCTTCTTCCTTTCCCATCTGGATGGCTATTTCTTTTTCTTGTCTAATTTCCCTGGCTAGACTCAGTACAGTGTTGAATAGAAGTAGTGAGAGTGGCCATCCTTAGTTTATTCCTGATCTTAGGGAGAAAGCATTCAGTTTTTCACCATTAAGTATAATAGTTTTGGCTTTTTTATACATGATGTTCATCAGGTAGAGGATTTCTATTTCTAGTTTGCTGAACGTTTTTTTATTATAAAAGGGTGTTGGATTTTGTTAGATGCTCTTTTTACATTTATCGAGATGATCATGGTTTTGTTCTTTAATCTCTTAATATAGTGTGTTACACAAATTGAGTTTCATGTGTTAAACCAACCTTGCATTCCTGGGATAAACCCCACTTGGTCATGATAAAGAATACTTTATCTGTGTTGCTGGATTCAATTTGCTGATATTTTGATGAGGATTTTTGCGAGTCTTGTTTGATCCTTGAAACAACCCTATGGGATTAGGGTCCATATGAAGCAACTGAGGCATAAGTTGTTTGCCTGTGACCACATAGTGTCAAACTGAAACAGGAATGCAAGAGTTTTGAATTTAGTCTTTTTATCCACTGTTTCACATGGCCCCTCGTTTAGCATCTATAACCCACAGTTGATTCCATTTATTTAGACTATTTCCTTTTGTGAAACACCGTCATTACTGTCTTGTATTGAAAACTTCCATAGGGTGGTCTTGTTAATACCCCTGTCACATGGCCACCTAATTAGGGCTTAATAATGGTTGCATTTGAGGTGCTAGTGAAATTTACATCCTTGATGGTTATTATTTTGATTTTAAGTATATCCTTGTCATTGTCTCTTTTTTGATTCAGGAGCATTACAGGGCAAGGACATGGCTGTGATTCTGCTTTCTTTTTGGGTATTCAGCATTTGCCATCCTCAAATAAATACTTGATAAAGGTTTTAGGATTGGAAGGATGCATGTCTATAGTGCCCACCTGAAAACATCTAAGAACAGGTTCTGTTGGCCAAGGATCCACATGTCCTGAAATCTCCATGTTCTCTTCAGCCTATACTGTGTACCCCATCACATTGCTCCTTCTCTCCCTTCTTCCTACAGAGCAAATGGCATGTCAGAGACTGTAATTGCTGAGAATTTACAGACAGACTCTCAACATTAAATCTTTTGCTTTTGCCACCTTTTCTGATGTGTGCACAGGCTGCCTATTATACATTTCACGTTTAGATACCCAGAAAGGCTCTTTGGGGCAGCTTGGAAGAGTGGCTGGAGAGCACATGGACAAACATTTACGTGGAAGTATGTAACATTTTGCTGGCTTTTGAATTGTTTTGAATTCGAATGGATGCTTTTAAATTCTCAGTGCCTACATGTAATGCAATTGGCTTATCGATATCAGCATTGTAATTTATCCTTGTTGTGAACTCCTTAGCTCCTGCTGTAGTATGAAATAGGAAAAAAGTGACAGTTCATTTTAATGTTAGTCAAAGCCTGACATCCCTAAGAATATATCTGCTGCAAAACAGAACCCCATATTATATTACAAAGGCAAATGAGGAAGTGTTGTGTAAAAATTATCTGTCTTTGCCGATTATTTGTGTTGCCTCTCCATTAATGTGTGTTTGGAACTTGCCTGTGCATTAATTGATTAAATCATCTTATGTATGTACAAACAGATAAAATGCAAGAGTGTGTGTACATACTAAGATTTTCCTCCGTTTTAAATTCAAAGACCATAGCCTCATTTTAGGATCTACCAGCACTATGTCCTGGACAATAAATAGAATGTCTTGGGACAGCCTTAAATTACCACTAAAAAGAGCGAGTGCCTACATCTCTATGATTGAGTAAGGGAATGTTTAGTTCCTAATATAGACCCAGAATAATTTTTTTCTTAATGCTGTTTTTTTGTTTAATCACTTTATTAAGGTATATTTGATGTACAATAAATGTGCACATTTATATAATTTGATGTGTTTTGACATACATGCACATCTGTGACACTGTCCTCACAATCAAGATAAAGAACATACCCATCACCTCCAAAAGTTTCCTCATCTTCATTCCTTTGTAATCCACCTCTCTCCTTTTTTCCCCTCTCCTTTCCCTAGGCAACTGCTTGCCCCCTTTCTCTCACAATAGATTAGTTCAAATTTTCTGTAATTCTATGTAAATATAATCATACACTATATACTCATTTCTTGTCTTTTTTCACCCAACACAATTATTTTCCAGTTGATCTATGTTGTTGTGTCTATCAATAGTGTGTTCTTTTTCATTGCTGAGTAGTATTCCATTTTATGGGTAATTTGTATATTTGTTCACCTGTTCATGGACATAGGGGCTACTACAAATAAAGCTGCTGTGAGCATTCATGTACAGGTCTTTGTGCAGACGTGTTTACATTTTTCTTGTCTAAATCCTAGAAGAATGGCTGGGTCATATCGTAGATGTCTGTCTAATGTCATAAGAAATTTCCAAATTGTTTCCTAAAGTGGTTTTATAATTTTACATTCCCACTGGCAATCTATGCTCTTCCCAGTTGTTCGGTTTCCTGATCAACACTTGAAAATATCAGTCTTTTTCATTTTAACCATGTTAGTACCTGTATAGTGATATCTTATTGTGGTTTTAATTTGCATTTCCCTGATGACTAATAATTTGTATTATATAAATAAAAATATAAAATATAAATATGTGTCATTTTGCCTTGTATATATCTTCTTTTGTTGAAGTATTTGTTTGGGTCTTTTATCTATTTTATAAGTGGGCATATTGCCTAGTATTAATGCAGTTATTGAATTGTAAGGGTTCTTTATGTATTCTAACTGTAATTTCTCTGTAAGATATATTTTTACTACTATTTACTCCCAGTTTGTGGCTTGCTTCTTCATTTTTGTAGCAGTGTCTTTTAAAACTTGTTTAAATTTGCATACAGTGAAAACTTAGTCTTTTGAAGAACAAAAGTTCTTCATTTTGTTGAAATCCAGTATATCAGGTTTTTCTTTAATAGTTTGTACTCTTTGTATTTAATGAATAAATCTTTGCCAATTTCATAGCCACTAAGATTTTCCTACTGTGTTTTCTTCTAGACATTTTATGGTTCTAGCTGTTACATTTAGATCTATGATTTATTCTTCATTACTGTTTGTATACTGTGTGATATAAAGATTGAGGTTAATTCATTATTTTTTGCGTATGAGGCACCATTACTTGAAAAGCAAATTCTTTCCTCATTGAATTGTGTTGACATCTTTGCTGAAAATCAGTTGATCATATATGTGTGGTCCAGACTCTACTGTGTTCCATTGAGCTCTGTCAGTAACATTCTGATTTGATTATTGTAGCTTTATAATATGTTTTGAAATCAGCTAATCAAGTCTTCCAATGTTGTTCTTCTGTTTTCAGAATTATTTTAGTAGTCTAGGTCTTTTTTATTTCTATATAGATTTTGGAATCAATTTGTCAAAAGTGCCTTATGGGATTATGATTGGGACTGTGCAGAAACCATAGATCGGTTTCTGATCATAGAGAGAATTGGCATTTTAACAATATTCAGTTTGTTAGCCTATAAACATCACGTATTTCTTCTTTTATTTAGGTTATTAAGTTCTCTCAGCAGTGTTTTGTAGTTTCTAGTGTCAAGTATTATACATTTCTTATCAAACTTATCCCTAAGTATTTCATATTTTTGAGGCTATTTTAACTGGTAGTATTTAAATGTCAATTTTCATTTATTTTTGTTGATACGTATAAACATGGTTGGTTTTTTTTTTTTTTTTTTTTTTTTTTTTTTTTTTTTGAGACAGAGCCTTCCTCTGTCACCAGGCTGGAGTGCAGTGGCATGATCTCGGCTCACTGCAACCTCCACCTCTCAGGTTCAAGTGATTCTCCTGCCTCAGCCTCCCAAGTAGCTGGGACTACAGGCATGCACCACCACACCCAGATAATTTTTGTATTTTTGGTAGAGATGGGTTTTACCCTGTTGGCCAGGATGGTCTCAATCTCTTGACCTTGTGATCCGCCTTCCTCAGCCTCCCAAAGTGCTGGGATTACAGGAGTGAGCCCCTGCACCCAGCCCACAGTTGATTTTTTATATGTAGATTTCATATCCTGAAACCTTGCTAAATTTACCTATTAGTTCTGTCATAGCTTTTTTGTTCATTCTCTATTTAGAATCAGCTTATTTGATTCTAAGTCATGTTGTCTGCAAATATGACAGTTTTACCTCTTCATTCCAATCTGTATGTTTTATGAGTTTTGGAGAAAATCAGGCTGTTAGAACTTCTTGCTAGACCTTTGGAGCAAGTGAGATGCTCTCTCACTAGAAATTCTTTAAAAAATCAAAAGAAAAGAGACTATTAAATCTTTCTCCATTTCTTCATTAATTCAGTTGACATTTAGTACCCACTGTATCAGACACTAGTGATTAATGGAGAAGACAGACATATAAACAAATAATTATAATTTAACAAGTATGTGTAATAAATGCCGTGGTAGTTATGATACAGAGTGTGCTGAGAATTTAGAGGCAGGACTGTTCAGAATCTGGGCAATGAGATGATCTTTACAGACCCTGCTGCTCTGGAAGGGTATGTCTGTCTGGGGAATACTTGGAGGTCATTGATAAGAAAGTGTTTAAACTGAGCTATCTGGAGAAATTCCACCTCCTCCTCATCCTGATTGTCCATATTTGCTTTATTATTATGGGGAGTCTGAAAGAAATACATCTTTATCAATAGTCGTTCTTCTCCTTTCTATTTTCTCTTTTAAATCTTACATGGTATGGCAGCAGCCTTAGCGTCTTGCCTTAAATCTCATTAGGCTGGATGTGGTGGGGCATGCCTGTGGTCCCAGCTACTTGGGGGGCTGAGGTGAGAGGCTCGCTTGAGCCCAGGAGGTAGAGATTGCAGTGAGCTGAGATTGTGCTACTGCACTCCAGCCTGGGTGACAAAGCGAGATTCTGCCTCAAAAATAAATAAATAAATAATAAAACTCTTTATTATGGAAAATTTCACACAAATAAAAGTAGGATGAGATAAGGAACAAACAATTATCAACTCATGCCAATTTCATTTTGTCTGCTCTCCTACATACCCTTCACCAGATTATGAAGCAAATCACAGACCTTATTTTATCTGTAAATTTTTCAGTATGTAACTCTAAAAGAGGAAAACGGTTAAAAATCCAATCACAATACTCTTATCACACACACAATGAACAGACACCAAACAACCTAGCAGTAGAGAAAAAGAATTTTAAAAACAGGAATATTAGGCCAGGCGCTATGGCTCACACCTATAATCCCAGCACTTTAGGAGGCTGAGGCAGGTGGATCATCTGAAGTCGGGAGTTCAAGACCAGCCTAGCCAACATGGCGAAACCCTGTCTCTACTAAAAATACAAAAATTAGCTGGGTGTGGTGGCGGGCACCTATAATCCTGGCTGGCTGGGAGTCTGAGGCAGGAGAATCGCTTAAATCCGGGAGGCAGAGGTTTCAGTGAGTTGAGATTGCGCCACTGCACTCCAGCCTGGGCGACAGAGCAAGACTCTGTCTAAAAAAAAAAAAAAGAAAAAAACCCATAAAAAATAAAAACAATAATATTAGAAGTAGCTCCCTTTTGTTGCCTGCCAGGCCTGTCATGGGTGTTACAGATGCATGGCCTCATTCAGTCCTCACAATAGGCATCTGGGGCTGTAGGTCTTATTTGTGATTGACTGGGCAGCCTGACTCCTGGCAGGCGTATTTCCTACTGTTCTTCTTTTGCTGCTTCATTACTGACTGAAATCTTAGAGATATTCACACTCCTGATTTATTTTTAAGACTGCAGTAGTCATCACATCACTCTTCCAATTCCCCTATTGTGACAAGGTATCTCTCCCCTTCCTCAGTTGAGAATTCCCAGAGGGCAGGGTCCATAATAGCAAAGTGACTGGCACCTGGTGGAAATTCAGTAAATGTTTTTGATTGAGTGGATGAGTGTATCTGGCTCCTCCGGGAGACATGCCTGTTGGGCCAGGTTGCCAAGAGTCCTGTGGCTGATCTTCCTTCCCAGTGCTTCTGCCTCCTTCAGTGGAAAGAGGCACCGATCCACACGTGCCTGTGCTGCATGCGGTGAGGCCCTCCAGGATATTGTGACCATTAGCAGACATACACTGTGCATTACCAAGGACCTAGAGTGTAATTATGGCAGTAGACCTTCAGGCTGCAAAGATGAATAAGACAATCCCTGTCTCAGATAGCTCAGAGACCATTAAATAGACAACTACAGCACAAGATGAATGCAGTGATGGGAATGTGCCCTGTGAGGTAGGAGCAGGGTAAAGTTAACCCAGCCAAGGAGGAGAGTGCAGTTGCTTCTTTGTTTGATAAATACTCATATAGTACTTATGTACCAGGCACTGTTCTAAGCACTTTGCACATAATGATTTTTTTAATCCTCATAACAGCCTGTGAGTGTCCCCTTTTCATAGCGGTGTGTAATGAGACAGAGAGCATTAAGTACCTTACCCAAGTCACACAGCTGGTAAGTAGTGGAACTAGGGTTCAAATCTAAGCAGTCTGGCCCTAGGTCCTGTCCTCTTAACCACTATATCATGCAGTCTCTGAAATTCCTGAAGTAGAGGGGAAGATGAGAAGCATAGACATTTGTATCAGATTGTCAGGATTTATTGTTAAACGGGCTGTGTGGTCACAGAAAAGGAAGAGTCAAGATTGATTGCCAAAGTTCCTACCTAGTGGGTGAGAGAATACAAGAGGACAGAGGTGCAGTGCATGGAGATGTTTGTCAGTGCACTGAGTTGAGTTTGAGCACCTGTTGGCCGAGTTGTCCCCCAGAAAGTCACACATGGAGCCTGAAACCTGAGAGACACTAAAGGCTGAAAACAGGAATGAGGAGTCAGCATTGTTACAGACGTTGGTTGAAAGGAGAGTAGGCACTGTCTCCTAAGGAAGGCTAGGATTTGAGTAGCAAGTCTGAAAGCAAGAGGAATCAACATTGTTGCATGCAGAGAGAGGTCCAGTTAGATGAGATCTGGAAGAGAAAATGCTCTCAACTTCTCGGTTGAGGGGCTGTTGGTAATCTTACTGAAAACAATCTCATCAGGGTTCTAGAGGCAGAAGCCAGATTGCAGTGGATTGAGGGGTGAGTATGAGGTGAGAAACTGGAGACAGTAGATGTACAACTCTTTCCGGGAGTCTGGATGAGAAGTGGAGAACACAGATTGGTTGATTGGTTATAACTAGAGGGGCTTGTTGGGTAAAGGAAATATTTTTTCCTTGGGTTAGACAGAATTGGATCACTTTAGCCCAGGAGTTTGAGGCTGCAGTAAGGTATGATCACACCACTGCACTCCAGCTTGGACAATAGAGCAAGACCCTGTCTCAAAAAGAGAGAGAGAGAGAAAGAATTGGATAAATTTATGGGCAGAGGATGTAGCCAATAGAATTAGATCTTGAAGATTTAGAAGGGGCATGAGTGAGATTCGACCTTGAACTAGACAGAAAAGGCTAAGATGAGTGTGAGGAACTTGTAGGTAGAGGTAGGAAGTCAAGGAAGAACAACACCTAAAGGCTCCAGTTATTTTTATGTGGTAAGAGGCAATACTACCCAGTGATAGGGAGAGGGCGGACTTTAAATATGGAGGCTGAGGAGAGCTATAAAGTTTTAGAGTTATGATGGAAGGTCATGGAAAAGGTCATGGAAACACTAATAAAACCATGACTGGAAGCACTGAAGGCCCGAGCAAGGAGGGAGGCCTTGAGTCTGCATGTTAGATCACACAGTGGTGCGATTTTTTCCTAGCTGAGTGCAGCTAACAAAGTCGAAGTAAAGCCCGAAAATGGGAGCTTTGCCACTGTGCTAGTTTGTTGGACAAATTTGTTGGGAGGATGGGGATACAAAGGAATCGGGACTGCTGCTTTAGGTGATGATCAGCTGTGGAATTCAGGCTAAAAAGAAGAGAGGCTGAGAGGAGGTTGATACCTGGGAGGAAAACACAAGGGTCTGATGTCACCATGAAGAGACTGAACGTATGAGGGGAAACTGGAGCCTGTGTTTTTGAAGGCGGAAGTATTGTGAGCAATGTCAAAATCCAAAATGTAGTTCTGGGTGTGAGTAGTGGAGGTGGGGATAGAAATGAAAGTCATGAAAATTAAGGAAGAAAAGGAATTCAAAGTGGGTTGTAAGAGAGACACCCATACATGGAGATTTGCTATACAGAATGAAAGGTGGTGTAGTAGAGGGAGGGAGAATACCAAGTAAAGCTGGGGCCAGTAGGAAGGTGTGAGCAGCCACTGCTGGGGGAGAGGCAGGGAAATGCTTCACCAAGAAGCTAATGATTAACATTTGAGGAATTAATAGGGGCTTGAGGAAGAAGCAGGAGTTTTTGCCAGGCGTCCAAGTAGTAGACATGGTGAGACATGGCTGTGCTACTGACCGTGGTACAGGGAAAACCAGAATTGCCTTTGAAAGAAACCACCCACCAGAGGAGGTTCTTGGTGGGTGTGTGGGATAGTGGGGAGGTATGAGGAGTTGGGGACAGACCCCAGTACATGATGGAAGGGAAATGGAATTCAGCTCTACAAATAAACCAGATTTCTAAAGGACAGAGCTACAGTGGCTAAAGGTCTAGGCAGAGGTATCGGTTGTAGGCATCCAGGACTAGTTAGCTGAGCAGAGGATGAAGCGTTCACGTGAACATTATTGGGCTGTCAGATTCAAATACCTCCCCCTCCACATCACTGCCCCAAAAACCCCCTAAAAATGTACCTTTATCTAAAGACCTGCGGTGACTTTGTACCAGACAGGGAAGGGGAATCTGACTTGTGCCCTATTTTATTTTTCTCCCTGAGACCTAGCTATAATACATTTCTTTATATATAGTATATGTAAATATATATTAGACAGTCAATTTTGTTGAATGAATGGCCCAGAAATGATGAGGATGGTGGTGATGATTGCAACTAAAACTTACATAGCATCTGCTATACACCAAGCACTGTTCTAAGTGTTGTTTAATACTCAACAGCAAACCTGTGAGGTAGGTTCTCTTTTTATTCAGAGTTAGCATAGATAATTTGGCAAAAATACTGAACTAGTTCCTAGACAGAGAAACTACTTTCTTTGGATATATGAGCAACAAGTATCCATCCAGAGTAGATGGTAAGGAAGTAGTGTCTTCTGAGAATCTCTTATGAGAGTACTAGGAAAGACCTTTTCTTCCTCTCTGTAAAACCAGAAAAGCATGGAAGTGGAGGGCTGGTTGTTTTGCCCGTTTCGTTTGTGTGTTATACTTTTTTTGAAATATATTTCACGTATCATAAAATTTATCCATTTAAATTATACAGTTAAGTGATTTTTAGTATATTCACAGTTACGCCATTGTCACATCCTAGTTTTAGAATTTTTCAGTATCCCAAATGGAAACCCCACACTTTTCCCCTTTACTGCTCCCCACTCCTTCATCCCTGCCCCAGCTAGCCATCAATCTAATTTGCCTATTCTGAATATTTCACATACATGAAATCACACAACATGAAGTCTTTGTAGCCGGCTTCTTTCACTTAGCATAATGATTTCACGGTTCTTGCCTGTTGTAGCATGTATCAGGATTTCGTTCTTTTTTTAATTACCAGTTAATATGTTATTGTGTGGATATGCCATCTTTTATTTATCTGTTAATCAGTTGATGGACATTTGGGTAGTTTTCTACTTTCTGGCTTTTGTAAATACTGCTGCTATGAACCTTCATGTGCAAGTTATTGTGTGAAGTTTTTTCGCTTCTCTTGGGTATATACCTAGGGGTGGAATTCCTGGGTCATATAGCATATGTGTGTTTAACATTTTGAAGAACTGCCAAACTGTTTTGCAAAGTGACTACACTATTTTACATTCCCACCAGCAATGTATTAAGCTTCTCTTTTCTCCACATCCTCACCAATACTTGTTATTTTCCATTATTTTTGTTCTAGTTATTCTAGTAGATGTAAAATGGTATCTCATTGTTTTGATTTGCATTTTCTTAATAACTAATGATATTGAGCCTCTTTTCATGTGCGTATAGTCCATTTGTATGTCTTCTTTGGAGAAGTATCTTTTCAGATCTTTGCCCATTTTTAAATTGTGTTGTGTTTTTATTGTTGATTTGTAAGAGTTCTTTATATATTCTGGTTACAAGTCCCTTATCAGATATGTGATTTGCAAATATTTTCTCCCATTCTGTGGTTTGTCTTTTCACTTTCTTGATGATGTCCTTTGAAACACAAAGTTTTTCTATTTCGATGAAGTCCAGTTTTTATATATTTTTTCTTTTGTTGCTCATGCTTTTGTTGTCACGTCTAGAAAACGACTGCCTAACTCAAGGTCACAAATATTTTTTCCTATGTTTTCTTCTAAGAGTTTTACAGTTAGGTCAATGATCCATTTTTAGTTAATTCTTATATATGATGTAAGGCAGGGGTCTAGCTTCATTCTTTTGCATGTGGATATTCAGTTGTCTTAGCACCGTTTATTGAAGAGGCTATCATCTCTCCATTGAATTGTCCTGGCACCATTGTCAAAATAAATTGACCATTAATGTGAGAGCTTATTTCTGGATGTTCTGTTTTATTGATCTATGTCTATCCTTATGCTAGTCCCATACTGACTTGCCTACTGTAGCTTTTGGGTAGATTCTGAAATCAGGAAATAGGAGTCCAACAACTTGATTCTTTCTCAGGATTGTTTTAGCTATTCATTTTCATATGAATTTTAGGGTCAACTCCTCAATTTCAAAAAAATTGCTATTTTAATAGGGATTTCATTTAATTTGTGGAATGTTGCCATCTTAACAATCTTAAATCTTCCACTCTGTAAACATGGATTTTTTTTCACTTAATTGTTTTCAGCGATATTTTGTAGTTTTTAGTATGTAGGTCTTACACTTATTTTGTTAAATTTATTCCTAAATATTTTATTCTTTTTCTCCTATTAAAATTATATTGTTTTCTTAATTTCATTGTTGTATTATTCACTGCTGGTATATGAAATACAATTTTTCAGTCCGAGTGTGGTGGCTATGCCTATAATCCCAGCACTTTAGGAGGCTGAGTTGGGAGGATCGCTTGAGGCCAGGAGTTTGAGACTGGCCTGGGCAACATAGCAAGACCCTATCTTTACAAAATATTAAAAAATAAAAGTTAGCCAGGCTGATTAGCTACTTGAAAGGCTGAGGTGGGAGGATCACTGGAGCCCAGGAGTTTAAAGCTGTGGTCAGCTACTACCACACCACTGCACTACAGCCTGGGTGACAGAGCAAGACCCTGTCTCTTAAAGAAAAAAAGAAATGAAATTTTTTTATATGCTGATCTTGTATCCTGCAACTTAGTTCTAATTTGTTTTGTGTGGGCTCCTTAGGATTTTTTTCGATATACAAGACGACATCATCTGTGAAAGGAGAGAGTTTTCCTTTTTCCTTTTCCATCTGGATACCTTTTATTTCTTTTTCTTGCCTAACTGCCCTGGCCAGAACCCCTAATTCAACATTGAATGGAAGTGGCTAGAGCAGATATTCTTGTCTTTTTAAAATTTATTTTATTTTTTGTAGCGATGGGATCTCACTGTGTTGCCCAGGCTGGTCTCAAACTCCTGGGCTCAGGCAATCCTCCCCCCTTGGCCTCCCTAAGTATTGAGGTTACAGGCATGAGCCATCACGCCCAGCCCAGATATTCTTATCTTGTTGCTGTTCTTAGGGGCATATCTTTCCCTGTTGAGTATGATGTTAGCTGTCGGTTTTCATTTGTTTTTGAGGGAAGGGTGAGTTTGAATTTGGTAAGTGCTCCAGGCAGCAGGTCCATGTTGAGAAGAAAGCAAAAGAGGTTCAGACTGAGATTGAGCTAATGCGTATTGAATCGAGTGCGTGGGGAGAATGGGAGCCTTTTAATATTGGAATGAAGTGGCAAATATAAGATTACAGATCCTGAGCAGCTTAGTGTCTTTCAGCCTTTCCAGCCAGGTAGACTGGTTTCACCCTCCACAGAAGTTTTCCAGCTAGATTAGACTAGCTTATGAATCTGTGTTAGTAAGGAGTCCCGTGTTTAGATCAAATCATGGTTCAAAGTCAGGTTTAGAAGCCAGGAGAAATTAAAAATGAGTATTTATCCCTTCTGGGTACCCTTTAAGAGCTTAGCTTGGTACCACCAACCTTAGGATAGCTCCCCTTGCTGAGTTCCATTTTCTGATGACTATGTTTATTACTTAGTACATTCTGTGTACAATTGGCACTTTGTGGATTTGGACTTCTCTTATTTGTTCATTGCACAAACTTAAGTCTGTTTTGCCTGTGTCTCCTAACTCCTCAAGATTGTATGTTTCCCAAGGACAAGAACCATGCCTGCACCTTAATATATGCCTCAAATGTCTAAAGCATTTCTCTGTACCAATAAATTTGTCATTAACTGCTGATAAAGGTAAATGTGATCATAAATACAAAGATCTCTGAGTCATTTGGGAAGCATATTAAGTATAAGTCCATTTTATACTGTATAAGCAGACTTTTCATAGAGGCAAAGATCGCCTAAAAGCCATGATTTTAAGATTTGACACAGACACACCTGGCTTTTTAAAAACATACAGAAACGTTAGTCCTAAACTGCCCCTAGGATTTATTTCATTTCATTCTTAATTGTCTACAGGTGATATACTGGGAAGTCTGACTTTTTACTTCGCATAGACCTGATCAGCATCTTTACTAACCCCTACCCCTGGGTACAATCTTGTAGTTCGACAATAGCTAGGAGGAAAAGCCTTTGAAAACAAATCCATGCCTTGCCTTTTGTTCCTTTCCCCACCTTGTGAAGGAATGAAGTAGGGCTTAGGAGAACAGCTCCCTTTGGATCCCTCTCAAAGGTGATAGATACCATTGGCTCTCAGCTTAGAGTAAGAGGCACTGAGAAGTTAAATGAAGGATGAGATAGAGACGCTGAACCCATTCTTCCAGCTTCTCCTAGTGTTGTTATTTCCAGAATGGCCAACACCCCTGCATTGATACACAAACACATTCCAAGGCCTTGTGTAATAGAAGGTTCACTGGCCTCCTGGGATAGGAGCTCTAGGTTCTAGTTCTCATTCTGCCACTAGGGGCCCTGAAGGCTTCAATTAAAGGCTGTTTTAGTTATCGTGCGTCACCATAGGCTGTGTGGCTTAAACAACACACATTTATTTCTGACAGTTCTGGAGGCTAGAAATCCAAGATCAAGGTGCCAGCATAGTCACATTCTGGTGAGGGCCCTCTTCCTGCTTGTAGATGGCTGCCTTCTCAGCATGTGCTCACATGGTCTTTCGTGTCTGTGTGTATGTGTGTCTGTGTGTGTGTCTCTGCACGCAAGATGTCTCTTCTTTGAAGGGCACTAATCCCATCGTGAGAGCCCTACTCTCATGACCTCATCTAACCTTAAATACCCGCCAAAGGCCCCGTCTCCAAATGCCATCACACTGGGGGGGTAGAGCTTCAACATAGGAATTTTGGGGGATAAACATTCAGTCCGTAACAATGGCTGTGGTCCTCAGTTTTCTTGTCTGTGAAATGATGAGAGTGTTGAGATTCTTTCTAGCCTTTATCATCTATAATTCTGTGAGAAGTAGATTTGCATTATTTTCTAGTTTGAGTTACATGAAATGTTTCCCCCTACATTTTCTTGGGCAACTGAGAACTGAATAGGGCTAGGTTTAGAGTTAGGCTTATTCTTTTATTTAATAAGCATTTTTAGAGCATCTCCTGTGTTCCAGGAACTGTTGTAAGAGTGGAAGCTATAACAGAGAACAGAAGAGAAAAAAAACAGAACACCTATGCCTTCTTGGAGCTTACGTTCTAAGCAAATTAAATAAGAAAATTATTTGTTAGATAATGTGTGTTAGATAATACTGTGTGTTAGATAATAGTGGTTAAGGAGACAAAATAGGAAGTATCAAGAATGTGGGATTGCAATTTTAGATAAGGCGGTCAGAGAGAAGATCACCTTAGGTGGTATTTGTGTGGAAAAGGGAGAGAGAATGCTTAATTCTGTGTAGCCAGATTGGAAACTGAGACCCTGCTAGGGAAAGTACCTTAACCCAAAATCCTACAGTAGCCTGGTTCATGCTCCCAGATGCTGATGACCCACTTCTGTCTGCACATATTCCTCCCCCCACCACCCTGTCATTCTGTTTTGTGCCAGACACTCCACACTAATTAATGATTTCACAGCCCTTTTATAAATCTCAACCCAAGGACTGTAATAAGAAGTTCCATTTAACACCCCTGCTGCCAGTACTGCCTCAGTCTGGGAAGTCTGGCTGGCTTAGAATCTGTACCAACCCCTGAGACAGTCTGATGTTTAAATACTGTGATTGCCTTCGCTCCCCTTGTCAATGCTGCTGCTTCTCTTTTGCTGATTTCTCGTTCCTTTTTCCACATCTTTCCATGTAACCATCTATCCCGAGCCATTTTATTCTATCATTCTCTTGCTCTTTCCTTTCTTTTGTAACTTCCACATTTCCCCTCACTTCTTTTTTTTTTCATCTCATGTCTGTATTTATTCCATCTCTAACTCTTCTGGTTTTTTTTCTCCTCTTTTCCATCCTGTCATTCCCTTGTACCCTGAAATGTACATAGAGAACAGGGGTGACACAGGTAAGGTGTTCTCTTCGTTTCCCCACTCAGTCACACCCTACCTCTGCCACCTCCCCGTAACTGTGCTGCCTGAGCGCAGAACCCTTGAGGGGAGAGATTCTGACACAAGTCAGAAAGGGCCGTCGATCTTGGCCAGCCTGGCCCTGCAGGAGCCGCCCCTCACTAGGCCTGTGGTACAGGCCTCATGCTGCAGTTCTCAGGTTGCCTCACTGGGGCCCTTCATCCTCTGGCTCCGGCTCCTGGCACATTACACTTAGTGTATTATGGGGATGGCATCACATACCAGTCAAATCATTAAAGGTTCAGTGTGATCCAGCGAAGGAGGTACCAGCAGATGGTGAAACTTTTCTCAGTCTCTGCGGTCTTCTCACTGCCTTTCTGACCTGAGCCCTACCCAAGTGTCTGGACAGCCAGAACTGCCTGACTTCCCCTGCTGTTACCAAGAACCAGAGCACTGAGTCCCAGGCCAGTGCAGTCTTCTGCACCAGAGGGCAGACGGAATCAGAGAGCAATTCTTTTGTGCTCAGAACCCTTGTTTTCTAAGCTCGGGAAAGAGAGAAACTAGATTCCACCCATGTCTACCCTGTGATTATAGTTCTTTTAGTGGGATATATCCTAGCTCTCTCACTCCTTCTCATAGTCCCACTCTGTCTTCAAGTCAGAGTCAGCTTCCAGATTGGAAGGAGTCTTGGCAGTCATCTAATTAAACTGGTTCTCTGATTCGTAGCCCATGTGGTTGTGTGGGTTCCATTTTCAATATCTCCAGTTTTTCTTTGGCTATCTGGTCTTTTAGATTTGTGATTTATGGGCCAGTTGCAGTAGCTCATGTCTATAATCCTAGTGTTTTGGGAGGCCAAGGCAGGAGGATCGCTTAAAGGGCCAGGAAGTTTGAGAGCAGCCTGGGCAGCATAGCAAAACCTTGTCTCTACAAAAAAAAAAAAAAAAAAAAATAGATTTGTGATGTCCTGGTTGCCATTTGTCAACTGGTTTGCCACCCACAAGTGGATTGAACAATGCTGTGTGTAGAATCCTATATTTTATAGTGAATATTGTGTGTGTGTGTGTACATATACACATATGCCCACACAAAAACATGTTTTACTGGGCAAACAGAGGAGAGTGAAAAATTTCAAAAATGGGAGACATATTCTTTTCTTTCAAGGAGTTTACAGCTTAGTTGGGGAAACCTGAGATGTGGAAATATACTGATCTAAGAATACCTAGAAAAAGAGTGTCAAAACAAGTGCCCCTTAAAGAAATCAGGCCTCTTTAGAATGAACTCCAGGGAAAGTTCATATTTTTGGTCATGCTGAATGTGTGAAATATAACTTGAAATAAATGGTTTGAATGCGTTTGTGTTGACTGTTTTTGACTTTGATTTTGTTGTAAGAGACTAAGTAATAGTACAAGAATAAATTTGTGAGGACTCAAGTTAGGAGAGGCTAAATCAAGGAAAGCTTCATGGGATTAATGGTTTTAAGTTAGGTTTTGATGGAATTTGGTGAGTACCAGACTGTTTGGGGGTATTTCTCAGTCAACCAGAATTCTGGGGGCTCTGAATAGCCTTGAGAAATTGCCCTGAGAAACTTCAGTTCTGACCTCTGCGCCATCACTGTTCAAAAGACCTTTAGGATGTTGAAGTCCACGGTCTATTTGAGATGCCCCTCCATCCATCTTTTGCACTATCCAACATTAACTTCACCTCCTGGGAGTCCCTAGAGGTGATTCCAGGGAACCCAGACCCACTGAAGGCTGTCGGCATTTTGGGGGTTGAGGGATGCAGTCAGCCCTGAGACCACTGGGAACTATAAGGGACAGCATTCTCTTTTTAATGGTGGGTATAAGGCGGTCATCAAACTAAGCTGAACAAATGCACTGCCCAAGCAATGGGCAGTAACACAGGAAGGAAGAAAGGAAGTACTATACAAAGTGTGCGTAGAGTCTGAAATAATGGGAACATCGGTCCTACATTTCAGCATAGAAGAGCAGCATATTTAGAAACAAAGGCAAGGCCTGGCATGCCTTCCTGTTAGCCAAGATTAGAAGGAGCTGTGGGAGGGGTAGACTTTCTGCAGGACCCCTCTATGATCTTGGGGGTTGAGAGTCAGAGTCCTAGATTCCTTTGACCTTCTGGATGTCATCTTTTCCACATCCTGTCTCTAGCCAAGGCTCTTCCTTTCTGGAGAGATTGAGGTTGTTGTTTCCTATTTCACAAGATCCCTTTTATTTTCACATTTGGGGGGTCTCATCCAGGAAATTCCTTCCTGATGTCATCTTTGTGAGATGTAAAGGAGGGAACGAGGGGAGGGGCCCCAAGAATGTTTCTCCTTCTGTGGAAGTTTTTTTCGGCTCTTACTGCCATTCAACATTACTTGTATCCATGAGATGGCTTCTTTCCTCCCTCACCCCACCCTTCTTCAGTTTCCTGGAAATGGAATGGGGGCTGGAAGAGAGAAAGGATGGAAATTCCCATTGCATCTCTCTCAGCTGTGCAGTGGTTCAGATGGCGTTTTGGTGAGGGGGGATGGGAGAGGTAGAGAGATGGAGTCAGCCCTGAAGGGAGAGGCCAGGAGACTGCTGAGCTGATGGTATGGGCCTAATTACTCCCTGCCTTGAGCTTGCCTGTAATTGTGGTTTCTGGGAGCCAGCGCGTCCTGGAAATCTGCTGGCACAGCAGAGATTTGGGGTTTCCGCCTGGGATGGAGCTGAATTTTCCACTTGGAGCAACTTGCCCAGCCCCCGTTTTTGGTTGGGGAGCAGAGTAAATCCCTAAAGCTCAAAAGGAGCAAGTAGGTTAGTGGTAGGAATATCAGGCCTTCCTTTGGAACTGAATGAGAGGTTGTGTGCTGTGGAATGCTAGACATTTTCGTAAAGTTCAGAGAGGCAGCAGATAGCAGGACCCGGTGAAGGGTTGTATGCTGAAAGTTGGAATATCAACTCTGTCCCTAACCGAGGGCAAGTGACTCAATCTCTTTAGACATTAGTTTCTCCATCAGTGATTTGATTTGAATATCTGTCTTTCCTAGCAAGGTTGTCCCTTAAATAATAGGTGGAGAAATCCTAGACCAATACAAGGGAGCAACTTTAGTCCCCCTTTTCCTATGGTGGTGATAATAATAATAGTTAACATATTTTAAGCATTTACTGTGTGCTCTGTGCTAAGCGCTTTAATGAATTCTACCATTTAGAATCCAGTGTAATAGTTACTTCGTTATACCTAAGGGAGCGTGGGTTGAGAGGTTAAATATGTTACCTGAGGTCATGGCCCCGGTGAGTGTCGGCATCAGGATTCTAAAGCCTGTGCATTTGGCCAGCAGACATACAAAGTTGTCAGTACTGCATTTTACTCGCTTTTGTCAGGAAACACTCAGAGCCAGACTGGCTTAGTGAAGCTGGCTGTTGGATTTGGCATCAGAGAATCTGAGTTCAAGTCCTAGCTCTGGGCCTCACCAATCCTGGGAGCCCAGGGAAGTCCTCTATCTTCTCTGAACCTGTTTTCCATTCATGAAATATATTTTCAGAGTTGTTCTGAGGGTTAAGTGAGATACTATCTGACATAACACCTGCTACTCAGTAGATGCTTAGTGTACGTTAGCAGAATCTGAATTTGAATGGGGGGAATTTGGATAAGTGTCATAGTATAGACTCAAGCAGCCCCAATCCCGACCCTCCTGATTTTGTGTTCTGAGGTTTTAGAACACTGGCATAAGTTAAAGATGGATCTATGGCAAAGTCAAATGGATGGCGACGACTCTTTCTAGACAGAGTGCAAAGAATTGGCAGAGTAAAGGCTCTGAAGTTAAACTGCTTGGGTTCATATGCCAGCTTCATCTCACTTGCTGGATGCATGAAATCAAGCAACTCAGCCTTTGCGTAGCCCATTTTCTTATCTGTAAAATGGCAACATTAATAGTGCCAACTCATTCGGTTGTTGTGAGGATTAAATCTTATAAATAAGAATGGCTAACATGAATAATCAATCAGTGACCAATCAATAAGGAGTTCTTACTGAGTACCAGGCCCTGGCCTGAGCATTATTTGCATGCTTTAAATGATTTAATCCTAACATTCTCATGAAATAGAATCCTAACATTCTTATGAATTCTGTTATCCCTATTTTATGGGTGAGTAGTCTGAGGCAAGAGATGAAGTAACTTGCCTAAAGTCAAAAGCTAATAAATATCAGGGCCGGCATGTATATCTGGGAGGGGGGCTCAGGAGCCTACATTCTTGGCTTAGTAAGCACTTTAAGAATTTACTAGCTCTTATTATCATCATCATGAGTTCCCATTTATCAATCAGTCACAAGAATTTACTAAGAGCATATGCTTAGCACTGTGTTATTGCAGGCTCTGTCAACAAAGTATATGTGACAGGATTTCTGCTCATGAGGAGTTTATCATCTAGTTGGAGGGAGATAGGAACAATATGGATCATTCATATGGATGAAATGATTTGATAACAAGTGCTAACTGGCATAGTATGGACTCAAAATGCAGCAGAAATGGACTTGGTTACTGAAAAGACCATTGGGTATGTTGGACTAGTTAGGAAAGTTTACTAGAGATGGCAATATTGAATTCAGCCTTAGAAAACTGGGCTAAAGGGCAAGGTTGGGCTCTTCGGGGTACTAGAGTTTGAGAGGATTTAGAATTTCAAGGTTGGTCATTCAGCATTCAACAAATTTCCATCAGTGTATCCTATGTGCCTCACTCAATGGAGGATCCAAATCAATTGCTCAGTTGCGGTTGTTTCTCTTCTGGCCAATTCAGGTTCATTTCCTGGAGAGTATGTTTTGCAGACTAGCAATTTCCAAGTTGAAATACTGTTATTGCCCTGCTCAATGTAGTCCATTGTCGATGTAATAAAGCTTCATTATCATGTGATTTGTGCCTGGATAGGATCAGCATATATGTCCAGGTCTTGGAAAGGAACTGCAGGGACCACCTGGTTCATTCATCTCTTCCTCTCTCCATCATCTCACCCCTCCCTCCGCAGCCCAACCCCACGCATGCACATGCAGCCACACTTTTTGCTTAGGAGGAATATAAGGCCCAGAACTAAGACGATAATTCAAATCTTCAAACCTTCAGGACACTTTATTTAAACTGTGCTGCCTGGTAGTAAATTGTGAGTCAAATTAAGTGCTCTAGAATAGACGCCTACCATTTTTGTAAACCTACAGAGGGAATTATAAGCCCATTTCCCAGTGCCAGTAATTTTTGTCCTCCTAACAACACTCCTTTCACTGTAGTGCAAGCCCCTCAATATCAAAGACGTAATTCAGTAGGAAATGTGTAAGAGACAGCAACACTTGCTGGAAGTGGCAGGAGCTACTGCTCTAAAAGCCACTTTTCCTCCCACAGAATGGTCTGGGATCTCCCCCGGCGGAGAGGGCACCCTCCCTTTTTTGTGATCTAGATCTGCAGACCCCAGAAGTGCCTGCATAGCCAGAGCCAATGGAGCATTCTTTTGGTTTGTGACCTGCCTATGGCACCTCCTGTCAGGCACTGACATATGTTGAGTTTGTTGCTTGGGATTGCCTTTGTCATAAACACAGTGGCTTGTCCCAGTGGTCTCAGGCCCATTAGTCAATGTGAGGGGATGGAGTAAACAACAGAGGGATCCAGAGTGGATCCCTGAGTGATGAAACTGGCGAGAGCTGCAGGGATCTGGCTCCTAGAAAACTTGTCTCTGATTTTCTCTGGCTGGCCTACTGTCAGCATCCTAGCCAACTGTGTATATCAAGCATATACGCTGTAGAGCTCAGTCTATTGGTTGAGAGACCCATTTCAGGTGGCTGGAGACTTGGTGCTAAAGAAACAAAAAAATAGATGTCTCCTTTAGGACAGGTATTTTATTAGATCACACAGTAGAATATATGTGTTTCTTCTAAAAGCAATACACAGGCAGGGATCTGTGGCGATAGCACAAGTCAGATGCTTAAGGGCCAGAGGATGCAAAGAATAGGCGTGGTCATCATTCTAGAGTTCATTGAGGAAGGCTTCCTGAGGGAGGGGAGTTTCTGGGCAGGTTTTAGAAGGGTAGAACAGGAATTTCCAGAGGGGCCTGTTGCAGGCTGGAGAATAACCTCCCCTGCCTGCCCGCCCTTCTTTCTTCTGTTGCTAGCAGGGCTTCCTGAAGTCACCATTCAAGAATGTGGAGGGTCTGGACTCTCAGCCTGTGACGCTCTGGCTCCCCTCCCACAACTGTAATGGTCCCCCATTACAGTTGGGAAATTAGGTTGCATCTACCTGCAGTTACCTCCGCTGAAGAAAGGCAGCCTCCCCGAGGTAGGAAAGGGATTGCAGAAAGACGAGGCAGACCTCATACCATCTATTCCCACAACTTCCACAAGTTACCCATTTGATGGTTTAAAGTCGAACACTGACTTTCCTCTGCCTTTCCTCTGCCACCTAGTACTTTCCTAACAATTTTGATATGAACTCAGGGAAAGGGAACTAATTTAAAATCGACCTTAAGAAAGTAAATTAGAAAGGTAAATCTTCTGGGCCAAATCACACTTTTTTAATGGGGGAGCGGAGGAGATGGAGTTTTGCTCCTGTTGCCCAGGCTGGAGTGCAGTCGATGGCACCATCTTGGCTCACTGCAACCTCCACCTCCCAGGTTCAAACGATTCTCTTGCCTCAGCCTCCCGAGTAGCTGGGATTACAGACCTGTGCCACCACACCTGGCTAATTTATTGTATTTTTAGTAGAGACAGAGTTTCATCATGTTGGCCAGGCTGGTCTCGAACTCCTGACCTCAGGTGATCCACCCATTGTGATCCACCCGCCTCAGCCTCCCAAAGTTCTGGGATCAAAGGTGTGAGCCACTGTTCCTGGCCCAAATGACACATTTTTTAAAAGCGGTATGAAGACTTCTTATATTGGCCATTATCCTGGGTACCTGTTTTATTTTTGATCCTTTATTTGTGCCAGTAATCAAAAATCAACTCAAGTAACAACTCTGTTTATACCAGGTATAAAGTAAGGTATGCCTTCTTTGAAGAAAACCCAGTCTTTTGATAATTTACATTTAAGGTATTACCACTTTCAGGATGATTTACTTCAGAACATATTTACTTATCTTTTCAGGAAAATATTAGGTAAAACAAGATATACCTGTAGGGTTGGGCATAGTGGCTCGCACCCATAATCCCAGCACTTTGGGAGACTGAGGCAGGTGGCTTACTTGAGGTCAGGAGTGTAAGACCAGCCTGACCAACATGGCAAAACCCCATCTTTACTAAAACTACAAAAATTAGCTGGACATGGTGGTGCACACTATAATTCCAGCTACTCGGGAGGCTGAGGCGTTGAGAATCACTTGAACCTGGGAGGCGGAGGTTGCAGTCAGCTGAGATCGCACCATTGCACTCCCAGCCTGTGTGACAGCGTGAGACTCTGCCTCAAAAAAAGAAAAAAAAAAAGATACGCTTGTAGAATGGTTTTAGGATGACAAATAATGTAATTATCACAGTGCCCTGCAAAAAGTACAAGGCTTGGTCTTCCCATCTTACCTTTAGGAAAGCTGAGACTGAAGGCTGGTGTGGCTTGCCCAGTGCCACATAGTGGCCATGATGTGGCAAGGAGGAAACCTCTTCCATAAATGGAGGCCTTTCCTTTGAACGCTGGGGAGTCCCTGTGACAGATCCCTGTTGTTGATCTTGTAGGTTCTAAGTTCTGCTCGGCTCCTTTTCCCTTTGTTGAAAACCAGTAAACTCAAATGAAAGTATACTTAGCCATCTTGTGGATATCACCAATACAGACACAGAATGGCATCTAGATCATGGTTGGTGGTGGTGTCTGTTGTTTCTTTTCCAGTTGAAATGAATTTGGCCATGGCCTGCCCTCCCTTTATTCTTTAGAGAGAATCTTTCCCTTCCAGGCTATGAATGTAGTTCTGCCTGGGTGCAAAGACCTGATACGCTGAAGAAGAGTTGTGAGGGACAAAGAATCAAGCAGTGTTAGAAAAGGACGTCGGATAACCTCGCTCAGCTTGGTCGTGGGGATGATAGGGCCAAGGCGCAGAGAGAGGAAGCTGGGATTTTGGTATCAGACGCACTTGAACTTGTGTCCTGGCTCTACCATTTAATAGCTGTATGGCCTGGGGTGACTTGTGTAACTTATCTGAACCTCATTTTCCTATCTGCAAAGGAAAATAACACTGTTATCTCACTAGGTTGTCAGGATTAAATGAATGCCTGTAACACATGCTTATTATATGTAATTTTCTTCTCCCTTTTCAAGGATATATAAAAAGATAAGGGCAGAGTGGGTCCAGAACCCAGATGTCTAGGCTGTCTGCTGTCAGTCCTGCCCTCTTGTCAGAAGGGCCTGCCCCTCCCTCCTGCTGGGGCAGCCTCCATGATTTCCCTTCCTGTGGCTTTGCTCTCCACCCCCAGCTCCTGCTTCTACCCGCCAGATCTTGGATCTTCCTGAAAGTTGCTTTGTGTTGTCTGGAGTTGCACAGCTAGTAAATGGTAGAATTAGCACCAATATCTAGGTCTCCTGACTTCCTCTTGATGTCCTGAGACACTGTTCTTTTCACTGAAGGTAAGTTTGATGAAGGGCACCGTGACAAAAGCACATAAATATGGGCTAAACATAATAGTCGACGGTAGGTCATCTAGGAGATCTGTAAGGTGGTTGCATCTATATTAGATAACTTAAGACTTGTTGGTTTTGTGTTGCAAGGCAGGATGTGCTTGCCTTGGCAGTAGCTTACTAATTATGTCTGACTTAGGATCTTACAGTGGGAAGAGCACCCATCTTTAAAGTACTGCAGTGTGCCAGGCATTATGCTAGATACTGTACTTCCACTACACCAATTCTTACACCAGCCTGATAGGATAGGAAGCTAGTATTCCAGTTTTTGTAGATGAGAAAACTGAGGTTCACAGAAAATAGTTTGCTCTCAGTCACACAGATGGCTAGAGGCAGAGCCAGGATGCAGACCTGTTCTAACTCCACACTTCACCACACTCCTCCTCAATATCAGGGTAAATTCCTGGGCATAGCTTAGACATTGAGCTTTTTCTGAGAAATATGCGACAAATTATGTAAGTCAGATGTGAGATCGTGCCAGCACCCATGCTGATAGAGCCTGTGGGGCTGACGGGGTATTGGGTTCTGAGTGAAGAAAAGGATGCACAGCCTAGGGCATGCTGGATTGTTCTCTACTAAGGGACGAAGATGGTGCCCTCAGAGCTGGGCTCGGCTTCCTCCCTGGGAGACAGATGAGCTTGGTGTGCTCTGCACTCTAGGAACTCACAGTCCAGTGAATAAGGAGAGAGGTCAACAGTGTGGGAGGTGCTTTGGCAGAAATATATACCAGTTGCTGTGAGAGACAGGAGTTATCGGAGGGGTGACTCTGGGCAGGTTTCTAGTTTGTTTTTTGTTTTTGTTTTTTTTTTTTGACTGTTCTGAAGGGCAAGGAGGCCTCACCATTGGAGAGAAGGCAGAAGTGTGGTGCAGCTGTGGCCAAAAGAGGCCAGACCAGTGCTGTCCAGTAGAACAATAACCCAAACCACGTGTAATTTAAGATTTTCTAGCAGCCATACTAAAACTAGTAAAAAGAAACAGGTGAAATTAATTTTAATGACATATTTCATTTAACCCAATATATTCAACATACTCTTATTTCAACATAAAAAATTATTGAGATATTTTACATTTTTTTTTAACTAAGACTTTAAATCTGGTGTGCATTTTATACAGTGTATTTCAATTTGAACCGGCCACATTTCTGGTGCTCTTAGCCACATGTGACTTGGGGCTCCTGTTAGTGCAGGGCTAGAGGGTACTACTGCCAGTGTTTGCTCCTGGTAACCCACTCAGTAGTCTATCCCTCACCTGCGCTTTCCAGTGCATTCCACGGCACTGCTGCCTTTCAGGTGCACGTCTGCTCTGCCGCAGCTGGTCTCTGGGCCTCCAGCCTTTCCTCTTCCAGGCCACTCTAGTCACTGCAGTCAGACTTATCTTTTTAAAGGCTAAACCTGATCCTATTACTTCTTCTAGAAAGCCTTCAACAGCTCCCGCATCTGTAAAGAATCAAATCCATAATCCTTACATAGCATTTAAGGCCCTCCATAACCTGTCTTTTCCCTCTGTTTTACTCCCTAGCAATGATATGTTACGTTAGTATTTGCAGAGCTTTTTGACATACTTTGTCTCACTTAATTCTCACAGAAGCTGTGTGAGATAGGCAGGTGAATTATAAGGCTCAGAGAGTTTAAGAGAGATTCCTGGCTGGACATGGTGGCTCACACTTGTAATCCCAGCACTTTTAGAGGCTGAGGTGGGAGGATTGCTTGAGCCTAGGGGTTCGAGACCAGCCTTGGCAACAAAGGGAGAACCACCCCACCCCCATCGCTACAAAAAAAAATTTTTAACTAGCCAGTTAGGGTGGTGCAGACCTGTAATCCCAGCTACTTGGGAGGTTGAGAGAGAAGGGTCACATAAGCCCAGGAAGTGGAGATTGCAGTGAGCTATGATCACACCACTGCACTCCAGCCTAAGTGACAGAGCAAGACCTTGTCTAAAAAAAAAGAGAGAGAGAGAGAGAGAGAAAGAGAGAGGTTCCAAGCTCAACCAGGATGGAGACCCATGTCTTTTTAATTTTATCTCTTGCTGATGCTTCCTGTTGTGAGATCTGTCCCCTTTTCTCCCATAGTACACCGACAGCCTACCCAGAGTCCCTATGTCCTCTCTCTGCCTCCCTCTATTTCTCTACTTCTGCTGCTTCCTCCCCTAGAATGTCCTTCCACAGCATAGCTGCCTGTCAGAATCCCCCACTTCCTCCAATGCTCTGGTTAAAATTCGCCTCCTCTCTGATTTCTTGTTTGGCCATTCCCTCCCCAAATCCGCTTTGTAACTACCAACACACTTTACCATGCATTTTCTTATTTAGTTGTTGCTTCACTGTCTTACATGCAGAATTCAATTCTAGAAATCTGGGGCACTGAAGAATTTAGGAGCTTAAACAGTTTTTACAGGGTAGCCAGTGGTACTCCCCACTTAAGTCCATGAAGAGGCTAACACCCTCCTACTTTATTAGTCTTTGTTAAAACTATGAAGTTGTGAACTTAATCCTAATTTATATGCATTGTGGAGGTCACTCAAAAATGTTTCTCTCAACTGCTGTAATAAGTATAAGCTTATGATATTCTGATGTCTAAAGATCTGTTACCTACCTGATTTCATCTTCCAATATATATTTATTGAATATCTACTATATACTGTGTTATGAAGCTGCTCTGTGCTCTAGAGAACAAGATACATGAAGTTTATCATTAAATGGGAAAAGCAGACGTTTAAAAAAGCACCCAAACAGGCCGTGGCTGTTGGGATTACAGTGGCTCATGCCTGTAATCCCAACACTTTGGGAGGCCAAGGTGGGAGGATCACTTGTGCCCAGGAGTTCGAAACCAGCCTGGGCAAGATAGTGAGAGCTCATCTCTATTTTTTAAAAAAAGAGCCGGGCAGCTACTCAGGGAGCTTAGGTGAGAGGATTGCTTGAGCTTGAACCCAGGAAGTCAAGGTTGCAGTGAGCCGTGATTGTACCGCTGCACTCCAGCCTGGGCAACAGAGTGAGACCCTATCTCCAAAAAATAATAACAATAAATAGAAAAAAGGCACCCAAACAATAATGTAGTTACTACTGAGTTAGGCATACTACAAACGGAAATTTTAGGGAGGTCCAACACAGGAAGTGTCAGAGAAGGCATCTCTGAGGAAGAGACACTTAAGCTGAACCCTGAGGAATGAATGTGGGTTCCCCAGGCCAAGGTGGGAGAGAAGGCCCCTAAGGTTGAAATACAGTGAGCAAGAGGGAGATTGACCAGTGGCTTGAGGATAGGTCACTAAAGACCCGCTAGTCAGGTGCAGGATTTGGAACTTCATACAAGGACAGTGGGAAACCATGGAAGGGGGTATATCCTCTAATTTCCCTCTTTAAAAGATCACTCTGTGTATAAGAATAGATGTGGGGAGGCCAGTTCTTCTAGGTGAGAGATGTTGGTGTCTTAAATGAACATGGTGGCAGAGAGGAGGAGAAGTAGGTGGATTCCAGAAATGCTAGGGGGTTGTATCAGTAGGACTTGTCGATTGATTGGATTTGCAGAGAGATGTCAAAGATAACTCTCAGATTTCTGGAATGAGCAAGTGCCTGGCAGTGTTTCCTGAGGAGGAAACATTTGATCAGAGAAGGACTGGGGAGATTGATTGCAGTTTGTTTCAGCTCTGAGGTGTAAGTGAAGGTGATTTGGTCCTCCCAATTACCCTTTGAGAAAGGTAGTATTACCCACATTTCTTATTGGGAAACTAAGGCTTAGAGAGGTTGGATGACTTGCCTGAGACTACATAGCCAAGCAAGGGCTGAGCCTGAGCTTGCGGCAGTATTTTGACTCCTACAGCTGTGCTTTAAAAACCATACCACATGGCCTGTGTGCTGAGTTTTCAGTGTTTAACCAAGCTAACCAGACTTCTCAACATACCAGTTCCCTGCCTCCCTTCTCCACACACACCTGTCTGCCAAATTGTCTGCTCTGATAGTCAAACCAATCCTAAAATCTCTTGTCTAACACCTTTATGAAAGTAGAAAGGTGAGGTTTATTGGCCCTGCCCTACCTAGAATTTGAACACCCTGGGGGTATTTTTCACTCACTCATTCTAGTTCTGTTCCCCTCACCCCTGACATTTTTCAAACATAGGTCACCCACTGTAGACCTGGAAAAAAAACAGCAAAAAAGCACAGTGAAACCATTTGCAGAGGGCTATATAGTTTCAAGCACTTAACAAATACTATCTTTTTTGCCCTCATATCAGCCCTGGAAGAAAGAAAGGACGTGTGTGGTCCTTCAGCTAACATTCCTGGAGCGACACTCACTACGCAGCAAGCACTGTGCTGGAACTCGGTGATACAAGGAGGAATAAGACATGGTCCCTGTTCTCAGGGGCTTAAAGTCTAAAAGAGAAACAGATGACACCAATATGTGTTCATTTTACAGATAAGAAAGATAATAGACTGTTGATAGCCTCAGAAATTAAGGGACTTGTTTTAAGTCCATACCACAGACCTGCTGAATTGGATCCCTAAGGGTGGGGCCTCAAGTGATTCATATGCTACTGGATAGCTAGGGAGTGATCCAACTCAGGTGTGAACCTTTTCTGGTGCACTGTCAGTGACCATTTGTCTGTCCTCTAGTTTAAGAGATGAGGCAACTGATGCTTATAGATCAGCAGAGGTTCTCTGCAAACAGGCCTCTTTCCTCATAGCCCTTACTGTAGGGACGTGCAGGCCCAGGAGGGTGTGTTTCCAGCCTCAGACCAGAGGCAGAATTCTACCTGGAGGCAGAATCCTTAGAAAGTTAGGGTGCCAGGAACCTGCTTAAAACTCCACCCTGGGAGATAAGGGAAACCAACCAGTAAGACCAGGTCAGAGTTCAGTAAGTGTGGACTTTTATCTGGAGCTAAGGTCCTGGTAGGGCGGCTCTTTCCTGGTTTACTGCTCTTGTCTTTAGGGAAGGGCCCAGGAATATTACTTTGCCCCAGACTCAGGAAGACCTAGCTCAACCTGTATATAGTGTGTTTTTTTATCATTCTCTATCCATCTATCATATGTATGTATATTATATATTTATATACATTTATAGCATATGTGTATTATATATATTTAATCATGTCATATATGTATATGTGTGTGCCCACATGTGATATATATATGTGTATATGTCTTATATGTGTATGTGTGTAAAAGAGAAAATAAAGACCAGGCAATCTACCTGTGACATATACAAGTCATATAACATTTTGTGTAGGGATACAGACCTCAAAGTCACACCAACTTTATGCACATCTTAACTTCATTTACTTAATCTCTCTGTTCATGCATTGGAAAATAGGGATGTACTATCGGTTTCACCAGGCTTTTGTGAGGATTGAATTAGATAAGATTAGATCAAGTGGTTAGCACAGCACCTGGTAGGTAGTAAGAACTTTATCATTATTACCACAGAATGTGGATATTCTAGGCCTTGTCCTTATTTACACGTTTGTGATGGGATAGGAGTAAGTCTAAGACCAGCAACCTCCCACTGATAGATGGAAAGGACACAGTATTGTTGGCTTCTCTTTGTTTCTTTAAACTCCAGAAGCCAGTCCTGTTTGGCCACCCTGAGTTCGAACTCATGTACTTTGTAGGGGTCTGAGTGCCCACTTGCAGTGGGCAGTGCAAGCTGTGGGCAGTGGTGACTGGGAAAGGTAAGACATCCCATCTGGAGAGGGCTGCCACCACCCAGTTTCAGCTGATTGTCACTATGTGAGACCATAAGCTCAAGGATGCCAGAACTTCTGGCTGACCTTTTAAGAGAAGTCAGAAATCTGTATTTTATTGCTTAGCAACTAACTTTTGAAATATATATATACACATTCACACAGAGAGACACACCACAGGCCAACAAAAGGGATACGTGGGCTCTCTGGAAGGTCACCATGCATCTCCTTGCTTTGCTGCCCACCCTGTAGGCTGGGGTGAGGAGCGTGTGGATGCGTAGAGAGGACCTGCTCTGTGCCTTGTGCTGCACTCAGGCATACCGGGAAGTCCACATTGCAACCTCTGCCCTCCAGCAGAGAGGCAGGACTGATGTACCAGGCCAGAGGGAGCAGTGGAGGAGGGAGAACGTGTGCGCCAATGCAGGCTGCATGGGAAAGAAAAGGAAGAGCTCTTCGAGTTACTCTATAGATACTGTAAATGAAAAAAACAAAACGCAAAAGGGGAGGATATTACCTGTTGTGTAAAGAAGAAAGGAAAATAATATGTATAGGTGTTTATTTCGTTTGACAACTAGAAACACAGAAAGGAAACCAAAAACAAATGAAAATGGTTATGGGGGAGGGGGGAGAAAGAATAGGTACACTTCTGAATATACTTTTAGAATTTCAGTTTGATTTTTCAGCCATGTAAATGTTTATTCAAAAAATGAAATTAAATAAGCCTGAAAAAAAGCAAACCCTAAAATTCATAACAAATATAAAAAGAAACCTAAATATATCTCAAATTGATAACATAAAAACAGATTAAGACCGAGCACAGTGGCTCACACCTGTAATCTCAATGCTTTGCGAGGTCAAGGTAGTTGGATCACTTGAGCCCAGGAGTTCAAGACCAGCCTGGGAAACATGGCAAAACCCCATCTCTACAAAAAAAAAAAAAAAAAAAAAAAAAGAAAAATTAGCAAGGCATGGTGGTATGTGCCTGTAATTCTTGCTACTTGGGAGGCTAAGGTGGGAGGATCACTTGAATCCAGGAGGCGGAGGTTGCAGTGAGCTGTAATCATGCCACTGCCCTCCAGCCTGGGTGACAGAGTGAAACCCTGTCTCAAAAAACTAAACAAAACAAACAAAAAACCCAACAGATTAACCCAGAAATGTTCACACACAGTACCGATGGTACTGGGATATAGTCTAAGGACAAAAAGAATGGCAAGAAAACCTTGAACTTCATAGGTTTGTTGTTACTAGTGGTATTGATGTAGTAACTCCAGGAACTATCTTTTCTGCGTATTAAATAGAGCAATGAGTAAATATATTGGTATTGTTTAGGAATGGGGTTCTCAGTATGAGAAAAGGAAGATAAAATGTGGAATGGGAAAGACGAAGAACCCTGTTGTGTTGAGTTCAAATTGGAGATACCAGTGTGAACTCAAAAATTTATAATAAATTTTTCTAGCTCTGTCCATTAAAAGGGCCTGGAAGGAGGGACAGCTCAGCAGCAATGAGTACCTAGCAGCCAGATCTTGTTTCTAAATGCCCTGCTAACAGGAACAGAGCTCCTTGGAGAAATATTTGATTCCAGGTCTGGCATAGGGAAAGTACAAGGTGAGCATGGAGCATCTTTTTGTGCCAGAAAGCAAGGAAGTGATCAAAGACAGATGGTGACATGTTAAAAGGACACAGGAATTGGCTTTCAGAAGCTCCCACTGGTCTAATGGAAACATTTTAAACATTTTTTTATTTTAAAAAAGGGTAATACACTATAATGTATTACTTGCGGCTGAGGGACTGGGGGGAGGGGAAGGTCTGTGAATTCATAGCACTACTCCAGAAAAGGGATGATACGACATCCTTTACAAAAGCTTATTGGCTAATATATGTAGAAGGAATGATAGAATTAGCAAATTGCCATTTCGCAGGCATGAGTGCAATAAGCGCTTTAGGCAAGAATCGTCTATGAAGAGTAAAACTATTGGATGAGAGGTTGTTGGAAAACAGAGTATTTATGCAATCTCAAAATATCCCACAGATTTCTCATGAATTCAAATGAGAAAATAGATTTTTACCATTGAAAAAAATCTCAGGAGTACCACTTTACCTAAGTAGTCAAACCTTCCATCACCAAACTGGGACAAGCCATCCAACATCACTTATATAATAGTCTCTTTAAAATGTTTAGCCTGAATCTAACCCTGAGGAGGAGTCAGATGCATCCAGATGGTAGGCCATTCAACAAGATAACTCACCTAGACTCTGCAAAACTTCAGTGTCACGAGAGACAAGACCAAGAAAAGCCGAGAGGGCTCTAGATTAAATTAATCCAAAAGAAACATGACATAAGTATAATTTGAGATCATTGATTGGCTCCTGAATTGAGGCAATTGGGGAATAGCTATAAAGAACTTAATAAGACAGTTGGGAAAATTTGAATGTGTACTATATATTAGATAATACTGTCTCCGACTCAGTAAGTGTGCTGAGGGCATTGTGGTTTATATAGAAGAATGTCAACACTCTTAGGGGATATAGGCTAAATTCGGGGTAAAGTGTCATGATGTGTGCAACTTTCAAATGAGAAAAAATGTATAAACATAGATAAAGCAGATGTGACAAATGTTAGTTGCTGAATCTGGATGAAGGGTATATAGATATTCACCATGCTGCTGCTTCAATGTTAAAGTAGTTTGACATTTTTCAAAATAAAATGTTGGGGTAAATGAAACGTGGGCTGCGGTGGTCAGGGATTGCTTCATGGAGTCAACATGATTTGATCAGGACCTTGAAAAAGTAGTAGGAGATGGACAGAGATGAGAAGGGATGGCAACCATCAAGTCAGGTGGGAATGAGTACAGCATCGCTTAGGATCCAATAGAGGTAGGTAGTAGGCAAGTAATAAGAGGCGAATCTGAAAAGACATTTGGGTCCACAGGATGAAAGTCCCTTAATACCAGGCTATTACAGGCCCATCTGATTGTGTGGATAAGAAGGAGAGAAATCATAAGTTCTTGATGAGAGGGCCTGAGGGAGTGGTATTCGGGTACGTTAGTCTATGATGGTGGAGTGCTGGATGGACTGGAAAGTGGAAAAGAGGGTTTTTTCAGTAATCCAGGCACGAGGCACTAGACATGTGGCTTCAGGGGATGAGTGTCAATGATTATGTAAAGAAAGGAGCAACTCTGGGAAAAGATGATAAAGAACCTACAGGTTTCTTCGTCTGGCAGTAGGGGATAACTGAGAAGTTGGGTCAGAAAGTCTGTCTCAGTAGTACCATTTAGAGAGTGCAAATTTTGGGGGAAATTCTCCACTCTCCACGACTGCCTCCATACCCCCAGGTTTAGGCTAAGTGGAATCTGAGCTCTGCTGCCAAATTTGGATGAGAATGTCATCAGGAAAACGGAGGGCCTACCATTAAAATCTTTTCTGTTTATGACAGCCTCCATTTCAGACCAAACTACCTTCCTCTCTCCTTCCCTTGTTTCTCAGATTTTTAACCTTCCGAGGCTTTCCTTCCAAATACGTGCTCAGACTCGAAACCCAGCTGACACAACAGTCTGTCCGTTGATTATGTCCACCAGGCCTGCCTTCCATAGGCAATTCTCTCTCCTTCAGTTCAATGGTAGTTTTCTCTCCTTTAAGCTCTCAGAAAAAAAAAAATTTTTTTTTTGCATCTGTTACAAGTATACTTATGTTGCCATCTCCTTGTCCCCCACATACCTGCCCTAGCCTGTGATTTTATTTTAGAGAGACTTTGGTGACTGCTAAAATGGTCTTTGTCAGTTGTTGACAGCAGGGACATGAACCCCTAACAGTTGTTGGCAGCAGGGACGTGGACCTTTGCTTCATTAGCCTTTGATTATGTGAAACGGCTCATGCCCCAGCTCAAATGCAAACCAAATTAGGTTATCAGGTTCAAATGCACCTTCTAGACTTCAGTATGGGCAGAGGAAGCCAGCTTCCTGGTAGGGTGTCTTCAGAAGACACGAAGGCCTGAGGTGGGCTTTCTCTTTAGGGCTGAAGGAGGAGGAGTTCAAGCCCAGCATGGATAACCCTGTGCAGTCATAGGGAATAAAGTAGGCAGAACATGTAGGAGGAAGGAACAGCGTAGGCAGAGACAGAGCCAGAAACCATAGCAAGTGAAAGGAGGACAGTCAAGAGGAGGGACCAAGATTAGGAGTGAGCCCCTACTGTGTCAGGCACTGGGGATGCCCAGCAAGACCCTCTCTGCTTTCACAGACCTTCCAGCTTTGCCTGTACAGCATTTTCAGTTGGGTATTTGAGCTGCAGGAAGGATGGATACTGGCAGCTGTAGAAAACATCAAAGGGTGCTTCCACGGGCATCAGGCACTATCCCTCCTGTTAGATGCTGTGGCAAACGGCCTAGCTGAAGACAGATGATTGTTCCCTGAGTTCAGTGGGGAGGTTCTAAAAGGTTTTAAGTGGCAAAATGACGTGGGTAAATTTGCCTGTTAGTAAGCTCATGGCTGTGTTGTGGCCAGGTGACTCCCCTAGGTCACTCTTGGCTCTGTTGTGGTTTTTCTTTTGAACCAACCATCTCTAGTGTCTTGTCTGGTTTATGTCGTGTTTTGTTTTTCTTTCTCTTTCTTCCTCCTGTCCTGCATCGCTCTCTCCTGGGCCCCACGCTCTCTTCCTCCTTGATGTCCTTCTCTCTCTGATCCAAAGATCACCCAGTAAAAAGCAGTCTCACCTGTCCAGGTAAGAGGGGTGCCACTGTCGGGGGGACAAAGACCCGTCCTTTATAAGTTACATGTACCCTCTCATGGTTCCAAACTTAAAAAGTACCAAAGAATATCACAAAAGCCTGCAGTTCCATTCCTGTGCCCTAGCCACCCACTTTCTCTCCTTAGAGACTGCCATGTTATATGTTTCCCTTGTGTTTTTCCAGAGATATGTTTGCATATGTAAATAAATATTTAAACATATATAAACACATAATTTTATTCTCCCTTTTACTTTTTTTAACTGTCAAAAAAATTCTATATTTTGTTTATTTCATTTAGTAACATATCATGGAAATCATTCTCTATCGTGTATAAAGAGCCTCTTCATTCTTTTTTATGACTGAGTTCTGTGTCATTGTATTACTGTAATTTATTTAACCAGTCACTCATTGTGAACATTTAGATTACTTCCAGTGTTTTGTCATCCCACACAGTGCTTCCACGAGTAGCCTTCTACTTAGTCATTTGCTCTAGGTAGGATAGGAATTGCCCCTTTCTGAGGGGCAGCAACTGTTGATTCAGGAACTTGCAACTTGTACACTTTTCCAAAAAGGAGTGCCACAGCAATTACTGAAATTTCTTCTATTCCTGGGAGGGTCCTAGCTAAAGGAGATCAAGCAGAGAAACCTTTGGGGTCTTTCATAGTCTCTAAGCAAGGTGCTTCAGGCTGGCTGAGGGAACGGAGCTGAATATGGGGTTAGAATACTACCACCAAACAGACCAGCTTCCTATTCCCCCGTGGTACCCAAAGGATAAATGGAATTTTCAGAGGCTTGGGCCATTGCTGTACCCTCTTTTCTAGAAAGTGTGCAAGTTGCCAGTTACCCAGCGGGCTTGTACCCATGCCCATTTACCCTCCTGGAGATCACAGTTATGGAGAGGTGGAACTTTGAGGGACAAAGAGATGAAGCTAAATGGGGAGTTTGTCTCTGCTGCCACCACTGCAGCCCCTGCTGCGCTCATGCAGGCCTCTGTGTGTGTTTGACCCACCTCCTCCTTCCCTCCAGTCTCCCCTTCCTTTGCAAATCATCGCCTAACACTAACTGGCTGTTTGGTTTTTTCCTGTCTTTTTCTTGCATTCATTTTCTCTGCTGCTCCGTTCTGTTCCATCAGCCCCATTGCAGCCTGGTAAGACCCAACAAGCTTCTATACGTGTGCACATCCCCTTCTTGCTAGTCTCTCTTTGTCGCCTGACTCCAGGAAGGGTTATTTCCCTTCACACCTTGCTGGGTATTAAAGAGATCATGCTTGACCTGCCAGCCCAGGATGCTAGATAGGTGGTGTTGCCAGTGATGTACACACGGCTAATGTCCTGCCAGATTGGGTTACGGGGTGGGTGGGTGGGTCTCTCATTATCCAAGACTCAGGGCCCCTTTCGACAGAGCCTCCATCTACTACAAGAATAATCCCTCCCTGCCCAGCTCATTGACGTGCTTTTCTTACTCCTTCTCCAGGTTAAGTAGCCTGTCTTCTCTGGGAGATTCTGCACCTGAGCGCAGGTCCCCTTCCCACCATCGCCAGCCCTCGGATGCCTCTGAGACAACAGGTAACCTCCTTGGGCATTAACACACAGACACAGCCAGGCATGGTGGCACATGCCTATCTTCCCAGCTACTCAGGAGGCTGATGGGAGGATCACTTGAGCCCAAGAGCTCTGGGCTGTAGGGTGCTATGCCAGTCAGGTGTCTGTACTAAGTTCAGCATCAGTATGATGACCTTCCAGGAGCAGGGGACTATGAGGTTGCCTAAGGAGAGATGAACTGGCCCAGGTCAGAAATGGAGCAGGTCAAAACACCTATGCCGATCAGTAGTGGGATCACGCCTATGAATAGCCACCGTACTCCAGACTGGGCAACATAGTGATACTCCATCTCTTTAATTAAAAAAAAAAAAATCACCTGGCCAGTCATGGTGGCTCACACCTATAATCCCAGCACTTTGGGAGGCCGAGGCAGGCAGATCACTTGAGGTCAGGAGACCAGCCTCGCAAACATGGTGAAACCCTGTCTCTACCAAAAACACAAAACTTAGCCAGGCGTGGTAGCGCCCGCCTGTAGTCCCAGCTACTCAGGAGGCTGAGGCAGGAGAATTGCTTGAATCCAGGAGCAGAGGTTGCAGTGAGCCGAGATCACACCACTGCACTCCAGCCTGGCGACAGAGCAAGACTCTGTCTCAAAAAAAAAAAAAAAACCACATGAACGCAGAGGTATCCACTCATACAAACAGATCTGTATACTCCAAATGTAAAGCAACTTAGTTTTTATGTTAAGCACATGATGTGTACTAGGTATTGTATTAATGGGTTTTATATAAATTGCCTCCATACATCAACTGTAGAAGCTAGGTTTTATTATCTTTATTTTGCAAATGAGGAAGCTGAGGCACAGAAGTTAAGAAATATGTCCAAGTTTACAAGCTTATTGGGGACAGAATCAGGACTTGAAACCAGTCCTGTTTTAACTCTAGAACCCACACTTTAATCAGTACACGATACAATCACACATACCATATATATGCACAATGACTACTATACACTCACAGGAATGGAGACATTTGATAGTCAGAACCTCTGTTTCTTTCTTTTTTTTTTTTTTTTTTTAAAAAACTTTTTTTAAAAAAAAAAAAGGGTACAAGTCAAGGAGTAGAGGAAAGGCTTTCTAAAGAAAAAAGCCTACTTTGAAGTGCAAAATACAGAGCCCCCTTAGTAGAGGGAGGGATCAGAAGAGAACAAAAACAAGTAGAGGCCAATGCAGTGGCTCACGCCTGTAATCCCAGCACTTTGGGAGGCCGAGGTGGGAGGATCACTTGAGCGCAGGAGTTTGAGACCAGCCTGGGCAACACGGCAAAACCCTGTCTCTACCAAAAATACCAAAAATTAACCAGGCATGGTAGTATGCACCTGTGGTCTCAATATAGTTAGAACTCATCTCTACAAAAAAAAAATTTTTTTTTTTTTAATTAGCCAGGTGAGGTGGCACACACCTGTAGTCCCATAGCTACTTGGGAGGTTGAGTTGAGAGGATTACTTGAGCCCAGAAGATTGCGTCAGCATTGAGCTGAGATCACACCTCTGCACTCCAGCTTGGGCTACAAAGCAAGACTCTGTCTATTAAAAAAAAAAAAAAAGGAAGGGAGAAACTGTAAATGGCTTTTAAGTTTTTTTTAAAGAAATAAAACAGTTATTATCATCTTTAATGATGTGAACCCCCAGAATATCTTTATGAGCCTACATGACATGTATCTTTTTTTTTTTTTTTTTTTTTGTCGTGTATCCTTCCCTGGATTTGCCAGGAGACCACTCCTAAGTCACGTTGCATGAGTTATCCGGCTCTCTAAGAAGAGTCAAGCATTGCTGTACCACTTGCTGCATTCATTGGATGTCACTTGACATGTAACTTCTAGGCTCACTTGGGCTTTAATCCTGGGAGGCTCCTTACTGGTAATATTAGTCTTCAGGAGGATGGCTAGACTTGGCCCTGCCCCTTCTTTGTCCAGTCTCACCCAGACACACCAAAAGGCACAGACATGTACGTGAGAGACAAGCATGTTAGCACCTCAGAGAAGGGTAGTTTCTTATTTGGAATACAAAGTATACAAGTTTTGCCAACCACCGAGGGAGGCATGTCTACAGGTAGTTTCTATAGGTAGGCATGTCTGCCTAGTTTTACAGGTAGTTTCTTATTTGGAATACAAAGTACACAGGTTTTGCCAACCACTGAGGGAGGCATGCAGTAGTGTTCAGACAGGAGTAGTCTAGGGAATTTGGTTAGTATGAAAAGTTTTCTTCTTGAAGAAGAAATGTACTGGGGCTTCCCTGGGTTGGTCTTGGCATGTGTACACTAACCTTCCAAAGACACTGTGTACTCAACCTTTCTCTCCACCTTCTAGGTCTTGTTCAACGCTGTGTCATTATCCAAAAGGACCAGCATGGCTTCGGCTTCACAGTCAGTGGGGATCGAATTGTTCTGGTGCAGTCTGTGCGGCCTGGTGAGTGCTGCATCCGTCCTGCCCGCAGTGGACAGTTCTTGCAAAGCCACCACGTATGTGACAGTGCCACTCTACTTGGAGAACTTGTGCTTTCCTGTGGGGCACGAATGAATTACTTTAGAACTGGCTCTCCATGGGTGCCTGGGGAAGCCTCTTCAATGCAAAGTCCCCAGGCAGAATTTCTAGAGATTGTACCTCATGCTTGCTTCCCTGGTTGGGAAGTGAAAAACCAGCAAAGTAGCTGTCAGGTCATCATCAGGCAGATGTCTGATTGCCATCAAAGGGAAATCCTCATACTGGGTCACAAGATTCTGTGCCAGAATCCAAGGCCCCCTTTCTTCATTTTTACCTCCACACTACCTGGCTAAGTGCACAGATGGTCACTTTCTACAGAGGTTTATAACCTGAGAGAGGCACAATAGTCCAAATGATTACAGAGCACATTTGCTGATACAATTAACATTAAATAATAAATTACAAACAGATAAATGATATATGCTGTACGTGATGTCGGGGGAAATGGTGTTTGGAAGTTTGAGTAGATTGTGATTTGAGGCGTAGTCAGTTTCCTTGTGATCGTTTGGGAAGCCCTCTCTTAAAAAAAAGGATTTTAGAAGTAGTTTGAAAGATGGACATGAAAAGCAAATCAGCAAAATAGGAATTTGGTGGGAAGGGAGTAAAGAGTGAGTGGGCATCATAGCCAAATCCATCAGGTTACAAATTGTGTATAGAAGGGGTGTGAACAGTCAAAACTCCAGCATGTGCCAGCTAGTGGAACCATTGTTAGTGGTCCAGGCTGAGGGGGATAGTCAGAAAGACGGTGGGTGTGGAAGATTCCCTAAAGGGTAAAGAAGTGTCCCTAAAAGGAGTGAACTTCAGTGCAGTAAGTAGCATTGGGCTGGTGCCAGGGAGCATCCTAGGCTTGGCTTAGAGGAGAGGACAAGGAAAGGATTGGGAGCAGGTTTCCCGTTAGGGATGGTGCAGAGGAGGAGGGAAAATACACTTGTATTGATTCTTGAGGAAGATTTGGGCTATGTTCACAGGAAAGGTGAAAAAAGGATTTCAAATTTGTAACCAAAATGAGATATGTGGATCATATAAGGATATAAATAAGCATGGCTTCTTATGTTTGGGAGTAAACTTACATCAGTGGGAGATTTGTTTTGCATATCCTGAGGGGAAGCTCTAAAAAGATACTTTTATTCTTTGCTTTTCTTATTTCTCAGGGTTCCCTGACTGGGGTGAGACAGTTAGTAGAACTGCCAATACCTTGTACTTTTCCTCTGCAGCCTATCTGGTACAGAAAATATGGGATCCCCTCCAGTGAAGCATAGGTTCAACTCTCCTTTACCTTCTTCCTCCTCTTAGGCTGAGCAGAGTCAGACCCAGAGAGGAAAGAATGAAAAGATGGCATACAAGGAGAATATCAGTTTTAAAGACTATGTGTGTGTGAGTGTGTGTGCATGCGTGCATGTGTGCGTGTGTGTGTTGGGGAGGAGAGTAGAAGAGACTTCATTCATTTGGATTGGTGTTGAAGTCACAAGAATAACAAAGCAGTAGCAGTAGTTATCTTTTCCAGATATATATTAGGTTTCTTTAATTCACTGTTTCTGAAAGTATAGTCTGTGTTCTGCCTGAATCAGAATCACCTACGCCCAAGATGATTGAAATCCTTTTTCTTGGGGCTGACCTTGGAAGCACTGAATTGCTTTCTGGCAAGAGGTCCATGAAATACACTTTTTAAAAATTCCTGCAGTGATTCTCATGCTTGCTGAAGTCTGAGAACTACTGCTCAAGTTCCTTTACTCTGAAGAGTTTAGTTGTTGTTTTTTTTTAATCACTAAGTTATTAGAAGTCACCTCACGTGTTTCATACATTCAGGCAAGACAGCTCTGTTCTCTTCAACATTAGTTTCTAAATGAATGTATAAGCAGGAATTTCAAGCTATTTGCAAGTATTCTTCCATAAATAGCACACTTTAGATGAGGGTAGTCTTGAGTCCCAGTATTGAAAAGCCAAATTGGAATGTAGTCATCACTATGTTTTTTTTTTCGGAGTAGAAACGTTTAGATGGGCTTTGTGGGAGTTTTGTTTTGATCAGAGGAATGCAATTTACAGATTTAATGATCACGTTGGGGCAAATGTACAATATGTAATTTTTATGCTTCTCATTAACTTGTTTTGGCTTTAATGTTTTTTGCGCTTCCTGGATGTAAATTAAACTAGGACTATAAGTCATTTAAAACTATCTTGTGAGGCTGGGCATGATGGCACACGCCTGTAATCCCAGACTTTGGGAGGCTGAGACAGGAGGATTGCTTGAGCTCAGAAATCCAAGACCAGCCTGGGCAATATGGTGAAAATATTTGTCTCTACAAAAAATACAAAAATTAGTCAGGTATGGTGGCACATGCCTGTAGTCCCAGCTACTTCAGAAGCCAAGGTGGGAGGATTGCTTGAACCCAAGAGCTCAAGGCTGCGTGAGCCAAACTCACACCACTGCACTCCAGCCCTGGTGACAGAGTGAGACAGTGTCTAAAAAAAAAAAAAAAAAAAAAACCATGTTGTGATCAAAACCACTGTAGCCTCCAGTCAGATGACAAGTCGAAAAAGTGAAGAGCATGATCTTTTGAGCACCTCAGTCAGTCACCATCAGAAGCCCTTAATTTGGTTTATTTTAAAGGGAGAAGCTGGGCTGAGTATGGAGGCTCATGCCTACAATTCCAGCATTTTGGGAAGCCAAGGCAGGAGGATCACTTGAGCACAGGAGTTCAAGACCAGCCTGGGCAACATAGTGAGAACTCATCTCTACAAAAAAAAATTTTTTTTAATTAATTAACCAGGCATGGTGGCACACACCTGTAGTCCCATAGCTACTTGAAAGGTTGAGTTGGGAGGATCGCTTGAGAAGACCAATTCTGCAGTGAGCTGAGATCATGCTTCTGCACTCCAGCTTGGGCTACAGGGCAAGACTCGTCTATTAAAAAAAAAAAAGGAAGGGAGAAGCTGTAGATGGCTTTAGAAAGGTTTTTTTAAAAGAAAAGTTATTATCATTTTTAATGATGTGAGCCCCCAGAATATTTTACAAAACCTCTCAAGACCTAGGAAACTCTTGTTTTAAGCCTTTTCTCCATATTTCTCTTAATAATTATTTTAACAATTATGTTTCATACAGTAAACTCATTTTTCCCCCGGATAGTAAAATATAACTCGTATTTGACCTTGGAACATATCCAGATACATTAGAATGAAGCACACATGCTCTTCCCAGAGCCTGGTCCTGCCTGCCTCCTGCCTTGGCCTGACTATCAGAAGTCTAGCATCTTATCTAGGTGGAAGGAAGAGCAGGAGATGGGACCTTATATAGTTCACTCTAGTTTAAAAGTAGTTGTGTCTCTAAAGTGGAATAGGAAGTGCACCCAGCATTTGAGGTACTTAACACAGAGAAATAGGAGGAAATTTCAGAGGAGAGGTGATCTGACAGGGACCTTGGTGTCACTTCAGTGACCTCTGGGAGAGGTTGTTGGGCTCTGCTGACCAGGCCTTCTCCTTTCAGGAGGCGCAGCCATGAAGGCCGGTGTGAAGGAGGGCGACCGGATCATCAAAGTGAGTGACCCCAGCATGCACTCCCGCTCCCAGCTGTGGAGGCAGATGTGCAGGGCACTCCTGGCCTTGCCCCATCCTGCACACTTTCATCTTGATACTAACTGCCAGGCAGCCACTGAGTTAGGGGTGATCCATGCGAGGGAGCACAGTGGTACAGCGTGAGAGAGAGAGCAAGGAGGAAGATAGCTGTGCTTCGTGTTTAGGCCCTTCTCGACTCTAAAGCAACCAAGCTTTCAGAACAAGTTTTATTATTCTCATTTCATAACTGACCAAAATAAGACTAAGAGGGAGGGGTAGTAACTCGTGGAAGGACCCAAGACTTTGATTCTCAGGTTGATATTCTTTCTTCCATATAATGCCAACCTGGGGTCCTTGCCCATTCTGAACTACTATAACCTGCCCTGGTTATTCAGGCCTTTCTTCGACAGAATGGTGTTCAAAACCAGCCTGGGCAACATAGTGGGGAAGCATTAAGGAAATCCTAGGTGCAGAGACTTGTTAGTCCTCTGTAAGGAGGAAGCACGCTGGGGCAGTGGACATTCGCATGTGTGTGAGACAAATGGTTGGAAACGTGTGTCCCAAAAATAAGTGAATGAATGAACAAATTAAGGAACGAAGACACAGGCCTTAACCCTGAAACCTTATAGGCCAGCTGGAGAGACAGAACAAATAGCAGCTATGAACAGAACAAATTCATAGTGTGACTTGAGTAAACAAGTGACCAGAGGAGGCTAAGAGCATTGGAAAATGGCTTCCTGAAGAAGTGGCGTTTTGAACTTACGGAAGGATGCCCTAGCTGTTCATCACCATTACTCAAAATTGTTTGTCCCTCCAACAGGTCAACGGCACCATGGTGACCAATAGCTCACACCTGGAAGTGGTAAAGCTGATCAAATGTAAGTTGGAGAGAGGTGACCGCTAAAGTAGGGGAGCAGATGGGCCAAGAGGGGGGAAAGGGCAGGCCTGCCATCCCAGGAGGTTTCCTTAGTAGATGTGTGAGGCAGCTGAAGTTGCATCTTTAATCTTACATGGAGTGATCCATTTAAATGGCCACAATTCCCTATTATTTCAAGTGGAGACACTACTAGGCTGTCATGAGACATCTTATGTTTACCCACACCCATCTTTGCCACTCCTGTTCAGACCACATCCTACTGGGACCAGGTCTTCCTCAAATACCTTTCAATTCCCTCCCCCATTCATGGACATTCATACTCATTTGTTTTCTATTTGGCAGGGAAAAGCAACAATAATCTGTTTGTAGCCAGGAAGGCTCAACAATTTGAGTCTATACAAATATTCAAATAGAAGCAACAAATGTTGAAGAAAGAATTTAAGAATGTGGGAAGTTTGGGGAGGGCAGAGGGCTAGACTCTGAGTGCCTGGTCTGTGCCATGTGGGCAGTATGCTCCGAGTGTGACACTGGCCACTTACTTTAGTGAGATAAAGGGGGAAACAAGGGGCTGCTGAGGCGGCCCGTGGGGTGCGTTCCCAGGTGTTTATAAGTGGAGTTCTAGTTGAGGTCTCTGCATGAAGGAAGGGCAGCAAGTGGTACTTGGGTCCATGCAGGGCATGAAGGCAGGGATTAAAGAACAGGTGGGACATTAAAAGTGAGGAGAACTTAATCTACAGAATTATAAGCTTAATGACAGGACAAGGGAGAACAGTCCCCCGCATCCCCCCACCACCGTACCTGGACTGTCTCTCAAGTCCCTCTCTCCCTCTAGCTGGTGCCTATGTTGCACTTACCCTCCTGGGCTCTTCACCTTCATCCGTGGGCATCCCTGGGCTTCAGCAGGACCCATTCCCAGCAGGAGCTCCCCGAATCACCCCAGCGATCCCCCCACCGCCACCTCCTCCACCTCTTCCACCTCCACAACGCATCACAGGACCCAGACCTCTGCAGGTAATGATCCTTCTGGTTCTCTTTCCTCATCCTAATGTCCTGTTGAAGAGCTCCGCATTGGGGAGGAAAGCAGGTTAAATCCATTGGGGCTGTGGTAAGCACAGCAAGCCAAAAGACATATGGAAGAGATTGAAAGAGTCAACAAAAACGAGGGCTGCACGGTAACAGTTGTTCCCTGCCTCAGTGTCCTCCTTCTGTGGAAATGCATATGTGGTTTTATCACACAGCAACATTGTATGTTTCCTAAATGTGTGGAAGACTCTAAGGGCGCTCTCCAATAGTACTCCTCATCGGAGAGAGAGTGCACACTTCCGGCAGGGACAGAATGCATCTGTTCAAGACCGTTGCTAGCCAGTGTTAACCAGGGTATGGTATAAAGTCAAGGTGTAGGGGAAAGGCTTCCTAGAGAAAAGCCTGCTTCAAGGTGCAAAATACAGAGCCCCCTCAGTAGAGGGAGGGATCAGAAAAGGACAAAAACAAGTGGAGGCCAGTGCAGTGGCTCATGCCTGTAATCCCAGCACTTTGGGAGGCCGAGGTGGGAGGATCAGTTGAGCGCAGGAGTTTGAGACCAGCCTGGGCAACGTGGCAAAACCCTGTATCTACCAAATATACAAAAAATTAGCCAGGCATGGTGGCACGCACCTGTGGTCCCAGGTACTCAGGAGGCTGAGGTAGGAGGGTTGTTTGAGCCAGAAGGCAGAGGTTGCAGTGAGCCGTGATTGTGCCACTGCACTCTAGCCTGGGTGACAGAGGGAGACCCCATCTCAAAGAAAAAACAAACAAGTAGAAAGGGAGCTCTAGAAGCAAGGAAGGAACACCTGTGTGAAGAGTTAAAAGAGGACAAGATGCAGACAGGTATAGGGAACAGGATTTTTCAGTTGGAATGAAGACTAAACCCACAAGTCTTGGGAGACTTTAGGGAACAACTTGTTGCCAAAGGTGATTACAGCCAAGGTTTTTAGAAGTTCAGGAATAAACTCAAAATAAGATCTGTGTTTACTGCATTCCAGCAAGGCACTGAATAAAACATACTTATGATTCAGGCTCTACTCTGATAGCTTTCCTTGCCCAAGAATCAGCAGATAGAAGAGAGTTAAGCTATTGAGTTCATCCCTAACTCTTATACTGCCATATTTTCCATCTCTAGGATCCCGAAGTTCAAAAACATGCCACCCAGATCCTCAGGAATATGCTGAGGCAGGAAGAAAAAGAATTACAGGTAAGTCGCTGCCAAGGATAGACTGGCCATTGCCTGAGTGAAATAATACTTTCTTAGAGCAGCCTGCCAACATGCACAACTTCATTTACAGGCAATATCCCATCACAGTAAAACCTTAAAAAATGAAACTTCCGGACCACTAAAGAATTATCATTGGCCAGTAGAATTTATTAAAGCAGAATTTCACTAGTAGAATGAATAGGATTCTCCATGTGTAATAGGTTAGGATAGTGAATATGTAGACCAAAAAAAAGGGTCAATGGAGTTTATCTGGGACATTTCCAAGGAAAGGAAGGGAAAGAGAGAAGAAAGGAAAGGGCAGGTGAGTCCTGGGCCAACGTGATAGAGGTGGGGAGCACTTGGGTGAAGGATGAAGAGAGTTTTCAGGCGTAGGAGTGATGTGCACAGAGAACAGTAAGTAGATTAATTTCCTGGAGTAGAATAACCAGATTCCTATTACAGCCATACATGTAAGTGCCACCATATACAAAACATGGTTGGCCAGGTGTGGTGGCTCACACGTGTAATCCCAGCACTTTAGGAGGCTGAGGTGGGCAAATCGCAAGATCAAGAGATAAAGACCATCCTGGCCAACATGGTGAAACCCCATATCTACCAAAAATACAAAAATTAGCCCGTCGTGGTGGCGCACGCCTACAAGCCCAGCTACTTGGGAGGCTGAGGCAGGAGAATCACTTGAACCCAGGAGGTGGAGGTTTTAGGGAGCCGAGATTGTGCCACTGCACTCCACCCTGGCAACAGAGTGAGACTCCGTCTCAAAAAAAAAAAAAAAATTGTTATATTTTCTAGGCTATATAGAAATGAAAAAGATTCTGGTTCTTCCCCTCAACATGTTTAAAATCTAATGGAGGAGATTTAAATTACAGTAGGAGGAACAAATAAGAACAAAGGAGAGCACAATTAATTAATAATGGGAAATATGGGGAAGGACTTCACAGAGTAGATAATACTTCAGCTGGGCCTTGAAGAGCAGTACTTGAGTAGGCAAAAGAGGCGGGGGAGGGAATGCTAGTAAAAAGACGGTATAGGTCAAAGACACAAAGATATAAAAAAACATGTATTTATTTCACAAGCACTGAGTTCTTGCTGTATGCTAGGTACTGAGTGCGTGTTGAGGCAGCAGATGGGAGTACTGCTAGGGGTGGGCGTTGGAATGGTTACAAAGATAAACAAGAAGTGAACCTCTCCTTTAATGGGTTAGTGATTCCATAGGATATGGATGGATGAAGATATACTATGTTATGATAAGTGCTGATATTTATATATTGGCAAATGTCAGGGTAATCAAGACAGATGGTACTGGTTCAAGGACAGACCTATAGATCAATGGAATAGAATTCAGATTCTGGAAATTAACCCATACATCTGTGGTGAACTGATTTTCAACAAAGGTGCCAAGACAATTCAATGGAGAAAAAATAGTCTTGAACAAATAATGCAGAGACAACTGGATATCCACATACAGTTAATGAATTTAGACCTTTACCTCACACAGTAAACAAAATTTAACTCAAAATGGATAAAGACTTAAATGTAAAATCCAAAAGTATTTTTAAAAACTATAAAACTCTTAGAAAAAATTTTCAATAGCAGTAAATCTTCATGACTTTGGATTGGGCAGTGGTTTCTTAGATAGGACACCAAAAGCATAACCAAAAAAAAAAAAAAAATTAGTTGGATTTCATCAAAATTTAAAACTTTTGGGTGTCAAAGGATACTATTAAGAAAGTAAAGGCAACCCATAGAAGAAATGGGAAAAAAAATATTTGCAATTCATGTATCTGATAAAGGTCTAATACCAGAATATATAGAAGACTTAACTCAATAATAAAAAGACAACCCAATTTAAAAACTTGCAAAGGATTTGAATAGAGAGTTTCTAAACACCCAAATGGCCAATAAGCATGTGAAGATGTCCAACATTGTTATTCACAGGGAGATGCTAATCAAAACGACAGTGACCTACCACTTCTCACCTATTAGGATGGCTGTCACCAAAATACTGAAAAATAACCAGCATTGTGAGATGGAGAGAAATCTGAGCAATACTTATTTATGTTTTGTCTGCATATTCACTATCCTAATCTATTCCACCATTGATGATGGGAGTGTAAAATAGTGCAAGCACTCCAGAAAACAGTTTGACAGTTCTTCAAAACATTAAACACAGCGATACTATATGACCCAGCAATTCCACTCCCCGGTAATTCTCCCAGAGAATTGAGAACATAGGTTCACACAAAAACTTGTACATGAGCATTCATACCAGCATTATTAATAATAGCCGGAAAGCAGAAACAATCCAAATGTTTATCCTCTGATGAACAGATAAGCAAAATATAGTCCGTTCATACAATGTGATTTTATTCAGCCATAAAAAAGAACAAAGTACTGATAAATGTTACAACATGGACGAACCCTGAAAACAGTATGCCAAGTGAAAGAACCAGACACAAAAGTCTATAGTTATATTGTTCCACTTACACGAAGTGTCCGGAATATGCAGATTTATAGACAGAAAGTAGATCAGTGGTTGCCAGAAGGTGGAGAAAGGGGAAATTGGGAGTGACTACTTACAGGTACCAGCTTTCTTTTGGAGTTATGGAAATGCTCTGGAATGAGATAGTAGGGGTGGCTGTACAACTCCGTGAATATACTGGAAGCCACTGAGTTGTACACTTTAAAATGGTCATGTTTATGTCATATGAATTATAGCTCAGTAACAGTTTAAAAAATTAATGTTCTTGAAGCCCAAAACAAGGCATAATGATTTATTCAATAATCAGAAGGCTTCATGAGGGATGTTTGAGTTGGGCTCAGTTCGCTGTTACTAAAATGTTAAAAATGGCAGTGGGACCATCAGTGGTGGCTTATGCCTGTATTCCCAGCACTTTGGGAAGCCAGAGTAAGATTACTTGAGCCTAGGAGTTCAACACCAGCCTGGGCAGCATAATGAGACCACATCTCTAAAAAAGTTAAAAAATTGGCCAGGCACAGTGGTGCATTCCTGCAGTCTTCTTAGCTGCTTAGGAGGCTGAGGTGGGAGGACTGCATAAGCCCAGGAGTTAGAGGCTGCAAAGCTATAATCACACCACTGCACTCCAGCCCGAGTGACAGAGAAAGACCCTGTCTCAAAACAAAAAAAGAAAAAGTGAGTCTCGTGAGTGCAGGTGTTACTGGCCTTGAATACCATGAGGAGCATGGAATTTGTTTTGGAGTCTGTTGGAATTAATCAAAGAATTTTGAGTGGGGGACTGATTACATTTTCAAACCAGTGTTCTTTGGAGAAGTCTGTTAAATGTAAGGAAAGCATCTAGGAGGCTTTGTAGTAGATCAGCAATAATGACAGTTTTAAAAAGAACAGGAGGAGTAAGAACAAAAAGGAGGGGATAGCCATGGGAGACATGAGAGAGGGCCAATCAGTAGAACTTACCACTTGGTGAAGGGGAAGAAAGAATAAAAGATGACCCCAAGTTTGTGTGTCTGGGTAGATCAAGTGATACCAGTGACAGAGTGAGATAGAGGAGAGGAGCAGAGCTTAGAGGAAGGAAATAAAGATCAGCTTTGGGTATACTGAGTGTAAGGTGCCCGTGAGACATTCAGATAATGTTATCTCCATTCAGGCACCAGGCATATGGAGATAACAGGGCTGAACTTAGGAGAAAAGCCTGGGTTGAAATAGAGATTTGGATGTCCTCAATATGAAGGTGATAGTTGAAACTTGGGACTGGATGACTGAAAGAGCTCACCCAGAGCACCAGTGCAGAGAGGAGAGAGCTGAGGATGGAATTTTGGGACATATGTGCTTCTACAGCACATGGCACCAACCTCTAATATCATACCACTTGTTATTTGATTTTTGAAAGAGTAGCCTGTGCAGTAATGGGAGGAAACTAGATTGTATATGTGAAGCAAAGAAGTGCAGGGCCCTAGTTGTAGACTAATGTTTTTAAACATTTGGCTGTGAGCTGGGCATGGTGGCTCACACCTGTAATCTCAGCACTTTGGGAGGCCAAAGCAGAGGATCATTTGAGGCCAGGAGTTCAAGAGCAGCCTAGGCAACATAGCAAGCCCCTGTGTCTATGTAAATAAATAAATACAGTAAAATAAAATCAGAAAACCACAAAACCACAGGCTCATATTCCTTTAAAAAAAGAAAGAAAGAAAACATTTGGCTGTGAAAAGAAGAAACAAATGGGGCAGTGGCTTGAAGAATCATCAGAATTGATTAAAAGAGTTTTGTTGTGGTGATTTATTTTTGTTTTAAATCGGGAAACTTGAACATTTTGTGGAATGGAGGGAAGGAGTCATTGGAAAAAGGAGACTTTGAAGCTATGTGAACAGTGTCCAAGAAGAGCCCAAGGCAGTCAGAGGGATTAACTTTGTAAAAGATTCAGACATCGCGTTTCTTCTGAGCCAGGAAAAAAGATGGCTAAAGATGTTTTGAAGTGGAGTACAGTTGGGAAGGTTTTTACCAGATAGTATTATCTACCAAGGCTAGGGAAGGGTTGGGCCTTGATGGGCATGGAGAAGATGTAATATTAGACACGGGGAATTTGTAAAATGGTTGTCAGGTAGCAGTGAATTCCTAGATGAGCCTAGATAATATGTGAACCCATTGTCTTTATTTCACCATCAAGGTATGGAGCACCTCCTGTTAATAGCTGCCATGTATTCAGGTGTGTGACTTTGCGCTGGACATTCTGCTAACCACTTCACATACATAGTCTCACTCCACTGTTACACCCATCCCATGAGGCAGGTATTGTCATCTCCATTTTATCGATGAGGATGTATTCAAGCTTGCCCAAGTCTATACAGCTAGTCAGTGGAGGTGCCAGAATCCAAAGCCAGGTGTTCCTGACTGTGAAGCCCTCCACCCCTGTGCTGTCCCCTGCTGTGTGCCCTGAGCAGTGCTAGATAAGTGCTGAGATGGTACCTGCTCTCCAGGAGCTTCCTGAGGACGGGACTGGCAGAGGTGTTGGCTGCTCTAGTTGATGCTGCTTCCTCTCATTTCTTGTGGTTCTCATTGTGTGTCAGTTCCCTCTTTAGTACTTCTTTATGTTCTGGTCTGGACGGTCACTTAAATATTTCACACTTGAGTGGCAGCTGAAGAAGACCTCCTTTGGGTTGTGGGACTTAAGGCTTACCTTGAAGGATGGATCAGATTAGGACAGGCCTTTGTGTTTGTCTTTCACTGGTTGCCTCGTGTGCTCTTTTTCTCATCACTTACATCTTTTTCTGATCCTAAATGATGTTGAAATGGCGTGCATCTACTTGGAGGCAGAGAACTCTTCTCTCTCCTCTTTGTTTTGGGATAACTACCTGTCCTCCCCACTGGTGAGTCATCCATTCTCTGCTAACCACCCCTCTCCTCTGCCTTTTCCCCTCCCTGCTCTCCTCCTCACCCATCCCCAGCGTATCTGTGAGGACTATAGCCGGAACCCTGACAGCCTACTGGAAGAGCAGATGGAAGGTGCCCGGCGGCGAGTCACTCAGTTACAGCTGAAGATCCAGCAGGAGACTGGTGGCTCAGTGGTGAGTGACGCAGGCACAGCTCTAGGAGGGCCACATGCAGTGCAACTGGGGCTAGAGCGAGGGGAAAAGCAAGGACAGAAAGTTTCTTGGATTATGCCAGGATCTCAAGGCTGAACTAATAAGTGTTTAGTATCTAACAAAGAAACCAAGGTCAGCACCAGAGAGGCTGAGCACTGTAGTGACGCTTGGGATACCATAAAAAGAAAAAGCCTATTTTTTGCCCTCCAGCAGCATAGGCGATGGAAAGAAAGAAATATGAAGTAAGCACACTGTCAGTGTTAGTCTCCGAATTATCCTTCTCTTCCGGGTAATTCCTCATAGCGGGTGTATGTATATTTCTATACTGGTTTTACCCAGTGTTTCATCTGGTACCCTTTCCCACCACCTACCCTCAAGTAATGAGTCTTCTCAAAGAAATACAAGCACTTTTTAAAGTCAGGCTACATAAAAGACCCCCAGTCAGTTGAGATGGATCTATATCAGCAGATAACCATGCTTGATGAGAAACTCCAGAGAGTAGATGTTTCTTTATCTATTTTCTTCAGGGACTTTGCTATGAGTGTCTTTCTGCTTTCCATCAGGCCTTAATTTTTTGGGTAAATAAGAAGTAACTCTCCAGAAACTTTAAGGTCTCCAACAAAAACATTTGCCAAAGCCAATAGAAATTATTTAAAGATGATCTACGGCCGGGCACGGTGGCTCACACTTGTAATCCAAGCACTTTGGAGGCCAAGGCAGGCGGATCACCTGAGGTCGGGAGTTCAAGACCAGCCTGACCAACATGGTGAAACCCCGTCCTTTAAAAAAAATAAATAAATATGTGTGTGTGTGTGTGTGTGTGTGTGTGTGTGTGTGTGTGTGTGTGT